>NC_142103.1:64456269-64818769 GCF_054644295.1 Miniopterus natalensis
TTTGATATAGCTAAATCATATATCTATAACAAATAAAGTTTGTTTATATTTTTGTTACTCAGCCAGAAAAAACTTAACACATTAATTAGTCAACTGATGCATCTTAAACATCCTGGTTAAAATACATATTCCTGGCCCAGAATTGTTCAACCCCCAGCACATTTTTGTTTGCCTGCAAGGAGTATATACTTAGAACTGTAAATGGGTAAACTCAGTCTTTCCATGTGGCAAGGTCAACTGAACTCATGGTAAACATACAAAGGATCAAGGACTAATTATTATTGAGATTCAGGTAAGTGGCTTCTTAGACATTTTAGCTGTCATGCTGTGGAATGGAAGGAATTGCAAAACACAACCTACTTATCCTTTATCTAAGGGTTATATAGAATTTTTTCTGCTCTGCAGTTTGCACCAACCTTCTATTTAATCATTAAAAAGAATGTTATTTTAAGGATTTCTTCCTCAATAACAGTGTTTGACTGAAATCCTACAGAATGATGCCTTTGCCTGGAGTGTAACTTCAATATGCTGGCGTGATTTGAGGCAATCAGAGCTATTAGTAATGGAATGCAGAGCTCTGTAGCAATTTTATTTAAAATTTTGTTTAAGTTAATATTACATTTGACTAATGTAACCATCTGTATCCAGTCCCATCAGTGACAACATAAAATTGTTAAACACCATTTTATAGGCATCAACTGGTTTGCCCTGGGTATAATTTTATGATCATGCCTTATTGAACTACTTTATTACTATCATTTAAATATCAGTAACAGCAGCAGCAAATATTCCAGGCATACCACAGGACCCAAGGTAGTGGGTATGCCAGCTTTATGACTAAATTCTTTCTGTTGTTCGGTCTTCACATATTCTGTTGTTTTGCCCAAGAATGTCTTTCAAGTCTTGGTTTAAAGGCCTTTTTGAGAGGTCCTCCTTCCTCTCTCTGGTATTCTTGATCACTGTACCCATTTTTTCCTTCATAATATTTATCACAATTTAAAATGTTATTTGTATTTGTTTTGTTGTCTTCCCTGCTAGACTAGAAGCTGTGCAAGAGCAGAGACTATGTCTATTTTTTATTTTAATTTTAGAGAGAAAGGAAGGGAGAGAGTGAAACATTGATTTGCTGTTCCACTTATTTAAGCATTCATTGCTTGATTCTTGTATGTGCCTTGACAGGGGATTGAACCCACGACCTTGGCATATTGGTACAGTGCTCTAACCAACTGAGCTACCTAGCCAACTTTCTATTTTTATTTACCTACTTACCCCCTTGTTTAACAAAGTAAGTAGGGACTGTAAAGATTTTGGGACTCTAAATGTTTTAATGAATGAATGAGAGGTGACAAAATTACAGGTACCCTATATGCCAAGGACTTCCAAATTAATCTCATGGCTGCATTTGATCCTGCCTAGACTCAGGACTTTACACCAGTATACTCACATGCTTGCTGGCCATTTTCATCTGGTGATCCATAGGCATCTCATAGTCAACATTATAACTTTTAATTCATCATGTTGCCTCTAAAATCTCTTTTTTCTTCTCAAAGTCATAGTTTAGAAAATGGCACTGTCATGCATGTTACCACCAAAGTAAAATATCTGGTATTTATTCTTCCCCTCACTCCTTCTTAACTCTATCACCCAAGCCTCTTAGTGTGTCCTCCTGAATGCCACTTGGATCTGTCCTCTCCTTTCCACCTCCATTGACATGATTTTGGTTTAGGTTCCTAACATTTCATTTAAACTACTTTAGATACTTCCTAATGGTCTTTCTACTTCCCTGGTTTTATACCCTAAAGACAGCCTTCCTCCCTCACAAAAGTTATATACTCTTCTCTCTCCCTTTATCCAGAAGTCAGTAAGGACTGGCAATGTGCAGAAGCAGCTGGAACCTTACTGAGCAAGAGATTGCAAAGATTACAGACATATGATTTCTTTAAGATGAATTGCTTTTTTTGTTTTTCTGCTACAGATCCTATGGAATAAGCTATTAAAATGTTTTGAGCTTCTGAACAAAAGCACAGAACTGTGCCAACAGAGCAAGATAAAGCTTTCCTTCCCTTATTTTTTCCTTCTAGCATCTATCTGTGATGGATGATATGATCATGAATCTTCACTTAAATATGGAATTCTGAAATGTCATAAAATCCCACCTTGTCAGAGTTCAACAAAGACCTTCTGGATCCTTCATCTGAGGCTCATAAAAAATAAGGGCCTTATTAAAGTCACAAAGTGAGTTAGCTGAAGAATTAGGATTCAGACCTAGTTCTTTGTTTTCCGCAAGTGATCATAAGGCTTCATTTGGATGTATTATTGAAATATTTGGCAGCCTTATGATCCACTTCTCAGACCACTGTGGCATGACTTCCTTTGACTGTCCTTTATTTTAATTTTATTTTTGCTTCTCTTGTGTCTGAGTGCTAATTAGTGATATTAGGAAGAAAGTCTGACCTTGATAATGTAACATATGTTTCAGTGGTGATTTGTAAAGGGGCACTTTGGAGCACTTCACGTACCTTGGATACCTTTGTGTGTATAAATCAATTGAGTCCCAAGTAAATAAGGCTCTGGGATGCCAAACACATTTCATACTCCAAAAGAAGTTTTGTTTTTATGTGTTTTATACAGACTCACATTACTATTGGATTTAAGGGAGTTCATGTTGAAACAATTTTGAATACTGTGACTCAAGCATGCATTTGGTGGTTTGCTCCATTAGTTGAATATTCCAACTAAACAATATTTCTGTGGTTTTGTGTTTATTTATAAATTTTTACCCTTCTCATTACAATGATAAAAGATAGAAAAAACTCAAGGCTTGCTCATATGGGTCTGGTAATTTATAACTAGTTAGTGGACCAGTGTTTGGGGTTTTATGGCTTCTCAGCTATGTGTTAGTATGGATGAGTCAGGTCTACCCTAAAGGGTCCTGCCTTCCCTCAGGCCAGGGAATACATGGGGTTGCTTGGTGGAAAGTGTGTTGCTACTAAGAATCTAAGGTCTCTTCTCCAGCTTACTTGAATTCCATATTTTCAGTCTTTGATGCTGATCAATGGTGAACAAGGTGGAATGTATGATTTCTGAGAGCTAGACACTGTGGTGGGGTAGTAAAACACTGTGTGAATGTCCATGGAAAGGGCAGTTGATGTCAAAAATTAATGACGTGTCACTGTGAAGTATCCCAGGGGGTGGCCTTCCAGTTTCTGCCACAGGATGTGATGGAAGGAGGTGCATAAGAGTTTTGAAGGAATGACAAATGGTTTGTCCTCCCTGAATGTTTTCCTATGGTGCCCACAGATGGTTGATGTACTCTTGCTACTTGGCATGATGAAAGTCAAGACCACCCCTATCTTTGGCAAGCCTGGGTTTGTGGTGCAAAATGCAAGCTCACTGCCAGTTCTCCCTTCTCTTCAACTGCTTGGCTCTTTCCCTTACCCTGAGGGGCCTTCCACACATGCTAATAGACACTAGTCTTGCTCCTGAAAACATGGGTCCCTGTTCAGAGTATCAGCATTCTATGAGTGTTTGTTAGAACTGCAAACTCTCAGGGCCCACTCTAGGCTTATTTAACCAGGATCTAGATTTTAATAAGATTCCAGGCAATTCACAAGCACCTTAAAGTTTGAGAAGTACTGTTGTAGCCCACATGTTTAAGCTCCATTGTCACTGAATGGAAGGGCAACAGCTGCCCCATGGCCACCCTTCATTTATCCCTCAGGCCTAGGGTTTTATCCACCTGTGGTTTGTTCCATTCTTAGAAAGGTAGAACTAAGGAAAGGGATTGCACAGACTATGAATGCAGGCTTGGGGCATATGGGCAGGGTATTTCAAGGTATTGGGCATGAGATTATTATAGAAGAGGGAAGAATAGAGTTTGCAAGTCCCCTTGGCCCCATAGACTCTGTGCTCTATGGGGAGTAGTGTGGCTAGTGTAGGGCCAGGGCAAGGCCCTGTAAAGTATGGGGGCTAGGGAATACCTAGTTGCCCTATTTTAAGAGTGATACTGTTGAAAGATGTCTTAGTTGTCCATGTGAGTGGGGATGGATCATGGCTCCTTGAGGTACTAAGCAGCTGCCAGTGCCTTGGTGGCTCTTTGGTGTGTGGGAAAGTAGTAGATGTGTGGCCATTACTGCTTTAAGAGAAAAAGTTAACTGTTCTAAGCAAACTCTTCAGTAGCTAGGGATTCTCATTTGTTGACTTATCTATAGAAGATATACAGTAAAGGTGTCTCTTTTGGTGCCCAATGACAATTGAATTAGATCAGTTGGCCTCTAGCAGGAGACAGTTGGGTGTGGATGTGAAGGGCTTTGAACAGCTGCTTCCAAACCTAAAATGTAGGTAGTTTTTCTAGATGAATTAAGAACTATAGCTGATGTGGTTGGGTAAAGTCGGTGGTGGAGGGGTGAAATATGCCACTTTGTGTTCACTGCCACCTGGATGATGCCATGGTTGTAGGACAGAAGCAGGTGTGAAGATTATTGTTCTAGCCATCAAACCTCAGCTTTTTCGTCTGTAAAACAGCTATAACAATACTTATCCTGCCTACCTTGCAGAGATGTTGTTGGGGGGGCTCTAGTGAGATAATGAATAAAAAAAGTGCTTTGTAATCTGTCAAGTGGGGCATACATGAAGAAATGGTGATCATCCTACCATTTGTTGTCTATCCTTTGTGAGCGTGCCTTTAGCACATGAGGTTTATATTTAGGTTGTCTTTCTCTTAGTAATGCACAAGGCTCCATGCAAAACCATCCCCGCCCCTCTGTTCCAATGCCTTCCAGTCCCTTCCATGCAGATACACTGCTGTGATTCTTGTTTTGAGTTCCACAGCCAGGGAAGGGGGGTTTTGTATTGGCAAACATTTCTCTGACACAAATAATTGCCTCTGGGTAGAGAATTATTTTCTCTTCCAAAACTTCATATTTTTCTGCTTTAAATTGATGTGACTTTATTTTCTGGCTAGCACTCTGCAGTATGCCACTAAGCCATAATTGTTCCTTTGGTGTTGCAGGAGTTTGCTGGGGGAAGAGAACTAAATCTAAAAGGTATAATTCTATCTGGTACATATGTTGAAGTTCTCTCTGAGGCCACTAACGCTGAAATGTTAATGCTAGAATTTTATCTACTGGTATCATTTAGATATTGATATAATGTGAGCTGATGCCCTGGGTAGCTAAATCAAAGGCTGAATTCCGTTCTCTTACATGGTACTGGATGCCTCACACAGTGGATTAATGACCTCCTTGGCAGAGCACAATGGTAAGACAAGCCCTGCACTGAAATCCTGCCACCTGATAACCAGACTCTGGTTGTCTCAGCCCCAATCAAGGATATGTACTAAAGGTCAGCAGCCAGACGACTCAGTGACTACCAGTAGTACCTAAAGCATCAAGAACTAAGCTTGGCAGGAGGGAAGTCCCTGCCACCACCAGTAGATGGCATATGGAATTAGTCTGATACCTCAAGTATTAAGTGCCCTTGGAAAGAACTCCTGAGTCCCATGAGGGCTCATTAATCTCCAGTCCTCCTTTTTACATTATGGTGTGGGTGATGCTGGGACTTGTTCCAGGAACACACTGTAGGTTACACTGCTTGGTTGGGGCTCTGACATCCAGCCCAGGATTTGCTATGCCTTTACCTGGGGGTGCTGGGCTCTGTATCTCTACCTGGTCACCAGCTAAGGTCCAATCCAAATAAAGCCTTGAATAAACATGGTGCTGCCACCTGCTTGATGATTAATATTGCCTATACTGTCCAATTTTTCTTAACCAGATTGCCATCAGAAATAGCCAGCTTGCATTTTTCATGGTTTTTAATCCTTGTAAGTTGGATGGCCAGTCAGTCTCCTTGGAAACAACTCTGTAGCCCTCTAAGTTCCAACTCTGCTAGATCTGTGCTTATTCTCCTTTTCCTGCTCTCCCGGCAATGAAGTCTTTAGAGTTCCCACTATCACTATAAAAGTTTTGCTGAAAAATATGGGAAATAGTTTACTTTATCGCACAGTTTGGTTGCACATTGCTGGGAAGCTGTGGACATCTCACAGTTGACTTGGGATTGAACCCACTCACAGTTCCTGTTTCCTCTTTCCATAATGGGATTTATATTCCAGCCTCCTATGAAATAAAATACCATGTGGTACCAAACAGCTAACCATCCAGATTTATTAGGAAAATCTGGCTGCTCTAGCTTTTTGGTAATTTTTTTTCCCTTTGTAGTTCAGTGTAAAATAGGCTTTCCAGGGTGAATTGTTATTGGGAGGAAACCGGAGCTGCTGTATGTCACTGGTACATAGCCAAGTAGAAGTCAATAAAAGGATTACCCCCATTTCCCCAAAAAACTGTTAGGGAAGGTTATCGATTATTTTTCAAATACATTCCACCTTCATCATAAGATATCATGGTCATTAAAAAGGGCGAGGGTAAATGTCAGGTGGAGGGGATCAATCGGGTGGAAAGGGGGACATCTGTAATACTTTCAACAATAAAGATAAATTTAAGAAAATATTTTTCTCTCTTTTGTTTTCTTAATAGTCACTGTGGCTTGGTCTCTCTTTAGAACCCAAAGGTGGTGTTTCTTTCTTTGCCCATAGAATTTGTCCTTGGCCTTCTGGCAAAGGGACTTGAATTGCTACTGTTTCTGTCAGCTGGCGGCTGGGTTTACTTAAAGATCTTGGGAAAGGCCAGACAAGTTCAATTACAGAAATCATTGTTGACTTCTGTCAACCTGCTGTCCATCTCTCAGATCTTTTTCTACCTGTACCTCCCACTGTTTTCCATATAGGGTTGGAGGTGTTATTTTTCTTTCAGAACTGCAGGCTTTTGGGTAAAAATTATGTATAAAGCTACATATCAGCACTTTTTAGTGACATCTAAAGTAGAGTGGCATTTGATCAATACAGCAATCAGCTTTTTATCATACGTAGATTATCTACAGTATATTTAACTTAAAAGTTCTTAATGACATCTATCTTGCTTAAGCCCTCAAATCAATTCATGTGGTCACTGGGGAGCTGTTGTAACATTTCTGTCCTGTGGGTTAGTAAATGTTGGCATTTGGTCTTTTAATTGAGTCCTGAGTCATCCTTCAGTGTTGTGGACCACCTGAACTTCTGGGCCACCTTTTTGTGTTAAGGGGAGAAGGTATGTTTTGTTTCCTCTTATTCTGCATTTGATTTAACACAATGAGCATCAAAGATCCATTAATTAAGAACTATGGCTATGTTCTCCCGCCACATTTCTGATTTTTCAATGCCCAGGTGAGAAACAGAATCCTTTTCAGAGTAGAGTCATTTTCCCCATGCTCAGAACACAAGGAGGGCCCAGAAACATATGCTGCCTTCTGTTTTTGAGTTGGAGGACTCTGGTGAGCCCCTTGTACCTTATGGGCAAACTGAAGTAGCATTTTGAGAAGTGAGGTTTTTTTCTTTCCTTCTTTATAAAAGATGGGATCTGAGATCATCTCAGTTTAGTTGTTTGTTTATTTTGGCTCTTTAGCTTATATATGGACATGTAAGCCTTGAGATTGGCTATTTTAAAACATCATGTGGAGTATTATGCTTCAGTTGGTATCAGTTACTTTACATAATGCATATTTATTGAGCACCTCTTATGGGCTAGGTGCTTGCTGGGTTCTAGGAATAAACAGATAGGAAAAGCACAGTCTATGTTTTCTAGTTTTATCAAAGTCTGGTGGGAGAGATACACATATCAACAAATAGTGTAGCACACTAAGAGATGGGTAGAAAATCCCAAGTCAGGACACTGGCATGAACAAATGTTGAGAGCAGGGTAATACATGGTTGTTAAGGGAATCATAAGTAATGCAGTATAGTGTAATATGATGTTGATGTTGGGAGGAAGCTACTGGAGAAAGGACTGGAAGGCAGTTTTGGGTCACATTTGAAGAACTGAGATTTTTAGCTTTCAGAAGATGATGTTGGTATCCCTTGAACTCAGGTTGTTGGATCCAAGTTATCAATTATGTTGACAGTCTTAAAACTTTTCTTTAGTTTAGCAGGAGGTGGAAGAGAAAGCAATTTTAGATGAAGCAGCAGCCCTCAGCTCTAGGGACTGTGTGAGTCAGAGGTTAGAGCATCTAGTATCACTGGGAGCTAGAGATTTGCATCAATCAGTATGAAATTTATATGATGCATCTTTAGCTTAGGGAAGGGAGGAAGATTTGGTTTTAAAGGAAGGGTTGGAAAGGAAGGATAGCAGAGCTGGATAGTTTTGTACCTACTTCTGTTAGAAATTTATAGTTTGATTTCATTATTTTCTTAAAATATTGTCACGTGCCAGAACATACAGAGATCCATATTAAAAAGTAAATGCGTTTCTCTGACTGGCTTATTTCACTTAGTATAATACTCTCCAGTTCTATCCATGCTGTCCCAAAGGATAAGAGATCCTTCTTCTTTACAGCTGCATAGTATTCCATTGTGTAAATGTACCACAGCTTTTTGTATCCACTCATCTACTGATGGGCACTTGGGCTGTTTCAAGATCTTAGCTATTGTAAATTGCACTACTATGAACATAGGCGTGCATAGATTCTTTGTAATTGGTGTTTCTAGTTTCTTAGAATATATTCCTAAAAACAGGATCACTGGGTCAAATGACAGTTCCATATTTAATTTTTTGAGGAAACTCCTTACTGTTTTCCATAGTTGCTGTACCAGTCTGCAGTCTCATCAACAGTGTGCTAGGGCTCCCTTTTCTCCGCTTCCTCGCCAGCACATGTTGTTTGTTGATTTGTTGATGGTAGCCATTCTGACAGGTGTAAGGTGATATCTCATTGTTTTAATTTACATTGCTCTGATGATTAGTGACTTTGGTCATTTTTTCATGTCTTTTGGCCATCTATATGTCCACTTTGGAGAAGTGTTTATTTAGGTCCTTTGCTCCTTTTTTCCCCATTTATTATTTTTTTAATTATATTTTTCAGTTACAGTTTATATTCAACATTATTTTGTTTTAGTTTCAGGTGTAGAACATAGTGTCAGACAATTATTAATTTACAAATTGATTTCCCCAATATTTCCATTACCCACCTGGCACTACACCTGGTTATTACAATATTATTGACTATATTCCTGATGTTGCACTTTACAACCCCATGACTATTCTGCAACTACTAATTTGTACATACATCTTAATTTTTTAACCCAGCCCCCAACTTCCCTCTCCTCTTACCATTTAAAAAAAATTATTTATATTTGTATTTTATTTTTTATTGTTCAAAGTATTACAGATGTTCCCTTTTTTCCCCATTGACCCCTTCCAACCCACACCCACTCCCTGCCCCAGGCCTCTACCACACTCCATACTGTTTCCCATTGACCCCTTCTACCCTCCACCCACCCTACCCCAGGCCATCACCACACTATTGTTTGTGTCCCTGGGTTATGCATATATGCATATAAATTCTTTGGTTAATCTCTCCCCACCCACCCACCTACCCACCCTCACCTTCTCTCTGAGATTAGTCAGTCTGTTCCATGCTTCTATGTCACTGAATTTATTTTGTTCATCAGTTTATGTTCTTTAGATTCCACATATAAGTGAGATCATGTGACATTTGTGTTTCTCTGCCTTGCTTATTTTGCCTAGCATAATTTTCTCCAGGTTCATAAATACTGTCCCAAAGGGTACAAGATCCTTCTTTACAGTTGCATAGTATTCCATGGTGTAAATGTCCCACAGCTTTTTTATCCACTCATCTACTGATGGGCACTTGGGTTGTTTCCAGACCTTGCTATTGTAAATTGCGCTGCTATGAATATAGGGGTGCATATATTCTTTCTGATTAGTGTTTCAGGATTCTTAGGATATATTCCTAGAAGTGGGATCACTGGGTCAAAAGGAAGTTCCATTTTTAACTTTTTGAGGAACCTCATACTGTTTTCCATAGTGGCTGTACCAGTCTGCATTCCCACCAGCAGTGTACCAGGGTTCCCTTTTCTCCACATCCTTTCCAGCACATGTCATTTGTTGATTTATTGATGGTAGCCATTTTGACAGGCATGAAGTGGTACCCCATTGTGGCTTTAATTTGCATCTTTCTGATGATTGGTGACATTGAGCATTTTTTCATGTTTCTTGGCCATCTGGATGTCCTCTTTGGAGAAGTGTCTATTCAGGTCCTTTGCCCATTTTTAAATTGGATTGTTTGTCTTCTTCTTGTTGAGTTGTGTGAGTGCTTTGCACATTTTGGAAATTAACCCCTTATCAGATGTATCATTGGCAAATATGTTCTCCCATGCAGTGAACTCCTTTTTTTGTTTTGTTTTGTACCCTTTGGCACAGCATGGATGGAACTGGATAGTATTATGATAAGTGAAATAAACCAGTCAGAGAAAGACAAATATCATTTGATTTCACTTATATGTAGAATCTAATGAATGCAATAAACTGATGAACAAAATAGATACAGAGATATAAAACCACTTCAGAGGGAAGATGGGGGTGGGGGAGTGAGGAGAAGGGAAATTAATCAAAGAACTTATATGCATATATGCATAACCTATGGACATAGACAATAGTGTGGAGAAGGCTGGAGAGTTGCGAGAGGGGACAGATGCCTGGTAAAGGGGATCAATGGTGAAAAAAAGGGGGACATCTGTAATACTTTTAACAATAAAAAATTTTAAAAAAGCAAATGTGAACTCTTCACATCTGTTCATATGCAAAGACCAGTTTGGTCCATTTATGTGATTCTACTTCACAAGCAACCATAACCAAATGACTAGGCTTGGAAGAGCAGCCAAAGATTGAGCCATTTAGGAGCGCATTGGGCATGATAGTCAGGAACTGTTGATTTCAATACACTCTGATCCAAGCATATGTAGCATTACCCTCTGGTCCAAAGCCACAAACACTATCCTATTCCAATACACCATCTTCCAAATGTGTACCATGTTATAATAGCGAACATGGTTGGATTGATGTGACAGTACACGTGGAAATACTGCTTTCACTAGAAGTTCTTTCTCTCCTGGCGTTTTGGTATTGCTTTTCTGGCTGATGAGACGGGCTTCACCATGGGCTATCATTCATGTTGCTTCATCTTTATATTACTTTTCTGTGAGATGCACTGGCCCTTCCTAGGCTACTCTCTGTCTCATTCATTATTGGAGTATAGGAGATATTGCTCCTTTAAGGAAGCACAGCACAAATTCCTCTAAACACAGTAGAGGAACTCTCCAAGGAAGAAAAATTTCTGGTGTCAAGGTCCACTTGGGCAGGTGTCCTATTGTGACAGAGTTACTCCTCAGGAGCCGTTTTCTGCTCAGTCCTTGGAGAAAGGCACACTTTATTGAATTTAGCATGGTGGTTTTATAATATAATCTCCAAGTCCTTCTGACAGACTGGTTCTAAGTATTCTTGATTACTTAGTATAAATTGGTCTTTATTCATCCATTTCTAGTGTTTTTATCATTGTTGCTTTAGAATTATGATCCTGGAGGTAAAACTCCTATAAAATGTCTAGAGTTAGTGTGTAATCTGGAGAAACTTGTTTTTAATAGTTTCTCTACTTAAAAAATGTAGGCTAGACCCTGTTTTCTTCATTAGGAATCCTGAGCATTAGAGTGGAAATTCATGCTACAACTCTACTGTTACCAGTATCTTGTTCCTTATACTGGATGGCCAATAGAATATGCATATATAGAATTGTTTAAAATCATTTTGCTCAATGTAATAGTACAGATTTTAAATGAGGCTTATAATAATACTTACAGGAAAAACAATCAGGCCAGCACTGCTACCTCTTAAGCCTATTCCTCTGGAGAAACCACTTTTTAACTGTGTTAGCTATTGCTCTTGATATTTACCTTCTTGTTTTATATAATATGTTTATATTGCTTTTACTTGATTCATTGTTTTAGATGTTGTTTCTTGACTTCCTGTGATGGTAGGTGAAAATTTAGCTGTCTCATAGCCTAATATTAGTCAGGCGTAGTTAGTTTACGCTGCAAACCACTCCTAATTACCAGTGGCTTTACACAACAAAAGTTTATTTCTTACTCATGTTACATGTTGGTCCTCCAGGATAATCAAAGCTCCATCTCAACACCTGATTCCCTGGAAAGAGATACCCTGGAATATCTGTGAACAGCCCTAATGACTGCCACATAGCCCTCTTTATTTTTCCTCCTTTATTGCCTTAATATAAGTAAATCACATATTTTTTCAAAGTCGCTATTCAATGTTTATATTTTATAGCTTGACAAATATTGTTCATTGCCAAACACCACTTTTGATTAGTACCTTCCCTGATGAATAAAGGCTTTGCTGCCATTTCAGTGTCTCCTTTACTTTGTATTCTGAAATGTTCTTTGACATCCAAACACTTAACTACATCCCATGTTGTAAAGGAAGACTTAGAGATCAACAGCCATCCAGATATAAGTACAAAAGCACAATAACCAAATAATAGGGACCTCACATTAAATGCCCACTATATGGGCATTTCTAATCCTTAGAAAAGCAATAAAGGTACAGTTGTGACAGTTGTTGATGAGAGCCACACACTGTGCTGCACACTCTGAAATACATGCTCTCTGACAGCAAACACTGCATAGCACATATCACCTGTAAGGGCCCTGTTCTAAGGGCTTCGTGTATATTAATTTCTTCAGTACTCAAACAGGTTTCACAAGGGAGGTGGCATGATTAACTTTGTGTTACAGATGGGGAAACCAAGGCACAGAAAGAAAAGTTAAGTAATTTGACTAAAGTAATACAAGTTAATAGATAACAGAGCTAGGAATCAAATCCAGAAAGTCTGATCCATATAACCCTTCAAGAAAAATAGCACCCTGTATGCATAGGGGTGCTTTCAGCTGTGGATTAACTTACATATTAACTTCAAAACTCCACTGGCTTTGTATCAGATGGGCACTAGACTTATCAGGATGGTCACTTCATAAGTTATATCAATGTTTAGTCACTATATTGTACACCTGAAATTAATGTATGTTAACTATAATTGAAAAATAAATTTTAAAATTCCCATTGGCTTAACACTAAAACAGTATATTCTCACTCATGCTAGAAGTTCATGGCAAGTTGATGAGGGTTTATGCTCCACACAGTCACTTAGGGACCTTGACTGATGCAGACTCCACCATGAGAATTGTTGCTAGTTGCCAAAGCAGGGAGAAGAGAGCCCATGAAGATTGTACACTTGCTCTTCTTTCCTTCAGCCCAAAAGTGGCACAGGCTATTTTACCTCATAGCTCATTGACCAGACTTAATCACAAAGTCCCACCTAACAAAAGGGCCTGGCAGTTAGTCTTTCATATTCCCAGAAGGAGAGAAGCAGATGTTAGTAAATACTAGTAATGTCTACCACAAGCTGCAAGTATCAAAACACCCAACTAAAAGTTTAGTTCCATACTTAAAGGAAATCAGCATTCTTTTAACAAAGAAGGAGATGGCTTATTGGTCAGGTAACTAAGAGTGTCCATTTTATACCCTCATCTTAAGATGAAGAACCTGAGATTTAGAGAGGCTTAGTAATATACTCAAGGTCACTCAGTAAACAGTGGCAGAGCCTGAATCTGAACCCTAGTCTTACTCCAAAGTCTGTACTCTTTTCACTCCAGCAAACTGCCTCTCAGAGGAAGAAATAAATTGTTTTGTGATCATCTACAGCTCAGGGTTATCCACAGTGGTCCACAGAGTTAAAAGGAGAAAACTGGGGCTAAAGCTGGCAATTGACCACTGCTGCAACACATAGAAGTGTAGATGGCAGAACTGGAAGAGGTTCTCAGATAAGAGACCAGACCTCAGCCTTGGACACCTCAGCACTTTTCAGATACAGAAACCCGTGTCTCATCAAGTGAAGTATTTTTTCCAAAAGTACCTGGATGGTGATGAAATAGCTCTATTACAGCATTTGTATTAGCCAGGATCCTGGTGTAATTGAAAGTGTAGGCAGGGTGAAGGGGACCAACAAGGGACTGTGCAACAGGGAGAAGCTGTTACTATCCTTAGGCCTGAAGTATGAAGGAGAGCAGAACTTGATAAATGCTGAGGCCTTCGGAAAGGAACAACCCAACAAAAGGTGTGGCACTGTAAGACCTTTGCACTTTCCTGGGCTAAAAACTTTGAACAAGAGAATTACCAAAATGAATGCACTTCCAAGTTTGGCTTCAGAACCAGACCTGTCTTGCAAAGTATACACACAGACTATGCCTCCCAATGGAGATATATGGGCTTTTATTCTAAATGTAACTAAGTTTTACTTCCCTCACCTTTAACTGACCGAAGTTTAGACAGAAATTCAATCAGTAGACAATTGTTTTCTCCTTCCTGGGAAGCAAGTCACAGCTGAAAGGAGAGCTGGGGAGAATTGGGTAGGATTAGAAATATTAATCTAACTCCATGAGAACTGGAAAACCTAAGGTCTTAAGATAAAGGGAAAGCCATTGGACAGCTGGATTTTATGGTAGGGAACATGAGGTAAAGATTCAGTTGTTCCATTCTGATACCCCCTCCAGATAATTTAAGTGTCTTCTCTGCTTAGCTTCTAATAGTAGGTACCATATTATTTAGAAAAGTATATTCATTTATCTGAAGTTCTCTTGATGTATAACAACTGGCACTTGTAAGTCATCTTTGTCTTTTTTTGCTAGCCCTTTCTCCTATCCTTCTCTCTAGCATTCATACCTTTGGTTAATGGATACATACTAGAGGTCACTTATTTGCCAGACACAGTCCCAGCAACGTGGATATAATGGTGACTATGACAGTGTTCCTCTTAAGTACTGCTGTGCAGTAGAACTTTCTCAAGACTTATTGGCTCAATACAAAAACCATTTTACAATATTCCATAATTCAGGAATTTATGCAAGGCTCAGCAGATGATTCTTGTCTTCAACAGAGATTACTCAGAGGTATTCTGCTGCAGGATAGACAGTTCTGGTGAGTCCACCATGGCTTAACTAAACATGTCTGGTGTTTTGGCAGTGATGGCTTGAAGGTTAGGCTCAGATGGCCCTGTCAACCAGAGCACCTACCAGCATGGTGTTCTCAATGTGATTGGAGTTCTCATGTGGCAGCTAAGGGCTCCAAGAGCTAATGTTTTAATGACCCAGGAGGAAGATGTGTGGCCTTTTATGACCAAACTACTAATATCTCAGAATATCATATTCACTACATTTCTTGGTCAAACAGATGTTAAGGGCCAACCCATATCCAAGGGCAGGATGATTAGATTCTACCTCTTAATGAAAGAAATAGCTGTGGCTTGGCAGATATCTTTAACATAGAGTTGCTCCCCTTGAGGAGATTATATGCCATTGGAGCAGGAGGCAGACTGGTCAACAAATAATAAAGGTGCCTAGGCCACCTTGAAAAAAAATGACTAGAAAGCTTATTGAGTTGTATAGTGAATACTCTCATGACTATGCAGCAGAGCCTGAGGTTGTTTCCTTTCGCTTTCCTGGAGGGTTCTTATGACATTCCCCACCTCTTACTCAGCATTCCATCCCATACCAGTAAACAACTGACTCTGCTGGCTAACACATTTCACAGGGCACAATGCACAGCCTTATGTCCACACACAGCTGCCTCTATTATTCCCACTGGTTAAAATACAACTGTTTGACTTAACTGAGGGTTTGCTAAGTGATTACTAATTATTAGGCTTGTTCAGTCAGAATATTGGCATTGCTACTCCATCTATTGGGGCAGTTCCCCCTCTTTTTTATTTTGCAAACTTCTACTATTTTTTAGAATTAAATATGAATAGCTCCTTCTTTCTGGAAAACTTTTCTTGACCACCCTCATCATAATTGGATTTAGATGTCTTCCTCTGGACTCCCTTAGCCACCCTCATCCTTGCCTTATCACCATCATTACTATACTTATCATATTTTATTGTAATCCTTGATTTACTTGACTTTCCAATTGCCCCCCACACCCATAGATGTATTGTAAATGCAACAGACATGTCTAGAATGAGAATGTCAGCTATATACCAAGTTCTCTGTGAGGAAGCTACAGATTCTGGGGTAATTCAGACCGATATAGTCACTCGCTATACACATGGACTTCCCAAGTGCAGGCAGGTATTGAAAGAATCACTACAAATGCATTGACTATTCCTCCCAAATGCTCAACTTCTGAGTCATACAAATAGTGATAGGGACTGTGCCATTTTGTTCCTGTTGTTACCATGGTGCCTGGCATATAATAGTACCTCAATAAATGTTTATTAAGTACATGAGTGAATGTTGATGGTACATTAGTTGAACATGTGGATAAATTTATGTCAGCAGAATGTTATTTCTCTTAGTGTTTAAGGCCTCCTCCCAAGATTTTACAAGGCTTGACCATGATCCCTTTCTTTAAGTAACAATGGGGGCAAGTCCAGCATCTTGGCCCAGCTCAACCACTTTCCTGCCAGCCAGATTATGCTAGTCTCTGCTCATCCCTTAGTCTGATGTCTGGAACTGCAAGATGGTACCTATTACATCAAGGTTTGGTCTTCCCTGTTTACCTTTGACTTCAGCTATCATAACACTGTTTTGTTTGTTTGTTATCATAACACTGTTGATTGATGAATCTCAGTTTCCTGCTGCTCATGTCCTATCCTTTGGGATAATTTGTGATATCCCTTAACTGGGACCATATGATCTAGTCTTACCTTTGTCCACAACCTTCTGGTGAACCTAGCTGACAATTATATTGATCCTTTCTGGTAAGCCCCCTTTCCAGTATTGGCTTTCTCTGCACAGAATACAATTCCTAGATCACAGGTTCTTAGAACAAAAAGGGCATAGTCTTTGGACTCAGACATAATTGGTTTTGAAAAGATTCATCTACTTTCTAGTTTTATCCTTCTGAGCCTATTTTTCTCACCTATAAAAATGGGGATAATGATCATTATCTAGAAGAGTTGTTTTAAGTGTAATGACTACTATGTAATTGCTGAAAAATGGTAGTTCCCACTCATGTTCCATCACGATGTATTGACTTTGTATTCAAAGCAAACATTATTGATGCCTTTTCCTTCAGTATGTTATTTATGTTAAGGTATTTTCCTAGATGGTGATTTGCTTCTAGGGCTGGTCTTGACTACACCATTACCAGAGCTCTGGACTCTTGTCACGTGGCATGTATTGTATCTATCACTAAGGTGGGATTGAGTTATCATTAGGGCATAAGTGGCCATCACCATTTAAATTCCCATTGTTAAAATAGATGTTTAGAAAAATTTATTGGATCTTTTGCAAGAATATATGCTTAATGTACACTAAGGGACGCAATTATCAAAGCAGTCTATATTAGTCAGGGTTCTCCAGAGAAACAGAACCCATAGGAGAAATTCCCTGATCTGCCTTTTGCAAGCTGAATACTTGGTAATGCCGGTGATATAGTTTTAAGGCTTGAGAACCATAAAGCCAATGGTGTAGATTCCAGTCCCAGTCTGAAGGCCCAAGAACCAGGAGTGCCAAAGGCAAGATAAGATTCATGTTCCAGCTCCATCAGTCATACAGAAATCAAATTCAACCTTCTTCTGACTTTTTGTTCTATGCAGGCCTTCAATGGATTGGATGAGGCCCTCCCATTTGGGGAGGGCCATCAGCTTTACTCATTCTATCAGTTCAAATGCTAATCTCTTCCAGAAACACCCTCACAGACATACCCAGAAATAATGTTTAATCTGATATTTGGTCATCTGATGGCCCAGTCATTTAACACAGAATTAACCATCACACTGCCAAAAAACCTCATTTGCTCTCTGTCTTACCTTGGATCCAGCCAGGTATTTTCAGTTATACTTATAGTCACCCAGATCAGGCTTACTTGGAATTACTGTGCAGCAAGGTAGGAACGGAATAAATGCAGGTACCTGAGGTTTGGGCAGTGCTATCCTCAGGATCAGGGTCAAGGGGCCTTTCCTCCTTTTTGGCCTGCCTTGTTTGCTTAGGTCAGGACAGCTATGCTGGTTTTCTAGACCTTGAGTATCTTGTGCTGTTCCTTCAGCATTTTAACTGTTCACGGTTGCTGACTTGTCTTCATTTTATATGCTTTTTTTGTGTAAAATGAGACATACATTATAAAATGCAAATAAAATAAGTATATTCAGTGAAATATAAACCCCTTTCTCTTAGATGGTCCTATGTCCCCTTGTTTCCTCCTCCAGAGGCAACAGCTACAGCCACCTTCCTGTGGTTCCTTCTTAGAGTGAGTCTGTACACACATAAACATAAATGCAGATATTTGCATGGTCTCAGGGCTTCCTATTCGGGTTTGCCCACCAGTCTGTGTGACCTTTTGCTTTCTGTTCATTTCTCCAGAACCAACCTTCTCTGTTACCGTTTTGGCTTCATCATTTTTTACTTCTCACCTACTCTCAGCCTCTTGTCCTGACCTGATAAAACCTTAATATAGAACAGGAAGAAGTAGAATTGATCATTTAGAAAGATAAAAAGCATTTTTAGAATAAACTTCCATCCTATATTGTCTAACCTCACAAAATTAAATTACTTTTGTTCATCTGCTGACTCACTGTATTCCATAAGCAAGCCATTTGCATTTTTCTTCACAACAATATCTTTCTCCTCAGGATGCTGTAGCAACGAACGTTTTGAAATTCTAAGAAAAGTCATAATGATAAAACCTTTATATTCTAAGCATCTAAAAACTGAATTGAGACTTAAACAAAGGAAAGTATTATTAAAGAAGCTAAATAGTTTACAAACTCAGCAATACCACATTGAAGATTAAATCCAAAAGCTTGGAAATTCATTTAGGGCATATTTGCATTCTGTGTTTCCAGACGTGGCCACATACATTGTTCACCAAATGCATCACCACAGAATAAGATGTGCTAAGGTACTTAGAAAATGATAGCATTGCACAGATAAAAGAGTAACTCATTCTATCTGTGGAGGTGATACAAATAAACCTAGATTTTGAAGGTTGAAGGGGAGTTTTTCAGGTGCACAGAAGGGGAAGGGCAGTCTAAACAGAGGGAAAATAGAAGAGTGAAGAATTGTAAAAGTGCCCTGAGATGTTCTGACTATGGTGGACAGTCCATTTTGACTAAGGCTTGGAGTGTGTGCCTGGAATGATAGGCTAAAGACAGGCTTTGAAAGACTTGCATTCCACACTAAGAAATTTTTATTTTTCTCCCCTATAAAATGATAGGAAGGCACTGGAGAGTTTTAAAAATAAAAGCAATATTATAAGCTTTTTATTTTAGTTTATTCTGGCAGCAATTGGAAATTAGATGGAGGAAGAAAGGCTAGAAGATTGGATACCAGTTACCAGCTGTTTTGTTAGTTCCAAGTGAGAAAGAATAGGAGCTTAAACTAGGGCAGAGTCAGTGGTGATAGAGAATAAGGGTAAATTTAGATTACCTGTCTGACTTATGACTATTTAGGGTGGGTTTGGAGGTCAAGTGGAGGAAATGAGAGGATGGAGGAGAGGGAGTAAGGGTGGAAATGAGCCCATAGAATTTCAGAGTTGGAAGGAACCTGAAAGATCAGTTAACTTAGGTTTAGTACCTTTGGTTGCATTCCTACTAGTGGTACTCTAGCCTTTTCTTTTAATACCTCCATTGACAGAGAACCACTGAACCACTGATAGTCTGCCACACCTCCTACTGAGGATCGAGCCAGGAACCCAAGCATGTGCCCTGACCGGGAATTATATCTCAAGGCAGGTTTTTTCATCTTCAGGTTGCTCTATTAGAAAGTTCTTTATTCTGCACCAAAATGCATCCATCAATATCTTCTACTACTTGCTCCTAGATTATACTCCTTAGGGCCAGACAGTCCAAGTCAAATCCTTTGCCAAGGTGAAAGCTCTTCACATACTTAAAAGCAGCTTTCGTATACTGCTATGTCTTCTCCTGTCTAGAGTAAATGTTTAATATTCCTTCAGCCGGTCATCAAGTTTCCCACCCACAAAGGGCTTCTTATGGAGTAAAATATGTCAGTTTCTTCTGTTGTGACTTTTTATTGGTCTAGATAAGCTCAATGAGGTATATAAAAGGAACTTCAAATTAAAAGCAACTTGGGCCCTGACAGTGTGGCTCAGTGGTTGAACATTGACCTGTGAACCAGGAGGTCATGGTTCAATTCCTGGTCAGGGCACATGCTCAGGTTTCTGGCTCAATCTCCAGTAGGGAGTGTGCAGGAGGCAGCCTATCGATGGTTCTCTCTCATCATTGATGTTTCTATCTCCCTCTCCCTCTCCTTTCCTGTGAAATCAATAAAAACATAAAATCAACAGCTTGGAGCCCTGACCAGTGTGGCTCAGTTGTTTGAAGGTTGTCCCATGTACCCAGAGGTCATGATTCAATTCCCAGTCAGGGCACATGCCCAGGGTTGTGGGCTCAGTCCTCAATAGGGGACATGCAGGAAGCAGCTGATTGATGGTTCTCTCTCATCGATGTTTCTTTCTCTCTCTCTCTCCCCCTAAAAATCAATAAAAACATACTTAAAAACAACAACAACAACTTGGAACAGAATCATATGTAAGTATTTGAGAATGAGGTAATAAAGGCCAATCTAGTAATACAATTTCAGAAACTTAAGTCTTGAATCAGTGAGGGCTGGTAGTGATGCCATTAATATAGATACCAGAAAACTAGAGATGACTCTCATCATGATTTGCAGAATGAAAATGTTAGGAAACAACAGACTCTGGGATGGAAAAAAACTTTTAAGATCAGCTGGTCAAAGTTCATCACTTTACAGATGGAAAGATTGAAGTTCAAAGAAGCAAGGGACAGGCCCAATGTCCCACACCTACTAAGTGGCAGAGCAAAGAATAACCTAGGTCTTCTGATTCCAATTCAGTACTTTTCTCCTATATCACATGTTTTCTTAACTTGGGACATAATCAAGAGTCAGCTAATGAAGGATATTCTTTTACCAACTCCTCTCTAATTACTGTCAACAAATTATACTTCACTCTGAAATGTTTTTCAAATGCTATGGAAATATATGAAAAAGTCTTTAAGATTCTTAAATTGTTCTCCAAAGCACCTTTGCCATATTCACCAAAGACTTAGTAGGTAATGTCATTTTGAGTTTTGAATTGATGTGAACATCAATGAGGATAAGTCCCTATTTATTGCAAGGAAGTTGTACACTGAGTGTTTTAATAACATGGTAAATGTTGATAAGACATTTAGAAATAGGAATGAACATATTGGTCAATAATGTATATTGTGTGATGAAACATGGATACTGTATAATGATAATATTGCCACATCAGTATAAATAGAAATTCAAAATGGCAAAATTCCTCCTGACATGTAAGCAGTGTACATGAGTTGTCAAGTGTTGGAAATGGGGGAGCTTTTGCTAAGATTCTGGTGTACTGGAGACATGGCACACACTGAAGGCATTCCATAACTATTTTTTATTTGGAAAAAAATAAAGGGATCCAATCTCTGAGTTTCATATTTATGTATTCTTCCAAAAGATCATAGTCACAGACTGCCCATGAATCTAAAATCCTCTCAAGCTGAGGACTTGCAAGTGAGAACTACAATAACTGAGATTAACCACTTGCCTTGTGTGAGGATGACCAAAACCTGGTTCTGTCTCTGTGAAGGACTTTCAGAAACATGTGAGGACTGAGCTGTGTGACCAGATGAAAGTCATCAAGCTTAAAGGCAGAGTCACTTATCATAGTTATGTCTGCCAGCCCAGACTAAATGAATGTATTAGAGTGCATAAGCACTGCAGTCATTTTACCAGAAACCAGTACATGTTTGTCAATTAGGGGTGCATCACATTCCAAAATGATCAGAGAAAGGAATGACCATTTTGAGAACATGTTCCTGTCAAGGATATGCTATATAATCTGCTATGAGAACTCTTTTTTTTTTTTTTTTTTAATATGGAGATTTCCTACAGCTATTGTATTTATTTTTATTGAGGCATAATTGACATACAATATTATATTAGTTTCAGGTGTACGACATTGTGATTCAGCATTTGTATGCATTGTGAAATGGTCACCACAATAAATCTAGTTACCATCTGTCACTTACAAAGTTAATACAATATTATTGACTATATTCCCCATATTGAGCATTACATCTCTATGACTGGAAGATTGTACTTCTTACTCCCCTTCACCTATTTTGTCCCCCCCCCCAACAACCCTCCCTTCTGGCACCTGCCAATCTGTTCTCTGTATCTGTGTCTAGGTTTTATTTTGTTTTGCTTGCTTGTTTTGTTGTTTAGATTCCACATATAAGTGAAATCATGTGGTATTTGCCTTTCTCTGATTTATTTCACTTAACATAATACACTCAAAATATATCCGTGTTGTTGCAAATGGCAAGATTTCCTTCTTTTTTGTGTCTGAGTATAATTTCATTATATAATATCTTCTTTATCCATTCATCCATTAATAGACACTTAGGTTGTTTCCATACCTTGGCTATTGTAAATAATGCTGCAATGAACATAGGGTTTCATATATCTTTTTGAATTAGTGTTTTAGTTTTCTTCAGATAGGTACCAGTAGTGGAATTCTATTCTATTTTTAGTTTATTGAGGAACTTTCAGTACTGTTTTCTATAGTGGCTGCACCAATTTATAATTCCACCAACAGTGCACAAAGGTTTCCTTTCCCCACATTGTCACCAATACCAATGCTTTTTTTTTGGTTCTGATAATAACCATTCTGACAGGTGTAGAGGATCTGAATAGACATTTTTTCCAAAGAAGACATACAAATGGCCAACAAGTGCATGAAAAGGTGCTCAGCATCATTAATTATCAGGAAAATGCAAATCAAAACCTCAATGAGATATCACCTCACACATGTCAGAATGGTTATCAGAACTTTTTTACAAGGAAGTATCAATTATCAATTTGTTCAAACACCAATGTAACAATCCCATTAGCTGTGTATGAATAATTTTTTGAAAAGTCCAATTAAACTCAAATATAGATTGTATTTTCTAGAAAATGTTTTCCCATAAAACATTTTAAATTCCAAAAGAAAATTAACATTTGAGAGAAAACCTGCTAAATGCCCTTTATTAAAAAAATGGTTCTAGGTTTATGTTCCAGTCCTACAAGATAGCCTGCCCTTACAAATCCATGCCATAATTTACACAGTATTGATTTTATTTTCACAACTTTAGAAATACTCTGTCATGTATATTTATGATGGCCCGTAAATGTCCAGAATAACATTTGGAGGCCAAATCATTCTTCAGAGTAAAGGAGATAGAGAGCTGTGTAGAGAGCTTAGAGCCCATTAGTGGGCCAGTGTGTAGACCGGAGAGACCTTCCTAAGATAACTTCTTTCAAAACACAAATAAGAAGCCCTCAAATAATAGGAGTTCAAAATAAAAATTTTTAAATGGAAAACTACAGAGCTCAAAGTGCTGAATCCATTTGAAAGCCCACATTTTGCCCTGTCTAGGAATCCTCAAAAGGTATATTTGTAAAAGAAATTGATACTCAAATATTCAGCTACGCTAAGCATCAAGATTCTCTGGTTGAGCAGATTGCAACTTTGGCACATTAGAGCTTCCTGAACATGTAACTCCCAATTATAAACCTGGGCTGTTTGCACCATGAAGTCAACACTTTGGGTCTCATGACTCCAGTTGTATTGGTGTTAGTTGGGGAGTCAATATGTTGTCTAACTCAGACTAGCTAAGGGACTTTGCTCTTGGGAGGGAGTGGGGAGAAAGTTACTGTTTTGCTTCCATTTTCCTCATCCTGCATTAGAAGCAAAGTACAAAATTGTCTGGGATGACTCTTAGCATTGCTTACAGCTGCTTGACTCTGATTTAACCAGATGCCATAACTATAGCAACAGGGAAATACTGGAATTTTGAGATTAACATGCCTCTGAAATTTACTAAATATAGCACACTTTGTGGTGGGGTGCATATTATAGGTATTTACTATTTTTCAAATGACAAAGTCAGGTTTTGGAAGGTAAGTTAATTTATTATATACGATGACTGCTAATGTCTCCTTATCCTCTTGATCTACATTTATGTAGGTGTGTTTTGAAACCAAACAAGATAAGTCAGCTTGATTGTCCAAGGCGTGGATAGAAATTGGGATATCATAAAGCTATCTTCCAATTTGTGTGTTTATTCGGATATTTATTTGGGGGATTTAATGGAAAGAACTTTGGGCTGAGAGTCAGGAAACCTAAGTCCCAGCCTCTATTATTAAATCATTATGTGATCATAGGCAAATCTTTGAATGGACTTTGGGTCTCAGGTTCCATACTTTTTTTAGTGTGGGGGCTGAACCCTTCCAGCTGTCTCATTCCAGGATTCTGAGATATTTAGGGTTATGTTTCTTACTGACACCCTGTGAAATGAGAAGGTGAGATATACATCCCATAATCCCTGGACCAAAAAGTGGTGACAGGTATAACAGGTTTTCTTCTGGTTAGAGAAGTTCTCTTTCTGGTTCACAAGCCCTATAAGGGGATTGACTATGGACTTCATGCTCCCTTAGTCTTCCTTTATTTACAGATGTGCTTATGTGGCCTCCAGATGAAGGCCATTATTCTACTCCACCCCATTCAGCAAGGCTCTGAGCTCCATTCTATCCATAGTCAAAGGAGATTTAAAGGGTTTAGGGTCATTGAAGCAGTGTAACTGTAAGCCCTTCTCAGACTTTGTGCAAGAATAAATACAGTCTTGATGCCTTCCTGTGACCATTCCCTGGCCTTCTCCACATCCAGGAGCTCATTCTTTTTCTGTTACCCACTATTTATTTATTTATTTATTTATTTATTTATTTATTTATTTATTTAATTTTTACCAGAGAGCTTGGGTCCTTGCCTTAGCTTCACACTTGGTATCCTTTTCCTTTGAGGACTAAAATTCTGTTGCTTTTTAAAGTTTTCTTCAGATCTGAATGTGGCCACTGCCAGAACTCTGGTTTTACCCATCAGCCTGTCTGAAGAGATATCTGTCTATGGCTTGTGTCCAACACTCAATGATGCCTCATAGCCTACTGTCTAGCACAGCCTCTTGTTGCTTACTGCCATTGCTTACTGAAGCTGCTGCCAACCTTGTCTGGACCTCTGCCTGTTGCTTACCAGACCCTCTTACAGTATGCTCCTTCTGCTTTCTAAGACATTGCCCTGTTACTCACTTCTGGATCATCCTAATACTCCATCCTGATAGCCTCTATTTCTCACATCTCATTGGAGGCCTTACTCTCAAAGCCTCTTGGACCTCCCTGGTCTGTGGGTTCTGGATCTCCCAGGCTGGTCTATCGCAACCTCAGCCAGCTTTCAGTTTCTGTCTACAAGGTCTTTATGGACATTCCTTGGGACAGGGTCCCCTACCTGGGACCTACTTCCTCAGGATGGAAAGTACTATGCCTAAACTCACTGATTAAGTGCCTGCTCACAAACAGCCTTGCAAACAAACAGCCTGTGCAGTAAATGACTTTGTAGAATAAATAAAAGTTACAATTCTCAGATGTACAATGAAGGAACGTTTCTGTATCTCTGCAGCTTAAGGTAGGAGAAAAGAATGCTGTTGGCAATTTTTAAGTAAGCAAGAAATAATTAGGTGAAGGGTGAATAAAACCCCTTTGTGATCTTTTAGGAAACAATGTTGCACGTGAATCTAAGGTGACATTGTTATGGTTATTAGTAATCAACTTTAGCATTCAACTTCTTGTAAAAGTGCTTCTACATTGATGAAATAACTCAGAGTCCTGGCCTCCATAGCAAGGGCATGTGTACTGGCTAATTACATGCCCCTGTGCCAAGGACTTACTCTTTTTGATCCTCAGATTCCTCATCCACCAAATAAGATGTTGTGGAGATAATATTTTTGCTCATTTAGAAACTCTTAGGGTGCTGTCAAGAATATCAGTGAGTGGATTGTGGATGTGAAAGTGTTTTAAGAGCTGTAACATTTCATATAGATTATTCATTTTTCCTTTTCAGATTGTGGTGGGGCACAGACATGGAACCTCTTGTCCATTGTTGGTGGAGAGCAAACATTGGGATCAGTGTCCTGAGGGAATAGCAAGTCAGAAATAAGGCAAATGGCCTGACATGATGCCAGATGAGACTAGGGAGAAAGAACACAAAGCCAAGTGCTTTGGGGAGCCAGTAAAGCCCATGCATGGGGAAGCTTGAAGGACAAGAATTTCCTGAGCTAGAATGCAGGGGCTACTGGCATTTTTTAATTTAGTTCTGCTGTTACTGGTCTAGCAGCTTAGACTGAAGCTATTTTGTTAGAAGTTAATAGGATAGAAGAGCAGACCAAAAGTGTAGGCCTAATCTCAAAAAATCTGGCAGGATTTAGGGACCAGGAATAAGGTATAAGGCCAGCATCAGCTAGCCAAAGGTAACCCAGTTCAAAAGAGAATGGTACTGTACTAGGTGAGTAGTAAAGGGAGGCCATATTTGGAAACTGTGATGATTCATTTTATGTGTCAACTTGGTTAGGCTATGGTGCCCAGTCGTTTGGTCAAACACTAGTCTAGATGTTGATGTGAAGGTGTTTTTTTAGATGTGATTAACATTTAAATCAGGTGAATTGGAGTAAAGCAAATTGCCCTCCATAATGTGGATGGGACTCATTTAATCAATTGAAGAACTTAAGATCAAAGACAGAGGTTTCCCAAAGAAGAAAGAATTCAGCTTTAAGACTGTAACATAGAAACCTGGCCTGAGTTTCAGCCTGCCAAGTTTAGCCTACAGATTTTGGCACCTTGACTGCAATATTAATTCATACCTGAATTTCTAACCTGTTGGCCTGCTCTACAAATTTCAGACTTTTCAGCCCCTACAATTATGTGAGCTAATTCCTTAAATCTCTCTGTCTCTCTCTGTCTCTCTGTCTGTCTCTCTGTCTCTGTCTCTCTCTCTGTCTGTCTCTCTGTCTCTGTCTCTGTCTCTGTCTCTCTCTCTCTCTCCATATATATATATAAAACCTCCCTTTGGTTCTGTTTCTGTGGGGAACCCTGACTGAAACAGACACCATGAAGATGGTAGAATAGTTTAGAGCAGAAACAATTGCAGGATCATGGAGAGCTTTCAGTGAGTTGTCATTATGAGTTCTTTTACTGAACTCTCAGTAGGTCACAAAGTATTAATTACATCTCTACTGTATCTACTAAATGAGTATCTATTGTGCCATAGAAATTGGTTAGTATAACCTCTATTAACTCATATCTCTGAGAGGTTAAGCCAGAGTTTGAATGGAAGGCCCTCACTTTATTTCAGAGAAGATTTACTACCATGAGGAGAGCATTAAAAGCTAAGCATTCTCCACTGGGGGGTGGGGATCCAACTAGCGACGGCCTTCAGCTCTGTGAAGTTGATAATGGGGCCAGGAAGGATTTGTGTGTGCCTTGTCACTCAGACTTAATAGAGTCAATGTCATTGAAAGTTAACACTCATTTAACCTAGCCATTCATTGTACAGATTGGGAAAATGAGCCCAGGAGGGGAAGAGCCACTTATAGCAAGTTGGTGGCACAGTCAAACCTAGCATTCAGATCTCTAAATAATAACTAAGGAAGAGAAGAAAGAAGAAAGAAAGAGAAAGTTTGTTTGATAAAGAGAAGTCTGGATTCCTATTGTGCTTTTCTATGGATCTTTTTTAGTGAGTAGTTATCACAAAGTTAGAAAGCATTCTATTTTTTCACAGATGGATAAAAAGGAAGGAAAACAGAAGAATCTGAATATAAAGTGAAATAAAATAGAAAACATATTTATAAGGGTCCTCACTGCTAAATCATAAAATTACGATGACCAGGAGAGAGGGAAGATGGCGGCACTGTGAGAAGCAGCAGAGAGCCCCCTCTCCAAGCCACAGACTTGATTTACTCCTAAAATACTATGTAGCCAGCTTGGAAAAACCAGAGAAACATACCTGAGTGGACGGAGTGTGAATATGGAGCACTGAAGAAACATCATAGAGCCTGAATTTTGTTTTGCTTAGCTTGTTTTTAGTTTTGTTTCTCTGTTTTGTTTATTTGCTTTGTTTTGTTTTATCCTTACTTCTACTATCAGGACTTTCTTGATATCCCTGCTTAATGACTTGGACTTTATCATTATAACCAAGTTTACTGCATTGCTCTATAGTTTCCCCCAAATCTCTTATCGAACTCCCTCCCTGCCCAGGATTTATCTCTCTCTCTCCTCTTGATCCATTGGCATAACTTTTTTTCCTTCTTCTTCTCCTTCTTCTTTTTTTCTTTTATGTCATTCTTTTGTTATCCTACATTTTGTCTTCCTGTCTTTTTTTCGATTGTTAGTTTCTCTTATTCTCTTTATTGTATTTTTATTTTCTCATTTTCAACTATTATACTATTCCTATTCTTTCCCTTAATTTTTTGCTGGCCCTCCATTTGGAATCTTTTCTCTGCCTCTATTATCTCACAGTAGCTTCTCTATTTTTATATTTTAGTTTAGTATTATTTTCTAATTTTCATCACTATTAACAACAATCTCTCTCTCTAATCAGTATTTTTTTCTCTCTCTCTTTTTTTAAGCTCTTTGTGTGTGTGTGTGTGTGTGTGTGTTCTCCCTTCACTCTCCCAGTTCTATTTTCATTTGGGTTGTTTTCATCATGACTGTCAAGATAAGTTGTAAGATACCCCTTGTTTCCTGGAAGTTTAGTTGTGTATTGTCCTGCCTTGCCAGCACCAGTACAACAGCTTACATGACGAGGTTGGGGCTGAGACACACAGTTAGACAACCTGAGAGGAGAGTCCTCCCAAGGACTGGTCAACAACACCCTAGACCCAACCACAAAAGGAGAACCCAAAGAACCCATAAAAGGGGCACATGCAAAAGGGACACGTCTAGAGCAAGGAAGTCAGAAGTATAAGAAAAACACACCTCTGAGCTCCACTGGTCTCACAATACAAAATCCCTCCTCACAAGACTGGGAGACAGCAAATATACCTAATATAGAGACACAAACACAGAGACCTACCAAAATGGGGAGGCAAAGAAACAACCCACAAGTTAAAGGAAAAATTACCAGAAAAAGACTTTGATGAGATGGCATTAAGCAAGTTATCAGAAAGGGAGTTCAGAGTATTGATTATGAAGATGTTCAAGGAACTTAAAAAGACACAAGGTGATAAGATCGAGGACCTTAGTGAAAACATGAAAAAAGAGATACATACATAAACAAAACTCATACAGAGACAGAGAATGCTGTAACTGATATCAAGAATGCACCGGAAGGAATTAAAAGCAGGCTCAATGAAGCAGAGGATAGAATAAGTGACTTAGAAGACAAGGTAGAAAAAATAATCAGAGCAGCAAAAAGAAAAAACACTTAAAAGCCTGAGGACAATCTACAGGAGCTTTGGGACAACATGAGGTGAAACAACATTCGCATTATAGGAGTGCCAGAGGGGGAGGAGAGAGAGCAAGGGATAGAGAACTTGGTGGAGGAAATAATGACAGAAAACTTGTCTATGTTGGTGAGGGAGAAAGCTGCACAAGTTCAGGAAGCACAGAGGGTTCCAAACAAGAGGTACCCAAAGAGATCCACTCCAAGACACATCATAATTAAAATGGCAGATGTCAAGGAAAAAGAGAAAATATTAAGGGTTACAAGAGAGAGACAAGCAGTAACCTACAAGGGAACCCCATAAGGTTAACAGCTGATTTCTCAACAGAAACTCTTCAGGCCAGAAAGGAGTGGCATGAAGTTCTCAAAGTAATAAAAAACAAGAACCTGCAACCAAGATTGCTTTAACCAGCAAGGCTATCATTTAAAATAGAAGGTGAACTAAAAAGTTTCCCAGACAAAAAAAGGCTAAAGGAATTCAGTACCACCAAACCAGCACTGCAAAAATTACTAAAAGAACTACTCTAAAAAAAAGAAAGAATAGTGAGAGAAAGTTACATCAGCATAAAGAGGAAAAATGGCATTAAATAAGCTTACATCAAAAGTAACCTTAAATGTAAATGGAATAAACGGTCCAATCAAGAGACATAGAATAGCTGAATGGATAAGAAAACAGGAACCAAATATATGTCATCTACAAGGGACCCACCTGAGAGCAAAAGACTCACACAGACTAAAAGTGAAGTCATGGAGTAAAATATTACATGCAAATGGAAAGGAAAAGAAAGCTGGAGTAGCAATTCTTATTTCTGACAAAACAGACTTCAAAATAAAGACCATAACAGGAGACAAAGACGGTCACTACATATTACTAAAGGGATCAACCCAAGAGGAAATAACCCTTATAAACATTTATGCACCCAATATAGGAGCACTTAAAGATATAAAAATTAATTAGGGGACTTTCATGGGGAGATTGACAGCAATACAATCATAGTGGGGGACTTTACCACCCCACTGTCAGCATTGGACAGATCATCAAGACAAAAAAACAACAGGGAAACACAGACCTTAAATGACTCACTAGAACTAATGGATTTAATTGACATTTACAAAACATATCATCCCAAAGCAGTAGAATACACATTCTTCTCAAGTACACATGGAATATTCTTAAAAATAGATGACATGTTAGGGCACAAGGAAAGTCTCTACAAATACAAGAAGATTGAAATCATATCAGGCATCTTCTTGGATCACAATGCCATGAAACTAGACATCAATCACCACACACACACACAAAAAAAACCCTCAAAAATATTCAAACACATGGAAGTTAAATAGCATGTTATTAAACAATGAATGGGTTACCAATGAGATTACAAAAGAAGTCAAACACTTCTCAGAAAAAAATAAAATGAACAGACAACAACCCAAAATTTATGGGATACAGTGAAAGCAGTCCTGAGAGGAAAATTCATAGCACTATAGGCCTATCTCATGAAATAAGAAAAAGACCTGATGAACCATCTAACACAACAACTAAAAGAACTAAAACGAGAACAGCAAGAAAAGCCATGAGGAAGTAGAAGGAAGAAACTAATAAAGATCAGAGAAGAAATTAATGACAAAGATTAAAAAACAATTCAAACAAACAATGAAACCAAGAGCTGGTTCTTTGAAAAGATAAATAAGATTGATGCACCTTTAGCCAGATTCACTAAGAAAGAAAGAGAGAGGAACCAAATAAATAAAATCAGAAAAGAACGAGGCGATATAACAACTGGCACAACAGAAATACAAAGGATTGTAAGAAAATACTATAAGCAACTGTATGTCAACAAATTGGACAACATGGGGGAAATGGATGAATTCCTAGAAACATACAACCTTCCAAAACTGAATCAAGAAGAGGCAGAAAACTTGAATAGGATGATAAAAACTAATGAAACTGAAGCAGTAATCAAAAAACTCCCAGCAAACCGAAGTCCTGGATGAGATGGATTTACAGGCGAATTTTAGCAAACATTCAAAGAAGAATTAACACCTATTCTATTCAATCTATTCCATAAAATTCAAGAGGGAAAACTCCCAAACTCTTTTTATGAGGCCAGCATCATCCTAATCCCAAAACCAGATAAAGACACTACAAAGAAAGAAAATTACAAGCCAATATCCCTGATGAACATAGATGTTAATATCCTCACTAAAATACTCGTAAACCGGATCCAGCAATACATTAAAAAGATCATACACCATGACCAAGTGGGATTTAATCCAGGGATGCAAGGCTGGTACAACACCCTCAAATCAATAAATGTGATACATCACATAAACAAAATGGACAAAAATCATATGATCATATCAATAGACGCAGAAAAAGCACTCGACAAAATCCAGCACCCATTTCTGATAAAAACTCTCAGCAGAGTGAGAATAGAGGGATTATACCTCAACATAATAAAGGCTATATATGAAAAATCTACAGCCAACATCATACTCAATGGGCAAAAACTAAAACCATTTCCATTAAAAACAGGAATAAGACAGGGATGTCTACTTTCACCACTCTTATTCAACATAGTAGTGGAAGTTCTAGCCACAGCCATCAGACAGGAAGAAAACATAAAAGTTATCCAAATTGGAAAGGAGAAAGAAAAACTGTCATTATTTGCAGATGACATGATACTGTACATAGAAAACCCTAAGGACTCCATCAAAGTAATACTAGATTTGATAAACGAATTTGGCAAGGTAGCTGAATACAAAATCAACATCCAGAAATCAATGGCATTCTTATACACCAACAATGAACTTTCAAACAGAGAAACTAACAAAACAATACCATTTACCATTGCAACTAAAAAAATGAGATACCCAGGTGTAAACTTAACCAAGGATGTAAAAGACCTGCACTCAGAAAACTACATGACACTGAAAAAAGAAATAGAGGAAGATTTAAACAAGTGGAAGAATATACCATGCTCATGGATTGGAAGAATTAATATCATTAAATGTCCATACTACCCAAAGCAATTTATAAATTCAATGCAATTCCAATTAAAATACCAACAGCATATGTCACAGATCTAGAACAAACCTTTCAAAAATTTATATGGAACCAAAAAAGACCCCGAATAGCTGCAGTTATCTTGAGAAAAAAGAACAGAGTGGGAGGGATCACATTACCAGACTTCAAACTGTATTAAAAGCCTTTGTAATCAAAACAGCCTGGTATTGGTACAACAAAAGCATGTAGGTCAGTGGAACAGAACAGAGACCTCAGAAATAGACCCATGCCATTATGGTGAGTTAATATTTGACAAAGTAGGCAAGAGCATCCAATGGAGTAAAGACAGTCTCTGCAATAAGTGTAGCTGGGAAAACTGGACAGATACATGCAAAAAAAAAAAAAAAAAAAAAAAAAAAAGCTAGACCACCAACTTTCACCATACACAAAAATAAACTCAAAATGGGTAAAAGATTTAAATGTAAGTCACGAAACCATAAAAATCTTGGAAGAAAACATAGGCTGTAAAGTCACAGACATCCCAAGTAGTGGAATTTTCACTGATACATCTCCTAGGGCAAGAGAAACAAAAGAAAAAAGAAACCTATCGGACTACATCAAACTAAAAAGTTTCTGCACAGCCAAAGAAAACAGCCTCAAAATTCAAAGGACCCCCATGGCCTGGGAAAACATATTTGCCAAGGATGTATCTGATAAGGGGTTAATTTCCAAAGTGTACAAAGAACTCATATTACTCAGCAAGAGGAAGAGAAACAACTCAATTATGAAATGGACAAGGACCTGAGTAGACACTTCTCCAAAGAGGACATACAGATGGCCAAGAGACACATGAGAAAATGCTCAATCTCCCTAATCATCAAAGAGATGCAAATTAAAACCACAATGAGGTATCACTTCACACCTGTAAGAATGGCTACCATCAACAAATGAACAAAAGACTTGTGCTGGCAAGGATGTGGAGAAAGTGTATCCCTAGTACACTGCTGGTAGGAATGCCGATTGGTGATACCACTGTGGAAAACAGTATGGAGGTTCCTCAAAAAATTAAAATTGGAGCTGCCTTTTTACCCAGTGATCCCACTTCTAGGAATATATTTTAAGAATCCTGAAACACTAATCAGAAAGAATATATGCACCCCTATGTTCATAGCAGTGCAACTTACAATAGCTAAGATCTGGAAACAGCCCAAGTGCCCATCAATAGATGAGTGGATACAAAAGCTGTGGGATATATACAGCATGGAATCCTATGCAGCTGTAAAGAAGAAGGATCTTGTACCCTTTGGGACAGTATGTATTGACCTGGAGAAATTTATTCTAAGTGAAATAAGCCAGGCAGAGAAAGACAAACATCGCATGATCTCGCTTCTAAGTGGAATCTAAAGAACTTAATAAACTGATGAACAGAACAGATTCAATGATATAGAAGCATAGATTAGACTGTCAAGTGTCAGAGGGATGGAGGAAGGTGGGTGGGTTGAGGGGGAGAGATTAACTAAAGAACTTATATGCATATATGCACAACTCAAGGATATGGATGATGGTGGGGAGATGGACTGGGGTGAAGGATGGGATCACCTGGAATGGGTCATTGGGGAGAAAAAGGAACATCTACAATATGTTAAACATCAATTAAAAAGAAAAAAATGATCATTATAAATAGGTTTAAATGAAGACCAAATTAGCTGTCTTATGGAGTTCTCTTATAGCAAGAAAGCCATTGCGCTCAATCCAGTCACCTTACCACCTTGGCCAAAGAGTGTTTGCCTTGTAAAAACAAAGTTACACTTGGATTGCTATAGTACCAGATCTCCCATATTTGCTCAGGAATTTTGTTATCTCCCATGAACATACAAAATGATCAATGAAAATGGCATTTGTGTTCATTTTTAAAAATATATATCTTTATTGATTTCAGAGAGAGGAAGGGAGAGGGAGAGAGGGATAGAAGCATAAATGATGAGAGAGTCATTGGTTGGCTGCCTCTTGCAAGCCCCCCACTGGGAATCGAACCCACAACACGAATATGTGCCCTGCCTAGGAATGGAACCGCGATCTCCTGGATCATAGGTCAATGCTCAACCACTGAACCACATCCGGCCAGGCTGTGTTCATTTTTTTAACTTGACTCTGATAGCTTCACTTATTAAACTTCCAATGAAGTTTGTAGTTTTTAAAAATATGAATACATTTTAAAAACATGCTGGCAATTCTTAATCACTTTGGAATTTGTTAAGATGAATTATTAAAGGTGACTCTCTTTCCTTTGCATTCAGTATTGCTGCTTTGTGCCTATGTTTTTCATTTAGGATTTATTAGTGTAAATTCCCCTTATACATCATTGAAAGTGTTAGGATTTATATGGTGGAATATAGTCTGTGTTAGGCCTTGTAGGAGAGAGTGGATGGCCTAGTAGGGTTTTATACCTTTAATTTCCACTGTTCTTCGTAGAAAAGTATTTCATAATAAACTGTCATAATTGGGAAAGCAGTGTTCTACAAATGTCATATATTATTAAAAATATGGTATGTTTTATTGCACTTTCCAAAGTCCCTGGGCTTCTCACTGAGATGCATTCTTATGGCAAAGCATTCGGACCACAGCAGAGCTTTGATCAGCTCCTTAAACACCCTTCTGTTCACACCCTATCATATGTGCAAAGCACATTGGAATCTTGGCCAACATGCACCACTGGAGCAGGGAAGGTGCTCATCAGCAATTTCCTTTGGGAGCATTTATTTATTTATTTAAGAAGAGAAAATTGCTCCAGGTAGCTTCTGTGATCTTTGTTTCCTTCACTTCATTTTATATTTCTTTCTCTCTTCTCATGTAACAACTGATGGGCAATTGAATAACTTTCCTCCATTCATTCAAGCATTTACTAAGTCCTACTTCCTGCAAAGAACGTGCAATATTCTGAGTTTTTAGAATGATTCTTTTCTGATGTTATTTCTTTTTAAATTATAAAAGTAGTATATACTCATGGTAAAAATACACACAGTACAAAAGGTTTTAAAAATAAAAAAGAACCCCTTCAAACCCCTCATCTTACTCCTTAAGCATAATGATCAGTAACAATTTCTTGTGTATCCTTCCAGAAATTTTCTATGCATATAAAAGTATGTATGTATAGTCAGGTATATATATACATATAGATGTATATATACACATATATGACTTTCAGGAAGTACCAATTGAACACACTAAAAACAATGTTGTAATTCACTTCCATGTGTATCTTGGTTGCTTTCTTTGTTGGCACATGTAGTCCTGTTGATTCCCTTTAAGGCTGCATGATTGAAATGTAACTTTAGGTGAACCCTGAGTTTTTTATGAATTTTCTATAGAAGGCACTAAAGATGGCCAATTATGAATATATAAACTCATTTTTCATTCACTGTCCTCATGTTTCTTTTAGTTTTTCTCTATGTTGAGATCATTACCCACTTATACATTCTGATACTTGAAGGATTCCAATGGCTTACAAATGCTTCAGGGTAATCTTGATCAGTTTCCCTCCCCACACACCATAGCCTTGGATCACTCTCAACATAGCTCCCCCAAACAGTCTCCAGAGTTTGTCTCAATACTTGATGAGTTTCTTTTCTCCTTTTCATAAAAGTTTTCTTCTATAGCATCAGTCTGTATTCTCTGGTCTGGCTTCATTGACTATAAAGTTCTTGCTTATTTGGACATGTGTCCTCACTAGTTTTCATTTGCCTGTGTATTGTGACTCCTCTCTCAAAGAGCTGTTGACTCTAGCTCATTCTTATTTGAGCATTTATTATACATTAGATATTGTGACCCTCATTTCCTTTAGTCCAAAAATAACTCATGAGAGAGGTGCAATAATCATCCCCAAATGACAGATGAGGCACAGAAAGGTTAAAGACATTGTCCAAGGTCACACAATTAGTAGGTGGAATTTGAACCCAAGTTTATCTGAGCTTAGAAGCTGTGCTTTTAACCAGCAGATGTACTGTCTCCCTTAAGTCAGCAAATGTTTGTTAGCCAATCACACAGAGCAGCCCTAGCCTTTCTGTGAGCCTATGATTCTCTAAGGGCAAGCCACAACAGCCACTTTCTGAGTATGTGCTACATGACAGGTTCTGCAAGAGGGTTTATTGAGAGTTCCCTCGTGCTAGAATAACATTTTCTTATAAGCCAAACCATGGGAGGGCTTTGGTGTGGAAAGAAGCACTTCCTGCTTATAATTCAAGGTGAGAAGAGATTCCCACATTATGAAGCCCCCCAGTCCTTCCTGTGAAATACTATTATAAGACCTTAGGCAGAATCAGTAGCTATTGAGCATTTTAAAAATATATCTTCATGCTCCACCTCAGAGATACAGGCTTACAACCCCTATTTTGACCCAAAACACCAATATACAAGAGAGAAACATTCTTTTATTTTCTGGATCAGAGTCCTCCAGTTTCCCTATCAATCTGGCACACCCTGGGTGTTCTTCTTTGAATTTACATTTATCTGAATGAGTTGTCTAAGAGAAGGTGCATGGTAACTAGGAGATAATTTCTATCACAGTCTCCTTCTTTTCGTGGTCTCCAAACCTGATTCTCCAACAGCTTTGTCTTAATGCTTTAGGGATTCAGAATCTGGATGTCGTCATGACCCAGTTGCTGAATTGAGCATTTTTATGTCCCTCAGAGTCCAAAAGAAAGGTCATTCCAGATGTCAGGTAAATGCCTTTTTTTTTTTTTTTAAACTGTCTGATAGAATTTGAATGGTTGGAAGAGTATTTATTTACTTACTTATTTTCAGGTTTTTAGTTTCATTCTGTTTTATTTTATTCCTAGCACTGGAAAATAAGCATGGAAAATCTGGAAAGGGAAAAACCAAACCAATAGTAATTGCCCTGGAATTGTGGGACTTTCTCAGTAATAAATGTCTAGATGGTATGTTTATTCCAGTTCCAATTGAATTCAGTTCAACAAATATCTGTTGAATGCCTGCTGTGGAAAAGGTAAAGAATAAATAAGACATGGCTATTACCCTTCAGGAGTTCACAGTCTAATGGAAATCAGCATATACACTGTTAATTCTCATACAAGGAAGACAACAATAAAAGTATATATATAAATTTAAACAGGTTGCTATGGTAGTATTGAAAGAGTGAAAAATTAAATTTAATTATGAAGTCTGGAAAGATTATGTTTGAAGAAATAGCTTTTGAGTTTGGTCTTAAAGTATTGAGATTATTTACAGGAAGACATTGAAGTGAAAGGTAGTTTAGGCTGATGAGCCACATATGCTATAAGTGTGAAAGCTCAGGGAATGGTGATTGTTCTGATAAGGTGAACAGCAATATGAAATACAACTGGAGTCTGACCCAGTTTACGAAGAACCTTGATACTAGGCTAAGTGTTTGAACTTGTTCTGTAGACTTAAAGAAGTATTGAATTAGTAGCTCCCTCCCCAAATCACAGAGGAATCTCTTCCCTATAATCATAACCTCTGGGCATTTCTCAGTGGTCTTTTTGTACAGACAGATACCTTCCATTTATATTTATTATGCATTTGATGAAGATTCTCTATATGAAAAATACTTAACTTTAAAAAACACTCCACTTGGGATTGATTTAAACAGTTCCAATATAATAATAATACATTTAATATATTTTTCTCCCCAACAGGTATTTTGATCATATTGACTAAGATTACAATCCATGCTGATATAACCCAAATGTAATTATTCATGATCTGGGAGGTATTGCATTTGAAATTTATCCTAGCCTGTCATCAGTTCCACTCACTTTGAGCTTATACCAAACCAGTTCTACCTGCTCCATCAGTTTTCTCTTTTACTAGCTCTATTTATTCTCTTTCTCTGGTATTTTTATAAGAATGACAGATTAAATTATATCAGATGCTTTTTTCTCTAAGATATGTTAACTTTGCACCATCTTCTTTCACCATTAAGCTTGTCATCTTATCACAAACAAGAATTAGCTTCATTTGGCATGATTTGTGTTTGAAGAATTCATATTGACTACTGTTTATCACTCGCGTTTCCCTTAGGTACTCATAAATGACTGCCTTAATAATTGTCCGCACAGCTTACCAGATATTGAAATAATATTTACGAGTTTAATTCTCTGAGTTCCTTAGGGATTTCTTTTAAAGAAAAATGGAACAGGGCAATCCCATGACTCACAGCAACTCTTCCATAATAAACCAGTGTGTTAAAGAAAAACATTTTACAAGGAGACAAATTTCAGGTTTAGCCTTCCAAATTGGTTATTATAAAAATTAACAAATAAAAATATATTTTTGAAATACTAAAAGGCATCGTGTGACCTTTAAAACTATTTATTCATTGTACTTACACATATTTTTGAGGACTATAACAAATGCCTAGAAAATGTTAATCCACTAGTTTATAGTCCTTATTTTGTGAAATTTGGTCTTTTTATATTCAAATTGCTGCACATTTGAAAAATAGTCCAATAATGACACTTTTTAAAAGGTTATTTTGTAAGTACTGTTGATTGGACATATGCTAAAGTACTGTTTCAGGTTTCTGAGGCAATCTAGTTGCTGCAACTGTGGTTAACAACTTAACGATAATTCTCTGACCTGAGTCTTACATTCAATGAATGCAGTGCTGGTGCACTGTAGGTAGACTGTAGGTGGACTGTAGCTACCTCTAGAATTTGGAAATGACTGGGAAGGGACTGGTGAACACTTGATATCAAATTATAGGGTGCCTTGAAAGGGATGAATGCATAGTACATTGAACAGCACCAAGAGTTTGGTCAAGTTTAGATTTCTATAGTTGCCCAACCTAGGCTCTACCTGCTACTGCAGCTAGGAATGTGTGGAATGACTAGTTTACATCAGTCATGGTAGATAAATAATTGATTTTCTCCAACTGAAGTAGTTTGGGTCCAGTGAAAAGCTATAGTCATCCTTTTCTTAATGTTACATTGAAAAGTGGTAAGACATCTCCTTTCTGAACTAGTACCAGCCCCTTTTCAATAGGTTGGTCTAGAGGTAAATTGTGTTTAAGAATAATTCTGTTATGTAATCTTTTTCAATGGGTATAACAGGTATTCTGAAAGCTGTATCATGGTGTGTTTTGCATTGGTGCCTGTCATACTATAGTGCATAGGTTTTTTACTTGTTCATGTGAATGTTTTTATTTCAAAGACTGCAACTGAGCACTGAGAAAATCCCCTACTATGCAATCACAGTCCGGGATAATATTTAGGATGAGAGAACTTGCATAAGTTACCTACCAACTTGACAGGAATGGATTTCAAATCTGACGTACCATGGCCTCACTCCTTGCCAGTGTGCTCCTGAAGGGGAAGGCAATATGAGCAACTTAGAGTTTATTAGTGGAAGGGAAGCCATGGGTTTCAGGAGAAAGTATTTAGATGGCTTTTAAAGGAACCATTCCATTTTTGGTAGAGTATAAATGTCTACCTCTGAGCCTGTGGTATGGTCTTTTCTCTGGATGAATATAATCACTGTTTGTCTCGCATTTTACTAATATTTATTCTGCAAATGAGCTGTGTGAGCCCCTGTTACTCTCCTTAATAAGCTTCCAGGCATTACCTGCATGCTGTGTTCCTATGGAAGGATGGCAGTAATTTCTACTAAGATAAACTGGTAATTCTGTGAATAAAGCGTAAATGCAGTGAAGTATGTGTGGCTGTAAGATTTAATGCCTCTACAGGTAATTTTTTTGGAGGGAGGACCTGGCATTTAATCAAATTCAGAGGCATTATGTAAATTTAAGCACCTTGCAACACACTAGTAATTTTATTATCTCCTTTTCATTTGGCAAGGTTTAGATACAAGCCTTGGAATTCCAGAGGCAGAGCACTGCTGACTGGAGGCATATTAAGGAAAATGTACTGCAGAAATGAGATAAAAGCTTTATTCTTGCTACTGATTGTTGTCTTTGTATGTGTACAAGTGTGCAACAAAGGGTTTTTAGAATGAAGTGGGTCTGTTTAAAGTTTTCCATCTTTCTTTAAGCCCCGAATTAGTTACAGAGAGCCTGTTTTGAACTGTGTTAAATATACTCCTGTCAAATGGGAAACCTAAACACTGACTGAGATGTTGTTTATACTCTTCTTAACACAGGTCCCTCTTTTATATTTGTGTTGGCCATTTTGGCTTGGCCTCTGGTTCTAAGAATGATGTCTGATTTTGGGTTATTTTAGCCATAAGGTCTATCTAAAATTAAAGACAGCATTTCCATTCATCAACAACAGTATTGATAGATGGTTAAAAGGTGTGGTGGGGTTGACGATCCTGAGTAGACATTATCCATACCACATCAATGTTCATATTATAAGGCTGAGGAAGAAAAAACTTTGTCTAGTTGGATTTCCCAAAAGGCACTTGGGCCTTTTGACCCTGTGGTTCTCATTAATTATAGTGTCTTAAGGAAAGTAATGCAGTTAACTCCTTAAAGAGTGAAATTAGAAAGAAAGTAAGAAGGAAGATGTGATAGCATGTTGAACTGAACTTGCTATGGCAGAAAAAATGGCATTTTGAATACATTTCCTTCTTCCACTCCTCTGTTTTACTTTCCCCATTCTCTCTTATCACTAAATCAGAAAGAAACTCTTGAGACTATCTCTTCTCTTCAGATAAAGACTCTATGAGCTCCCCTATCCATAAATTGGAACATGGAGGCTCTTAGTCAACCAAGAAGTCTTTCCTTTAATCACCCGATTTCTTTCCTGCTGTATCTTGCAGGCATGGAAGCCTACAACTCAGGCAAATACCCTTAATTTGGGCTCCTACCTAGAGTGCTACTTATTCCAATGAAAAGTTTTCTGTTTTCTAAAAACCTTAACTAACTGCATGAATCATGACATGGCTTCATACTGAGAAATCAAAATGTTGCAAACTTAGATTAAGATTGAAGTGCCTTACTATTCAATTTCCCATTGAGTTTATTATTTATTTTCTATTTACTATTGGGCTTCAGTTTTCTTATTCTAAAATGGGGATAAAAATAACTAGATACCTCTAAGGGTTGGTATAAAGATTCAGTGAGACATTGGATGTGAAAGTTTCCAGCTCTAGGTTTAGCTTAGAAAACATTATCAGTGAGGACAAGTAAGAATCAGAATGATCTTATGGTTACGAGACAAAAGGGTTGACTTTTGAGAGGTATTTATATATTATATACAAGTTCTTTGTCAGATATGTAGTTTGAAAATATTTTCTCCCAGTCTATAGCTTGACTTTTCATTCTCTTAATGGTGTTTTTCATAGAGCAAAACCTTTAAATTTTTATTAAGTCCAATTTACCAACTTATTTTTTATAGGTAATGCTTTTGGTGTCTTATCTAAGAACTCTTTACCTAACCCAAGGTCATGAAGATTTTCTCCTATGTTCTTTTTTTCTAAAAAAAAATATATATATATATATATATATAGTTTTATATTTTACATATGGATTACTTATCCATTTTGAGTTAATTTTTGTTTAGGGGTGAGCTTTTAGATCAAGGTTACATGTTGTGTTTATGGGTGTAAAATTATTTCAGCACCATTCTCCATTGAATTGTTTTGCACCTTTCTCAAAAACCAATTGGCGATATTTATGTGAGCCTATTTCTAGACACTCTGTTTTGTTTCACTGATTTATGGCTCCTTTCCTTTGCCAATACCACACTGTCTTGATTAGTGTAGGCTTACAATAATTTTTAAAACCAAATAGTGGTACCCTTTCAACTTTATTCTTCTTTTTCAAAATTGTTTCAGCTCTTTTAGTTTCTTTGCCTTTCAAATAAATTTTACAATCCACTTATCTGAAAATACAAAAAAAATTCTATTGGGATGTTGATAGAAACTGTATTAAATCTGTAGATTAGTTTGAGAAAAATTTACATTTTTACTATGTTTCTTTCAACCCATGAACACAGTATATCTCTATATTTAGATCTTTTAAAAATTTCATCAGAGATATATGGTTTTAAGTATACAGAGTCTGTACATATTTTGTTAGATTTACACCAAAGTATTTTATTTTGTTTGAGTTACTATAAATTGTATGTATTTTTCAAATTTTAGTTTCCAATTTAAATTGGGAGTATACAGAAATATGATTGATTTTTTTATCATTTGTTCTTTTTATTGAATTTATTGGGGTGACATTGGTTAATAAAATTATATAGGTTTCAGATATACAATTCTATAATACACCATCTATATATTGTATTGTGTGATTACCACCTAATCAAATCTCTTTTCATCACCATTTATCCCCCCTTAACCCACTCCTACCTCTCCATGACCCTTTTCCCTTTGATAATAACCAAACTGTTATCTGTGTCTCTAAGTTTTTTGTTTGTTTGTTTAATCCCTTCACCTCTTTCACCCAGCCCCACAAAACCCTCTCCCCTCTGACAACTGTTAGTCTGTTCTCTATGTGTGATTGATTTTTATATCTTTAATTTGTAGCCTACCACCTTAATAAACTCAGTTTTATTTCTGGGAAGATATTTTTTGGGTAAATTCCTTGGCATTTTCTGTGTAGACAGTTAAATTCCCTGCAAATATAATTTCATTTCATTGTTTCAATATTAATGCCTTTTATGTATTATTGCATTGACTAAGACAGCCAGTATGATGCTGAATTGATGAGAGAGAATGCTTTGTATTGTTCTTGGTTTTAGGGAGAAAAAATGTAGTCTTTTGTCATTAAATCTGATGTTATCTATAAGTTTTTTGGAGATGTTCTTTATCAGGTTGAGAAAATGTCCTATTTTTATTTGTTGAGACTTTTTGTCATTAATTTATGTTGACTTTTCTCAAATGCTTTTTCTGCTTTAATTAATATAATCATGTAGTTTTTATTCTTCAGACTGTTAATATGGTGAATTAAATTGATTGATTTTTCATTATTAAACCAATTTTGTAATCTCATGATAAATTCCACTTGATTGTGGTATATTATTTCTTTATCTATTGAATTTTATAAGATAGCATTTGTTAAGAAATTCATGTCTATATTCATGAGGGATGTTGGTCTATAATTTGCTCTTATGGAACTATTTTTTATCTGATTTTAGTATCAGCATTAGGTTTGCCTCATTAAATATGTTAGGAAACATTTCTTCCATTTTATTTTTTGGAAGAGATTATGTAGAACTTGTGTTATTTTTTCTCTAAATGCTGCATGGAATTTGCTAGTGAGATTATTTGAGCCTGAAGATTATATTTTTCAGAAGGTTTCAACCTTAAATTCAATGTCTTTAATGATTATAAGACTGTTCAGTTTATTTCATCTTGGATGAGTTTTAGTAGTTTGCGGTATTTCAGGACTCATTGCCTTTTTTTTTTTTTTTTTTTTTAAATATACCTTTATTGATTTCAGGAGAGGGAGAGAGAGAGATAGAAACATCAATGATGAGAGAGTCATTGGTCTAGCCCACAACATGGGCATGTGCCCTGACCGGGAATCGAACCCCAATTGCCTGGATCCCAGGTCGACGCTCAACCTTTGAGCCATGCCCAGCTGGGCCTCACTGCCTTTTTTATCTTTATGATAATTCTGTGAAGTAGGCAAGACAAGTAGTCTTAACTCACTGCATAGAATAGTTCCAAGTACATAATAGAAGCTTAGTTAATACTGGTAGAATGAATTTGTTAAATGAACTTCATTTCACAAATGTGGAAACTAAGGTTCAAAGTATTGAAACAAATTGTTCAAAATTATTTAGCTCATAAGTGGCAATGCCAGGACTCAAACCCAAAAACCGACCACCACCAAAGGAATGAAGGAAAGGAGACTCTAGAAAGAAAAGATTTAGCAGACATCTCCAGAGCACGTAACTTTGAGATTAAGAGTGGTCTTTTGTCAAGGACATAGCTAACTCTTCACAAGGTGATTCCACAGGGAGGAAGCTATACTCTTCTCTTAGGCTTTGATCACTGGCCAGAGGTCATTTCTGGCCAAATCCTACCAGGAGCCAGACACAGGTAAAACCTGTTGATATAATCCATATCAGTCAGTTTTCTGGGGAGGAAAACAGGATATAGAGTTAATCTAGAGGACAAAGATGTTAAGTAACTTGCCCAAGGTCACAAGGCAACCTGGTAAGAGGCAGATTTAGAGTTCAAATTCCAGAGTTCCAGGTTTTGAGACTGCACTTGTCCATCTTCCCCAGGGGACTGATTTCCAGGGCCAAAGTATCAGAAAGGGCTTGTGATAAATCCCACAATATGTATACATTCTCACTTCATTTCTCTTTTCCTTGCAATGTAAATGAAACTACTTTGGCATCATAAAGCAACATTAGGATACTGGAGAAAGGTTAAAAAGAGAATGTTAGGAGGTGGAAGGAATTCTTCCTGACTGGAGACAAGAAAGGTGATGGGAGTTAGGGGAGAGGATGTAAGAACTGAATCATAACCAGGTTAGAAGCAAGCAAACTAGTCAGGTGGTGGGCACATAGAGCAATATACAGACCTTCTAACATAGAAACCCACACCTCAAACCTATATGTTCATATTAACCATTGTCATCCCAATAAATTTAATAAAGTGTTATAAAAAAGGTTCTAAAAAATTAAGTTTGAATAAAAATAAGAGCCTTGAGGAGCTTGTGTCATGCTGGGGCACTAAAGGTGAGAGGATTTGTGCATTCTGACTCTGTAATGCAACTGATAAGCACTGGACCCAGGACCAGCATCCTGAGGTCCTTGCTAAAAGCCTAACCTGCTGGTAGGTAAAGTAGGTAAAATAGAAGGAGTTAAAAAAGGTACCCACCATGATTTAGTTGGCACCTGCAATTTGCTTAGTTGTGTATAACCTGCATCTTAAAACCCCTCACATTGGGCAAGGAAGGCCAATGTGGAATCAGCATGCACTGAGGTAGGACTCTGGGGTGGGAGAGAGAGAGAGAGGATAAGACTCTTCAAAACTGAGGGCTAACCTCCCTGCTTCACTACTGTGACCTTCACAATCTTGACAATCTCAGGCTGTGATACCCAGTACAGTCTACCTCCTCTCATTGTCTCCATCCATGGTTTTCTGTGGCAGCTCCAATTGCCTGGGAGGTGTTTTGAGCAAGACCACCTTGGCCTCCAACTTTTGCAGTATCTAGCTCAGTAGTTCTCAACCCTCGCTGGACATTAGGATCATCAGGGGGCAAGGACAGCTTCATAGGCATGTAATCAGTGCATTACACAGGGCCCCATGCTTAGAAGGGTGCCCCATGCTAGGATTTAATGCTCTGTGGTTGCAATTTGAAATTCTCAATAATTTTGAACCTGGGTTTTGTAAGTGAAGTCCAATGGGACAATTGAACATGCACTGGGGGCTTGTAACTTCGATACTCACATATTGTTCTACTTCCCACTACTTCTGCATACCTTCAAGGTGGGTTTTGACTGCCACTTCCTTGATTCCTGGTTCTCTGGGTCCCCTTTCCATGTCCCTTTATCCTTATTTGGAACCTGTACATTAAGATGGTCAAGGTCAGATGTTTGCATCCTGCAGCCCCTCAGGGTGGGTCCTGGCAATGACTATCCTTGTACCTGGTTTATAGCACCAGGCATGTCTAGTGGGCAACTCAGTCGGGGTAAGCCCACTCTTGATCCAGGTACTTAGTGCATCCTTATTAAAAGTTTGTAGTACCCTTGGGAAGTGGCTACATGCTGTTGGTTGGGGTGACAAGCTCATGATAAGGGAGATGCCTGGCTCAACATTCCTGCTCTCTGATAAGGCACAGCATGTTAGTCCAGCAGCTGTTGGAAGAGAGGAGACAACAATTGTAAGGCCCAAGCATACGCATATGACACAAATCATAGGTGCTTGTGAGGGTCTACACTTGTCCCGTTAGTATCCCTGTGTCTTTAGAGAGTATCCTTGGGCTTATTCCATATCTGAGTGACCTTGCCTTCCTCCTTCCAACTTTCTTGAGTCTGGCTTGTGTTCATCTCTTCTGGCCAGCTCAAGGCATCTTCCAAAGATTAAATAGAAATTGTACAATTTTTTAAAAATTCTGCATATATGTTAAATGCTCTGATATTTTTATTTAAAACTGGCATTGAAAAATATAAAATGAAAGGTAAAATGCATATTAATAATTTATAGTTTTACTTTTCATTGACTTATAATGACATTGAGCAGCAAATAGAAAACACCAAGACAAGTTGAATGAGAGACTGCAGAAAAAAGTAAAAGTTTTTATAGTTTAGTACCTTTAAAGCCATCTTTTTCCAGCTTTTTGAATGAAGGGCGCCATAGTTTCACTTTGCACTGGGCTCAACAAATTTTGCACCCAGTCTTGCCTGGATGTATACTTAAAAGTTGTGGATTCATCCTACTTATTGATATTATATAAGACTCCAGCCATCTGTATACTTTTCTCTCATAGGAAATAACTTCTTTTTTTATGTTTCAATTTTTCTTTATTGAAAGTATTACAGATGTCTCTATTTTTCCCCATTGATCCCCTCCACACTACACCTCCTCCGTCTCCAGACTTTCACTAAACTATTGTCTATGTCCACGGGTTATGCATATAAGTTCTTAGGTTAACCTCTCCCCACGCACCCACCCACCCACTCCTGCCTTTCCTCTGATACTTGTCAGTCTGTTCCATGCTTCTATGTCTCTGGATCTATTTTGTTCATCAGTTTATTTTGTTCATTAGGTTCCGCATATGAGTAAGATCATGTGATACTTGTCTTTCTCTGACTGCTTTATTTCGCTTAGCATAATACTTTCCAGATCCCACCATGCTGTCTCAAAGGGTAAGATATCTTTCTTTTTTACAGCTGCATAGTATTCCAAGGTGTAAATGTCAGAGAAGATGCTTGATATGATTTTAATCTTCTTGAACTTGTAGAGACTTGTTTTGTGTCCTAACATGTGATCTATCTTTGAGAATGTTCCATGTGCCCTTGAGAAGAATGTATATTCTGCAGCCTTGAGGTGAAATGTTTTATAAATGTCAGTTAAATACATCTGATCAAGTGTATCATTTAGAGTCACTGTTTTCTTGTTGCTTTTCTCTCTGAAAGATCTACCCAGTAAAGTCAGTGGGGTGTTAAAGTTCCCTATTATGACTGTATTGCTGTCGATCTCTCCATTAAAGTGCTCCAGAAGTTGTTTGTATATATTTAGGTGTTCTTGTAGTGGGTGCATATATATTTACCAAGGTTATATCCTTTTGGTGTATCAATCCATTTAGTATTATGTAGTGACCTTCTTTGTCTTGTTATGGCCTTTAATTTGAAGTCTATTTTGTCAGATATGAATATTGTTACTGCTTTTTTGCCATCTCCTTTTGTATGGAAAATTGTTTCCATTCTTTCACTCTCATCCTGTGTGAATCTTTTATTATGAGGTGGGTCTCTTGTATACAGCATATATTTTGGTCACGTTTTCTTATTTTGAAGTTTCTTTATTGTTTAAAGTATTACAGATGTCCCCTCTTTCCCCCCACTGATCTCCTCCACTTCGCATCCACCTCACTCTCAGGCCTTCCTTATAACAATGTCTGTGTCCATGTGTTATGCTTAAAGACATATAAATTCTTTGATTAATCTGTCCCCACCCACTCCCCACCCCTACCTTCCCTCTGAGATCCCTCAGTCTATTCCATGCTTCTATGCCTCTGGATATATTTTGTTCATCAGTTTATTTTGTTTATCACATTCCACATATAAGTGAGATCATGTGGTATTTGTCTTTCTCTGACTGACTTACTTCACTAAGCATAATACTCTCCAGTTCCCTCCATGCTGTCTCAAAGGGCAAGAGATCTTTCTTCTTTATAGCTACAGAGTATTCCATGGTGTAAATGCCCCACAGCTTTTTTATCCACTCATCTACTGATGGGCACTTGAGAAGAATGTATATTCTGCTGCTTTGGGGTAGAATGTTCTATAAATGTCCATTAAATCCATTTTATCTCCAGTGTGATTTAGGGTCACAGTTTCCTGGTTGATTTTTTGTCTGGAAGACCTATCCAGTGAAATCAGTGCTGTGTTAAACTCCCCTAGTATAACTGTCTTGCTGTCGATCTCTCCCTTAAAGTCTTCTAGAAGTTTTTTTATAAATTTAGGTGCTCCTATATAGGGTGCCTATATGTTTATCAGGGTTATATCCTCTTGTTGGATCAATCCCTTTAGTATTATGTAGTGACCTTTCTTGTCTCTTATTATGGTCTTCATTTTGAAGTTTTTTTTCCAATGTAAGTATTTCTACCCCAGCTTTTTTTTTTTTTTTTTCATTTCCATTTGCATAGAAAAATTTTTACCATCCTTTCACTCTCATCCTGTGTGAGTCTTTTGTTTTGAGGTGAATCTCTTGTAGATAGCATATATTTGGGTCATGTCTCTTATCAGTTCTGCCACCCTATGTCTTTTTATTGGAGCATTTACTCCATTTACATTTAAGGTTTTTATTGAAAGATATTTATTGCCATTTTAATTCCTTATGCCTATGTTTCTCTCTTTCTATTTCTATTTCTAATTACAGCAGTTCCTTTAACATTTCCTGCAGTGCTGGTTTGGTGGTGATAAACTCCTTTAGCCTTTTTTTTTTGTCTAGGAAGCTCGCTATTTCACCATCTATCTTGAATGATAGTCTTGCTGAATAGAGTAGTCTTGGCTTCAGATCCTTGTTTTGTATTACCTTGAATGCTTCATGCCATTCCCTTCTGGCCTGTAGAGTTTCTGATGAGAAGTCAGCTGACAGCCTAATGGGAGCTCCTTTGTAGGTAATAGATTGCTTTTCTCTAGCTGCCTTTAATATTCTGTCTTTGTCTTGAATTCTTGGCCTTCTAATTATGATGTGTTTGGGTGTGAGCCTCTGGATTCTTCTTGCTTGGGTCTCTCTCTGCCTCCTGAACTTGTGTGACTTTTTCCTTCACCAGGTTAGGGAAATTTTTAACCATTGTTTCTTCAAACATGTTCTCTGACTCTTGCTAACTTTTGACATCTTCTGGAACTCTTATAATGCAAATATTTTTATGTTTCATGTTGTCCCACAGCTCCCTTAAACTGTCTTCCTGTTTTTCAATTGTTTTTTTTTTGTTGTTGTTGTTTTTTAATCTCTGATTGAGTGATTTTTTTTACCCTGCCTTCTAATTCACTGATCTGATCCTCGGCTTCCTCTAATCTGCTATTTATTCCTTCTAATGTATTCTTTATTTCTGCTATGTCATTCTTAATTTCCTTCATAGTTTCCGTATCTTTATGCATGCTGTTGAGCATCCTTACAATCAGTATTCTGAACTCTATATCTGATAGATTGTTTATCTCCATTTCATGTAGTTCTTCTTCTGGAGACTTCTCTTGCTCTTTTATTTGGGGCTTGTTTTTTCATCTCCCCATTTTGGCTGCTTGTTTGGATTTGTTTCTATGTATTAGGTAGATATGCTAGTGTTCCCAGTCTTTTTTGGATGGGTTTATGGTGCAGACTGATGTTAGATGGTATTTGTGACTGGCCCTGAGTGCCCTGTTTGAAGCTTTCAACAATCCATAGCTTGTGACTCCCATTGTTGTGGCTGGGTGTCTTTGGAAAGGGCCAAGATGTGCACCAAGGTCTGCTTTCCCCAAGCCCTGGTTCCAGAAGCAGATCAGGCAAAGACTCTAAGCACCCAGAGACTGATCATTATTCAAAGTCTTTTAATGAGCTTTAGGTTGTAGACTACAGCAAGGTGTAAACTCCACAGGGTGGGGTGAGAGGTTTTTCAACAAGGTGGGACTATTGCTTCCTCCCCAGGCAAAAGCTGCCTGGTTGACAAAGGTCTGCCTGAGAAACATGTCCTCTGCTGCATGGGGGAATGCCTCACCACAGGAATCTAGATGGCTTCCCTCTGAGCTCTATCTCCAGAACTTGCAACCCTGAATTCTCTTCACACAGCTCTAGTCCACCCTGCCCTCCCTCTGACAAAGCCCAAGGCGAGTAGCTGCACATGAAATTTTGTGCATTGGCCCTTTAAGAGGGTGCCTGCATTTCCAGCCACCTCTCCCTGGCAGACAGAAACCTGGCTGCTTTTCACAGCCAGAAGTGATGTGGGCACCTTTCTCAGTTCTGGTGCTCTGGGCAAGGGAGTCCAGCTTGGGGTTTAGGCCCACAGCTGAGATATCCCTCTGGACCTTCAGCTGCTCCCTGTGGGAGCCCAGCCAGCCCTCTCATGCCTCCACACTTCCTACCAGTTTCTATGTGGTCTCCACTTTTCCTCCTTTGTTATGAGGGTGACCTCCAGCATGTTTTGTTGTAGTCAATCATTTAGGATGTTATTTCTATATTTTAGTTGTAATTCCATCTTGGTCCCGGGAGAATTTCATTGTAGCTTCCACTTAGTTCATCGTCATCTTGGAATCTCCCAGCCATCTGTATTTTTAAAGACACTTCAGAAAGTCTGTTATAGGAAAAAATTACAAGTAAGCAAGAAAAAAAAAAAGTTAGAATAAACTCTGTGACTTTATATTAGAGTCAGAGATATCCATATGAAAAAAATATATAAACATATCTATATCTATATATGCATATATATACGTCTAAAGATAGATACAGAAATACTAAAGTGTGTGTATACACAGATTATTTTATATGCATGTGTTTCCTACCTCACTTTTCTGATGGGTCTAACAAAAGTCACTGATTTTTTTTCAGTTCGTACTGTTTTTCTTATAAGAATTGGAATGATGGCTTCCAAGCTCTTATCAGAGCTAAAATCAGAAGACTTTTAAAATTTATATGAAAAATCAAGAGTCCTAGAATGGCTAAACTATTCTGAAAAAGAAGAATAATTTGAAATGAATCAAACTACCTGGTTTTACGACTTATTATATGGCTATATTAATCAAGACAGTGTAGTTTGGCAAAGGGGACACACTGATCATTGGAATAGAACAGAGGGCCCAGAGATCAACACACACATATATGCCCAACTGAATTTTTACAAAGTTGAAAAAGGAGTTCAATGAAGGAAAGATAACCTTTCCAACAAATAGTGTGGGAGTAATTGAACACCCATAGGAAAAAACAACACACAAAAAATTTGACCTAAACCTCACACCTTATGTATCATTGTCCCAAAATGGATCATGTAAGTTTGCAAATGTAAAACTATAAATTTTTCAGAAAACAAACATTGTAGAAAATCCTTTGGACTTAGGGCAAGTCAAAGATGTCTTTTTTTTAAAAAATATATATCTTTATTGATTTCAGAGGGAGGAAAGGAGAAGGAAAGAGAGACAGAAACATCAATGATGAGAGAGTCATTGATCGGCTCAGCCCGCAACCTGGGCATGTGCCCTGGCCTAGAATCGAACCCTGGTCCCCTGGATCCTAGGTCGATGCTCAACCACTGAGCCACACCCGGCTGGGAGCAAGTCAAAGATTTCTTAGACTTAACACCAATAGGATAGTCCATAAAAGAAAAAATATTGAAACTCATCAAAGTTATATACTTTTGTTCTCTGAAAGAGGATGAAAATCGAAGCAATAAATTGGAAGAAAATATTTGCAAATCACGTATTCCACAAAGAATAAAGAAATCTCAAAACTCAACAGGATAAAACACAGTCCAGTTAGAAAACAAACAAAAAACAGCAACAGACATTTCACTGAAGAGGATATGTAGATGACATATGATAAGCACATGAAAAGATGTTCAGCATCACTAGCCAAATGCAAATTGTTATCATGATGTGATATCATTATACATCTATTCAAGCAGCTAAAATAAAAAAATGAATAATATCAAATGCTGAAACTTGATCTTTTATACATTGCTGGTGGAAAATTAAAATGGTGCAGCTACTCTGGAAAATGGTTTAGTTGTTTCTTACAAAACTAAGTGTAAAGTTACCATACAACTTAACAATTGCACTCTTGGGAATGTATCCCAGAGAAATGAAAACTTCCATCCATGCAAAAACCTATACATGAATGTTCACAGCAGAGCTATTTTTAATAACCTAAAACTGGAAAGAATGCAAATGTTTTTCAATAGGTGAATGATTAAACAAATTGTGGTACATGAAATACTACTTACAGTAAAAATAATGAACTTACAGATACACACAACTTGGGTGGATAACATGGGTATTATGCCAGGTGAAAAAAGTCAATCTCAAAAAGTCACATATGGGCTGACTTTATTTATATAATATTCTTTAACATGATAAAATTAAGGAGCTGGAAAAAATGTTGATGATATCCAGGGGTAATAGATGTTAGAAGGAGGTAGTGATTATAAAGAGATAGCATGAGGAAGATCTTTGTGGTGATGGATTAGTTCTTTTTCTGGTTTCTGGTGGTTGTTACAAGAACATACATATGTACTATTGGGAGAAACTGGGTGAAGGATACACAAGACCTCGTTGTATTACATCTGTAACTTCAAGTGAATCTACAATTATATCAATATAATATTTTTTTTAAATAGTAGCTTTACAGTGGAAAGACCTGGTAGAAATCTCTTTAACCCAAAGGCTGAAATCATCAGTATGTCATGTTGATATCCTGAACCTCCTGATACTATGTTATGAGACAGACACTTCAGAAACTCCACACTATCTTTCCTCAAAATACATAACCATGAGAAAATGTCAGACAAATTCAAATTGGGGGATGCTATACAAAGTACTTGACAAATAATCTTTGAAATTGTCATAGTCATGAAAAACAAAGAAACATTGAGAAATTGCCATAGATTAAAAGCAACTAGGAAGATATGATGACTAAATGTAACATAGTATTCTGGATTCAAAAAACTTGTGAGGTACATCATACAAAATAACTGATCAGTGCTTTTCATACTGTCAAGATTGTGAAATACATGGAAAGAATAATGAACTATCATAGATTGGAGAGGCTAAAGAGATATGACAACTAAAAACGATGTGGTATCTTGAAGTTGACCCTGGAACAGAAAATTAACGTTAATGGAAAAACTGATGAAATTCAAAGAAAATCTATAGGTTAGTTAATAGTATTATATGAGGTTAATTTTTTAGTTTTGATAACTGTACCATGGTTATGTAAGGTTTTGGCATGTGAAATGCTGAATGCAGTGTGCTTGGCAGCTGGCTGTGCTGTTCTTGCAACTTTTCTTTAATTTTAAATTTATTTCAGAATAAACTTTAAAAATAACACACCCCCGCCCCCAGGAGATTCTAATGTGTAGCCAGTGCTCAGAACCACTGTTAATTCATCCATTATGTCTTGCTTCATGATTTTCCACTGTATTCTCATAATCTCTAGCCTGCCCTTTTTCCATCAAAATTGCTCTGCTCTGAAGGGGTTTGTTCTCAACTGGCTGCTGGCATAAATAATATGAGGCAAAAAAATTTTTTTCTACCACTATCTCAGTGAGAAAATTATTCCAAAGTTACTAACTTAAACACTATCCTATCTGCTCTAACCAGGTGCCATTCTATAGTAAGAATTTGCACCTCAGAGATTCATTCCTTTGCATAAAGCACCATTACATCATAATTTTTCAAGCAGCACTTATGCATGTAGGAACATGAATTTAATAATTATTAGTCATGTGAATTGGTATATCAGATTTTTTTCTGTAACACCATGAAACATTGGGTATCTGCGGAAGAGAGAGCTAAACTTGTCTATAGTCCCCCAAAATCCATTTTAACTCTTTCTAAACAAGGAAGGCCAGCTCTTGGTTGGAGACAGGAGGCAGGCATTGTGTGCTATTAGAGCCAGGTGCTTCAAGACAGTGAGAAGCAAGGATGGCCTCAGAAGGTGATAATCAGGCCTAGCTGCCTTAGGTAGAGATATTCAACATCTTGGATAGTAAATTCCTGTTGCTATGACAGCTTCTGATAGCACACTTGTCTCATCAGAGCCCTGGGCTTATTCCATTGGCTCCACCCTCTTCTTGGAGTGTTCTGTTTATTAAAAGGGCCCTGCCCTTTATTTGATAAAATTAGTCATTATAGGTTGGTAAACTGCTCTTCCTCCCCCCTCCACTACAGCTTTTCATATGCATCTTAGAAAGAAGGGCTGTATCTTTGGGCCTGGTGAGAGTCCTCCAAGAGAGCTGACCTGAGAAAATTAAGAACAGCTGGGGGTAGATACAATGACATCATGTGCCTATAGCATAAAAAGCAGATCAGAAACTCCAATGCAAGAAAATAAAAATAATGGGAATTGAAGAAAGGGACTGATATTTGGGAACTATGCAAAGGCTGATTGTTGGGGAATACAAGAGAAAGATTAGCCTGGGAGCACAAGAGCTAGGTGAGATATTGAAACTCTCAGTAGGACCTATTAATCTAGTATTTAGCACTTGGAGTTTACAGATTTAACAACTAAAACTAAACAGGGACATATTATTGGTAAATGCTGTGAAAATGCCCTGAGGCAACCTATGGTTAGGAGTAAGATTAACAAAGGAAATGATTAGAAACACATTTATTTCAGAGTAAGTTACAAATTGGACCCTTTGCATACAGACTTTCTTCTTCTCTTGATCTGTACGACGTTGCATTGTTTACATGTAAAAGTACATTTATTTACTTTTTTGTTTGTTCTAAAGCAATGGAATCTTCTACACAAAACACTGATGCCTGTTTGGAGCATATACCTATGAATCTGAATGATGAATTTGCTTGAAAGGATATTAGAGATCATGTAGTTCAAAATTAATTTTACAAATGAGGAAGTTGAAGCTTAGAGAGTTATGTGATATGTCGAAGATAACAGTTATTATGTGACAGTTGTGATTCAACCTTAGGTCTACCAATTCCCAGGCAAATGCTGTTTTCACCTCATATCTGTTTTACTTAGTTTAGCCATGCTCAAAGGGAGTCAAAATTTCTATATATTACTACTAGTGACTGTCAGTGGCTATCACAGGTAAAAAACAAACCACCTGGGATGAATCAAACTGCCTCTACCAATTTTTTTCAAAATGCTTAACATATTAAGCATGATGTTAAAAAATCACAATACAAAGCAAAATACCAAGATGTACTTTTTTGGTGTTTAATTTATTCAATCTATTTCTCTATGTGCCATAGTTAAATATAGTGATGTTGCTCTGTTTAGCAGTATTTAAAATATTACATTATTGGAGGAGAAAAGATGGTGGCACTCTGACAAGAAACAGAGTGCACTTACTCCCAGCCATTAACTTGATTTACCATTAAAATACTGCATAAACAGCTTGGAAAAACAAGAGAAATATACCTGAATGAACATATTTCGAGTAAGGGGCACTGAAGAAACATCATAGAGTCTGGTAAAAGAGGGGAGACATAGAAAGGGAGAGTCCCCCTGAAGCTAGTGCTCATCTCAGAGGACCGAGAGTTAAATGTTGCAAAGTTAACTCCCCTTGGGAGTGTGGACTACATCCAAAAGTTGGGATCCCAAACCCAGAGAGAAGAGAAGGGAAAGAGAGCCAGGGAAGGGTGGGCAGAGGGAGCCAGGAGAACAGTGTGCCTGCAAGGGGGGGACCGTGCCTTCCCAGTGAAATAACACATCTAATGGTGGCAGAAAGGACAGGAGTCTTTCACCCTAGGTTTTGACTGTGGGAAAAGCTGTCCCACAGTGTGTGGCTTCTGAATATGAAGGGGTCAACTCAACTGGTTAACTTTTTTTTTTAGAAAAAAGGTAGAAAAGAAAATTTTGTTTGAATTTTTTTGTTTTTAATTTTTAATTAATTTTTTAAAATTTGTTTTGCTTTTCTAGTTTTTTTTTTATTCTATTATCATTTTCTTGATATTCTTTGCTGATATCTAGGATATTATCACTATAACCAATACGTTTATGGCTTTTCTCTATTGTTTCCTCCATATCTCTTATTGGGCTACCTCCTTACCCTTGCTTTAACTCTATCTCTCTTCTTGTTCCATTGTCATAATACTTTTTTCTTTATTTTCTTTTTCTCCCCCTTTATTCTCTGTCTTCCTGTCTTTTGTTTGTTTGTTTCTGTCCATTCTATTTATTTATTCAACTATTTTCTTTTTCCTACACTCTACCCTTATTTTTTTTGCATGCACTTCTTTCAGAATCTTTATCTGCCCCTTTTATTTCCCAGTACTTTCTTTATTTTTTCATGTTATTTTATATTACTATTTTTTCTTTTTCTTTACTATTAGAAATAATAGCCTTCTCTCTCTCCCCTTAATTTTCTTTTTGCTTTATCATAAGAGTTCTTGCTTCATGCTCCCAATTCTACTTTCATTTGGGATGTTTTTATTGTGATTATCAGGATACTGCATGTTTCCTGGCAGTTTGGTTGTGTTTTGTGTTGTCTTACCAGCACCTGTCCTTCAGCTCACAAGAAGTGATTGGGACTGAGCCAACAGCTAACCAACCTGAGAGGAGAGTTCTCCCAAGAATGGGTCAAAAACAATCTAGACTCAATCATAACAGGAAAGCCAAATGAGCTCATAAATGTGACACCCACAAAAGGGACATGTCTAGAGCAAAGAGCTCAGAAATATAAGGAAAACACACCTCTGGGCTCCACTGAACATACACTACAAAATCCCACCTCACAAGACTGGGAGACAGCAAATATATCTAATATACAGATACAAACACTAAGATTCACTAAAATGGGGAGACTAAGAAGCAAACCCCAAACTAAAGAAAAGAAAAAATGTCCAGAAAGAAACCTTGATGAGATGGAGTTGAACCAGTCATCAGAAATAGAGTTCAGAGTAATGGTTATAAACATACTCAAGGGAATTAATGGGAACAAGACATTTAATGGAAAGGTCTAGGTACTTAGTGAAAACATGAAAAAAGAGATAAATATCAAAAATAAGTACAAGGCAGAAATGAAGAATACTATATCTGATACCAAAAATACACTGGAAGGAATTAAAAGCAGGCTCAATGAAGCAGAGGATAGAATAAGTGACTTAGAAGATAAGGTAGAAAAAAATCATTCAATCAGAGCATCAAAAAGAAAAAAAAAACAATTAAAAAGCATGAGGACAGTGTAAGAGTGCTTTGGGACAACATGAAGAGAAACATTTACATCATAGGGGTGTAACAGAAGAGGAAAGTGAACAAGGGATAGAGTACTTGGTGGAGGGAAAAAATGACAGAAAAATTTCTTTTGCTGGTGAGGGAGAAGGCCACACAAGTTCTGGAAGCACAGATGGTTCCAAACAAGAGGGACCCAAAGAGACCAACTCCAAGACACATCATAATTAAAATGGCAAATGTCAAGGATAAAGAGAGAATATTAAGAGCTGCAAGAGTGAGGCAAGTAGTGATCTAAAAGGGAACCTTTATAAGGCTGACAGCAAATTTCTCAACAAAAACACTTCAGGCCAGAAGGGAGTGGCATGAAGTTCTCAAAGTAATGAAAAGCAAGAACCTGCAACCAAGATTGCATAATCCAGCAAAGCTATCATTTAAAACTGAAGGTGAAATAAAGAACTTCCTTGGCAGCCCGGCCAGGCGTGGCTCAGCGGTTGAGCGTTGACCTAGGATCCAGGCAATCAGGGTTCGATCCCCGGTCAGGGCACATGCCCGGTTGCAGGTTTGATCAATGACTCTCTCATCATTGATGTTTCTATCTCTCTCTCTCCCTCTCCCTTCCTCTCTCTCAAATCAATAAATATATGTTAAAAAAAAGAAAAAGAAAAAAAGAACTTCCTTGGCAAAAGAAGGCTAAAGAAGTTTAGTACCACCAAACCAGCATTGCAAGAAATGCTAAAAGGACTGCTCTAAGAAAAAGAAGAAATATTGTGAGAAAATTTTGTTGGCATAAAGGGAGGAAATGGCATTAAATAAGAATATATCAATAGTAACCTTGAATGAGAATAGAATAAAGGTTTCAATCAAAAGATATAGGGTAGCTGAATGGATAAGAAAACAAGCCCTAGCCTGGGCAGGCGTGGCTCAGCGGTTGAGTGTAGTGATTCGATTCCCGGTCAGCGCACATGCCCAGGTTGCAGGCCTGATCCCCAGTCGGGGGCATGCAGGAGACAGCCGATCAATGACTCTCTCATCATAGATGTCTCTCTCTCTCTCTCTCTCTCCTTTCCTCTCTGAAATCAATAAAGATATATTTAAAAAAAAGAAAACAAGACCCACATATAGGCTGTGTACAAGAAACCCACCTGAGAGCAAAAACTTCACACAGGCTGAAAGTGAAAGGATGAAAAAAAGTATTCAATTCAAATGGAAATAAAAAACAAACAAACACTGGAGGAACAATACTTATTACTGACAAAATAGACTTCAAAATAAAGACCATAAGAAGAGGCAAAGAAGGTCACCACATAATACTAAAGGGATCAATACAACAGGTGGAAATGTCCCATATAAATAAAAATGTCCCCAATATAGGAGCACCTAATACATAAAACGTTTTTGGTGGACCATAAAGGGGAGATTGACAGCAACACAAACATAGTGGGGGACTTTAACACCCCACTGTCAATATTGGACAGATCATCAAGACAAAAAACAACAGAGAAACACAGACCTTAAATGACACACTAGATCTAATGGATTTAATTTACATTTACAGAACATTTCAACCCAAAGCGTCAGAATACACATTCTTCTCAAGTGCACATGGAACATTCTCAAAAATAAACCGCATGTTAGGGCCCCAAACAGTTCTCTACAGTATCAAGGAGATTGAAATCATATCAAGCATCTTCTTGGATTACATGGGATGAAACTAGAAATCAACCACTATAAAAAACCACAAAGCTATTCAAACACATGGAAGCTAAATAGCATGTTATTAAACAATGAAAGAGGTTACCAATAAGATCAAGGAAGAAATCAAACACGTCCTGGGAAAAAAAAAATGAAAATGAATAGACAACAATACCAAATCTATGGGGCACAGTGAAAGCAGTTCTGAGAGAAAAGTTCATAGCAGTACAGGCATAGAAGCAAGAAAATGCTCTACTAAACCATCTAACACCACAACTAAAAGAATTAGAAAGATAACAGCAAGAAAAGCCCCAATGAAGTAGTAGGAAGGAAATAATAAAGATCAGAGCAGAAATTAATGACGCAGAGACTAATAAAAAAAATACAAAAAAATCAATGAAGCCAAGAGGTGGTTCTTTGAAAACATAAATAACTTTGGTGAAGTTTTAGCCAGACTTACCAAAAAAAAAAAAAAGAGAGAGGACCCAAATAAATAAAATCAGAAATGAAAGTGGTGATATAACTACTGACCCAACAGAAATACAAATGATCAAAAGAAGATACTATGAGAAACTATATGCCAACAAACAGGACAACCTGGGTGAAATGGACAAATTCCTAGAAGTATACAATCTTCTAAAGTTGAATCAAGAGAAATCAGACAATTAATGAAAATGAAGCAGTAGCCCGGCCGGGCATGGCTCAGCGGTTGAGCGTCGACCTGGGATCCAGGCGATCGGAGTTCGATTCCTGGTCAGGGCACATTCCCGGGTTGTGGGCTCGATCAGTGACTTTCTTATCATTGATGTTTCTCTCTCTCTCTCTCTCCCTCTCCTTTCCTCTCTCTGAAATCAATAAAGATATATTTAGAAAAAGGAAAAAAAAGAAAATGAAGCAGTAATCAAAAAAATGCCAGCAAACAAAAGTCCTGGACTAGATAGATTTACAGGCGAGTTTTACCAAACATTCAAAGAAGAATTAACATCTATTCTCCTCAAACCATTCCAGAAAATTCAAGAGGAGGGAAAACTCCCAAACTCTTTTTATGAGGCCAGTATCATCCTAATCCCAAAACCAGATAAAGACACTACAAAGAAAGAAAATTTCAGGCCAATATCCCTGATGAACATAGATGCTAAAATCCTCACTAAAATACTAGCAAATTGGATTCAGCAATACATTAAAAAGATCATACATCATGACCAAGTCGGATTTATTCCGGGATGCAAGGCTGGTATAATTGCAAATTAAAAAATGTGATATATCACATAAATAAAGTGAAGGACAAAAATCATATGGTCATATCAATAGATGCAGAAAAAGCATTCAACAGAATTCAGCACCTATTTTTGATAAAACCTTTCAGGAAAGTGGGAATAGAGGGATTATACTTCAATGTAATAAAGGCCATATAAAACAAACATACAGCCAACATCATAATCAAACTTCAAAAGTTAAACTGTTTCCCTTAAAAACCGGTACAAGACAGGGGTGCCTACTTTCAACGCTCTTATTCAACATAGTACTTGGAAGTCCTTGTCATAGCCATCAGACAGTGAGAAAGCATAAAAGGTATCCAAATTGGAAAGGAGGAAGTAAAACTGTCATTATTTGCAGATGACATGATATTGTACATAGAAAGCCCAAAAGACCCAACGAAAGTACTACTAGATCTGATAAATGAATTTGGAAATGTAGCTGGATACAAAATTAACATCCAGAAATCGACATTTTTATACAACAACAATGAACTCTCAGAAAGGGAAACTATAAAACAATACCATTTACCATTGCAACTAAAAATATAATATACCTAGGAATAAACTTAACCAAGGATGTAAAAGACTTGTACTCAGAAAACTACAAGACACTGAAAAGAGAAATAGAGGAATACATAAACAAGTGGATGACTATGTACCCTGTTCAATCCATGAAATGTCCTTACTACCCAAAGCAATCATTAAAATGTCCTTACTACCCAAAGCAATCTGTAGATTCAACGCAATTTCTGTTAAAATACAAACATCATATTTCACAGAGCTAAAAGAAATATTCCAAAAATGTATATGGAACCCAAAAAAACCCCAGATACCCACAGCCATCTTGAGAAAAAGAACAGTGTGGTAGGGAACACTTTACTGGATATCAAACTGTATTACAAAGCCATTGTAATCAAAGCAACCTGGTAGTGGTACAACAACAGACATATAGATCAATGGAACAGAACAATGAACCCAGAAATAGACCCACGCCATTATGGTCAGTTAACATTTGACAAAAGAAGCAAGAGCATAAAATGGAGTAAAGGCAGTCTCTTCAATAAATCATGCTGGGAGGATTGGGCAGGTACATGCAAAAAAATGAAATAACTTCAGCCTGTTGCCTTTTCTGTATGGGCCTTTTCAGCAGCTTGAGCTCAGTGTGTTTGATTAAAAAATATTCCATTGAGCACTTTGCCTGCCCAGCCCTGAGCAAGGGTTGTAATTTTTCCTCCAGTTCCCAAACAATAGTACCTGAGAGTCTTATTCTTGTAATGTCCTCCTTTGAGCTGTTCTCCCTTCTCCCTCATTATTGTGCCCTGCAGGGGATATCTGGGGCTTCAGTGAGCTGAACCAGCCCCTTTCTTGTTGGGGGTGGTTCTCCTGGCCTGAAGGAGAGTTAGGCGTGCTCTGCCTCTCCTTTTCCAAATCAGGTTGGCTGGTTGCAAGGGGTGCACTAATTTCAAACTCTCCACAATGCAGACATAATTTCCAGCTTTCGCTGGTCTGTCTCCCCAGTGCAAGCCAGGAAGATGGAAGCAGTTGAGCAATCAAAAACTCAAATTCGCACAAAGCAACAGATAAGCAGGGAATCTACCTTGCAAGGTCCCACCGCTCCTGGGACAAGGCACCAAGCAGGCAAGGATAAAAAGTCAGCCTCATGAAGCTCCCCTGCATAGGTGATCTCTGTAAAGCTGGGGCAGCTCTATCCAGGTACCCTTCAGGATGGGTCAAAAAATCCCAGAATCACCCCACCAGGGGCGCAGTCTTCTGGAGGAAAACTCCACTCTACATGCAGCTCCAGTCCCTCTTTGTCAGTGGGAGGACTCTCTTCTTCTTTCCCATGCCACATAGATTAAGTGTGTTCTGGGGTTCTACGCAATGCCTTACAGGAAGGCAGAGGTTCCCTATATGTGGCTGTATAGTGCAGACCTCTGGTCCCTTTCTACTTGGGTGCCACACACTGTGGGGCTGCCTTTCTTATGGTCAGCACCCTGTGTGCAAGACACCAGCCAAGGCAGCCATTAAAAGCTTTGTTTCTAGGAAGGCACAGTCTCCTCCTTACAGGCACTCTGTTTCCCTGGGTCCCTCTTCCCCTTGCGCAAGGCACTACTTCCTTTCTCCACTGCTCAGGGTTTGAGATCCCAGCTTTTGGATGCCAGTCTACACTCCCAAGGGAAGGGAGCTTTGCAGCCTCTAACCCTCAGGGCTCAAAGACCAGCACAGGCTTTGAGGGGATTCCCTGTTTCTATGCTCCCCCCTTACCAGACTCTATGATGTCTCTTCAGTGGTCCCTACTTGAAATATGTCCACTCAAGTATATTTCTCTCATTTTTCTAAGCTGATTATGCAGTATTTTAGTGGTAAATTAAGTCTGTGCCTGGGAGCAAGGGTGCACTGCTTCTCACAGTGCCGCCATCTTTCCAACATCCCTGGTTCTGTCTTGACTTTTATTGTGTTGTTTTTAGAGAAACCAGGTCATTTGCCCTGAAGAATGTCTCACATTTTAATTTGTTTCCTCCCATTGTCATTGAACTTGTTTCTTTATCCCCTGTATTCCTGTAAATTGGTGGTTATGTAAAGAGGTTTTTATTAGATTCAGGTTGAAATTTTGAGAAAAGAATACTTCTCAGCCCATGCTGTGTACTTTCTATCACATTCCTCATGAAGCAAGTAATGTCTTGTTGGCCCATTTTTAGAGATACCAAGATTGATCAAGTGGTTCAAATGATGTCACCTGAAGCCCTCCATTATCAAAGTCCCCATCAACCCTTCAACATAATGGTTTTGATAGCCATTGATAATTACTGATTAGGTCAGTTATTTCATTGAGTTGCAAAATGGCATTTTTCTAATTCTTTTATTCCTTCTATGTTTATTAGCTGGGATTTTTCTATAAAGAATTATTTTATTCATCAGCCTTGAATTACAGTGTATACAAAAAGGGCATCATAAATATGTGATAGTTTCCCTTTTAAAACATCCGTTTTCACAATTCTCAATAAATTTAATAAGACTGAAATCATTTCAAACATCTTCTCTGACAGTAATGTTATGAAACTTGAAATCAATTACAAGTAAAAAACTGAAAAACACACAAAGACATGGAGACTAAATGACATGTTACTAAACAATGAATGAATTAACAAGGAGATGAAGGAAGAAATCAAAAGATACCTTGAAACAAATGAAAATAACACAATAACCCCAAATCTGTGGAACACAGTGAAAGCAGTCCTAAGAGGGAACAAGACCGGGATGACCACTTTCACCACTCTTTTTCATCATCCTACTGGACGTCTTAGTCACAACAATCAGAGTAGAAGAAGAAATAAAAGGCATCTAAACTGGAAAAGAAGAAGTAAAACTGTTATTATTTGCAGATGACATGATACTACATAGAGAGAACCCTAAAGATTCCACCAAAAAACCCACTAGAACTGATAAAGAAATTCAATAAAGTAGCAGGATACAAAATCGATATCCAGAAAATAGGTTGCATTTTTATACACCAATAATGAACTATCAGAAAGGGAAACTAATAAAAACAATCCTATTCACAATTTCTTCAAAAAGAATAAAATACTCAGGAATAAATTTAACAAAAAATGCAAAAGACCTGTACTCAGAAAATTATAAGGCACTGAAAAAAGAAATTGAAGAAGATAAAAATAAGTGGAAGCCTATACCATGTTCATGGATAAGAAAATTAATATCATTAAAATATCCATACTACCCAAAGCAATTTAAACATTTTACACAATTCCTATCAAGACACCAAAGATGTATTTCACAGAACTAGAACAAATATTCCAAAAATTTATATGGAACCACAAAAGAGCCAGAATAGCAACAGCAATCTTGAAAAAGAAAAAAAGTCGGAGGAATCACACTACCTGATACCAAAATATACTACAAGTCCATTGTAATAAAAACAGCATGATACTGGCATAAAAACAGACATACAGATCAATGGAACAGAATAGAGAACTCAGAAATAAACCCATGCCTTTATAGTCAATTAATATTCAACAAAGGAGGCAAAAAGATACAATGGGCTAAATATAGTGTAATCCATAAATGGTGTTGGGAAAATTGGACAGATTTATGCAAAAAAATTAAAGACCACCTTCTTACATGACACACAAGAATAAACTAGGAATGGATTAAAGACTTAAATGTTAGAGTTGAAACCATAAAAGTTCTAGATGAAAACATAGGTAGTACAACCTCAGACATTTCTCATAGCAATATTTTTTCTGATATATCTCCTCAGGCAAGGGAAACAAAAGATAAATAAACAAAGGGGACAACATCAAACTAAAAAGTTTTTTCACAGGAAAGAAAACCATCAAGAAAATGAAAAGAACCCACCCACCATATGGGACAACATATTCACCAATGATAAATCTGATAAGAGGTTAATATCCAAATTTTATAAAGAACTTATAAAACTCAACACTAAAAAACCAAACAATCCAATTTAAAAATGGACAAAGGACCTGAATAGAGATTTGTCCACAGAGAACACACAGATGGCCAATAGACATATGAAAAAAATGTTCAACATTACTAATAATCAGAGAAATGCAAATTAAAACCACAATTCTATCTCACCCTACAACTGTCAGAATGGCTATCATCAATAAATTAATAAACAGCAAGTATTGGTAAGGATGTGGAGAAAAGGGAACCCTTGTGCACAATTGGTGGCACAGTTGGTGCAACCACTGTGGAAAGCAGTATGAAGTTTCCTCAAAAAATTAAAAATTGAACTCCTGTATGACCCAGCAATTCCACTTCTGGGAATTTATCTGAAGAAACTCAAAACACTAATTCAGAAGAATATATGCACCACTATGTTTATTGCAACATTATTTACAATAGCCAAGATTTGGAAACAACTTAAGTGTCCATCAGTAAATGAGTGAATAAAACAGCTATGGTACAGTTATATAATGGAATACTACTCAGCCATAAGAAGGAAGAAAATTTTACCTTTTGCAACTGCATGGATAGATCTGGACAATATTATGCTAAAAGAAATAAGCCAATCAGAGAAAGACAAGTACCACATGACTTCACTCACATGTGTAATCAAATGAACAAACTGAACTAACAAGCAAAATAGAAACAGACTCATAGATAATGGGTTGACAACTCTGTTGGTGTCTGAGGGAGTGTTAGGGGTGAAGGGATTGAGCAAAAAAGGAAAAAAAAAGAACTCATGGACACAGACAACAGTATGGTTACTGAGGGGGACAGGTGGGTGGAGATGGAAAAGGGTATATGGAGGATAAATGGTGATAAAAAAAATAATAAAATAAAGGGGGATAAAACATGAGTTTTCATAATGAGTTGTATCCTAGCAACCTCCAATAGTGACCATTCAAATTTCTTAAGTATTTTTATAAACTCATGGATTTTTATATATTTAACGTGCTTCAATCCATTGGAGTCATTATTCATTTTGTCGCTAAAACTGTCTCATCTTAGGCCAGTGAGGGTCCTTTCAAATTGGCTTCTGTATTCTTTTGTCATGACAGATTTCTGGAGTTTTGGTTTGACAATTAATTTTAGGCTCATGTTGTACAGTTCCAAACCAAAACCTGGGGTCAACCAATTCTCCAAGGAGCTATAGTCCTCCTGATGGGAAATAGTTAGGAGATCACAGTCTAAGGACTGTGTTTCCTAGCTTTTATTAGGTTTTCAGCTCTTTTCTTTTAGAGAAAGAGATGGAAAATGCATACTTTTGAAAAATAATTAGTTCCTACCAATATTTCAAAGTCAAATTTAAGAGTATAGGGTTTTTATTTAACATCTTTAATTTTGTAACTTTACTCCAAAAGTCTTGATCCCTAATGATAGTAACATAATTACTTGCACTACCATATATTATATCTGTAACAATTTCAGAAGAACAATTTCAATGTTATTACTAAAACTACCAAATACAGTTTAAGATTTCTTTGCTCTTCCTTTTGCCCTTAAAATAAGTCCTACTAAGGAGGTAGTCAAAGTATGATGTTTTAAAGTCACTTATTTGAAGTAATTTCATTTTCTGTGTGCTTATGTTACCATCTTAATACAGTTTGATTCATTTGCTTAATTTTTTTCTGTTTTAGGGATTATTTTCTTTCCCTTTTAAACTTTAATTGAATATTTAATTTATCTAAAACACATAGTTTCAAAGTCAAAACCATGTAACAAGACAGTCTAAAGACCTTGCTATATCCTGCCCCCATTTTTTATCCTCCATCCCGCTATAGTAATTATGTTAATTATGTCTTGGTATATCTGTCCATTGTGAGAATAATTGTATTCCACCCCATTTTTAAAAATTTTGTTTTCTAGTGTTTTTCACTTTTAAAAATTTTAAATATTTATTTATTTATTTATTTTATTTATTTTAATTGAAGTATATTAGTTTCAAGTGTACAGCATAATAATTCAACATTTGTACTCATTGCAAAATGATCACCACAATAATTCTAATTAACATCTGTCAGTTTACATAGTTACAAATTTTTTCTTGTTATGAGAACTTTGAAAATCTACCTCCTAATTAGCAATGTTCAAATATGTAGTACAGTGTTATTAACTATAGTCACCATGCTGTACATTATATCCCCATGACTTATTTATTCTATAACTGAAAGTTTGTACCTTTTTACCCCTTCACTTATTTCTCCCAACCCAACCTCTCACCTCTGGCCACCATCAGTCTGTTCTCTGTACCTATGAGCTAGTTTTTTATTTGTTTTCTTTCTTTTCCTTTTTTTAGATTCCACATAGAAGTGAGGTCATACTTTTTTTGTTTTTCTCTGTATGACTTATTTCACTTAGCCTAACACCCTAAAGGTCCACTTATGTTGTCAAAAGTGGCAGAATTTCCTTTTACATTGTGTGTGTGTGTGTGTGTATGTATATACACACACTTTTATGTATATACCAAACATTCTTTATCTATTCATTCATTGATGGACACAGGGTGTTTCTATGTCTACATATAGGGGTGCTATTATCTCTTCTGGATATTGATTTTGTTTCTTTTTGACAGATACCCAGGAGTAGAATAACTAAATCATATGGTAATTCCAGTCTTAATTTTTTTGAGGAACCTCCATACTGTTTTCCATAGTGGATGCACCAATTTCCTTTGCCACCAACAGTGCACAAAAATTATCTTTTCTCCACATCCTTGACAACACTTATTTCTTGTCTTTTTTACAACAACTGTACTAACAGGTGTGAGTGATATTGCATTGTGGTTTTGATCTGCATTTCCCTGATGATTAGTGATGTTGAACATCTTTTCATGTATCTGCTGACCATTGGTATGTATTTTTTCAAAAATGTCTTTTGAGATATTCTGCCCATTTTTTAATTGGATTGTTTGTTTCTTTGCTATTGAGTCATATGAGTTTTTGAAGTATATTTTGAATACTAACCTCTTATCAGATATGTGATTTGCAAATATTTTCTTCTATTCAGTAAATTGCCTTTTCATTTTGTTGATGTTTTCCTTTGCTGTGCAAAGCATTTCAGTGTGATGTATCCCCATTTGTTTATTTTTGTTTTTGTTGCTTTTGCTTTTGGTGTCAGATTTTTTTTAAAAAAACATTACCAAGACCTATGTCAAGGAGCTTGTGACTTATGTTTTCTTCCAGAAGTTTTGTGGTTTCAGGTCTTATGTTCAAGTCTTTTATCAATTTTGATTTAATTTTTGTGTATGATATAAGATAGTGGTCCAGTTTCATTCTTTTGTATGTGGCTGTCCTGTTTTTCCAACGTCATGTATTAAAGAGACTGTCCTTTCCCCATTGTATATTCTTGACTTATTTTTCATATATTAATTGAACTTATATGTGTAGGTTTATTCCTGTGTTCTCTAATTCAATCAATTGATCTATGTGTCCATTTTATGCCAGTATCATAGGGTGTTTTGAATACTCCACCCACATTTCTTACACAACAGTAGTATGTACTATAAACACTGCTCTGCTCTGTTTTCTTCACGTAAAACGTTCTAAAAATCATCCCATGTTATTGTGTGGAGATCTTCCTTGCTCCTTTTTAAAATAACTTTATAGTATGCCATCCTGAAGAGGAACCATATTTGTTCAACCAGTCAGTACTTGTTGATAGATATTTGGGTTGCTTCTAATCTTTTGCTATTACAAAGAATGCCACTGAAAATAATAGGTGTCTGTTTCATGTTCTCTTGGCTCCAAGTATCAGTGGCATTCTCAAATTTCCCTTATACTTCCCTATGTACACCTAATCACTTCTAAAACCTGGTGATTCTTCTTGTGTGCTCTTCTGTGGTTCCTGCCTTCCTATTCCCACTGTTCTCACTCAATTTTAAACACTAATTTTCTTTGCCTGGATCATAGCAATAGTAGTGGATTATCTACTTCTTTTTCTTCTCAGTCCAGTCTGTGCTGCACACCACAGCTAGATTTGTCTCTTAAAATATTACTTTTACCAGGATCTCTTCTCATCCTACCCACAAATCTTCAATAATATCATAAAATCCAAAATTCTTAGTTTGGTATTCAAAAACCTCCATGAACGCACCCAAATCTCTGTTCCCAATGTCCATTCCCTCTGTTTTTGTCTATAGATATATTGCTCTGTATATGTGATTTTGAAAACATCATGTTAGTTATTATCTTTATGCTTTATCTATTCTTCAAAATTCCACTTAAATTCCAGATCTTTGGAAACCCTACTGAAATCTTCAGCTTAGGTTCTCTCACTCCCTCTCCCTTAAGCTCTTACTTTTTGTGATATCCATTTGAAACTGAGCATAGGCTTAGCCCTTAGCCAAATGGAAATATCTCATTTAGTCCATCTGCTCAATATTGTGAGATCTAATAAATTCACTGATACAAACATCAGGCATTAACTGAACATAAAAACTGCATCAAGCCCGGCCAGGCATGGCTCAGCGGTTGAGTGTCAACCTAGGACCCAGGTGATCGGGGTTCGATTCCCGGTCAGGGCACATGCTCGGGTTGTAGGCTCAATCAATGACTCTCTCCTCATTGATGTTTCTATCTCTCTCTCTCTCTCCTTTCCTCTCACTGAAATCAATAAAGATATATTAAAAAACAAAACAAAATAAAACTGCATCAAACGATGATGTAAGTAGATGTTTGGATTGGTTAGGGTTCTTTCTGGTAGTGACCGAGATGGATATGGGATTCTATCTGCCTAGAGGCACAGCTAGGGAGATGTTTCAAGGTGGCAATACTTTGCTGAGAAATATAGTAGTGCACTGTATTCTTTCCAAAGGTGAATTTAATTCCAGTTCAAGGAGAAGAAATTGTATTTTTATCTGGAAGAAGGGGTTTGCCAAATGGGTATTGAGTCAAAAGGTCCCAATTCCGTGGAAAGCACTACTGTTTCATCCTTTCTTCTGTTAGGATAAAGCATAACATTTTGTTTGGTGAGGACCTAGGACTCATCCAAACATGACTTAATCTTGTTCACCAGCCATGTGACAGGGTGGCTGGTCAATCACACATTACAGAACAGTGCATTTTGTACTGCTTCCTTTTTGTAATTTTGTTGTTTGGGTTGCATTAACCTTAGTTTCTTAACATTCCTTTTAAAACTTCACCAAATAAGGCTAGAACTATTTTTGGTTTGTTTGTTTATGATTTGTCCTTTCCCCTTTATTTAGAAAAGGATTTGTAGAAGCTTATAAGTTTAAACATAATACAATGTAAAATATAGAACAGAATTGTCTATTTCAAAGGGTAGATATTAATAAATACCTTGGATGAGTGAAATGGTATGGTTGTTTTTTTACTCTGAAATTTTTGACAGTAAAGATAAGGGTTACATTGGCATATACTATCTAAGAACCAAAAGGCAGATATATTCCTCTTTAAAGACCAGCCTCTTCCTGACATAAAACTCAATAGGGATTTGTCACAAGAATCTTGTATGTGTGTATTAAGTAACATACACATGCTCTAACTTTATTTTTTACAAATTAATCACAGACTATAACACAAAAATATTAACTACTCATATGAATTAAAGTAGTGTTTTGTTTTTATTCTTGTTATTGTTTGTTTGAAAATGTAATTAAACTAGCATACAGTGCTAGCTGAAGGGTAAACTGATACAACCAGTTTAAGGTATTGTTTGTCAGTATGTAGTAAAGCTAAACAAACACCCACCCTATAACCCAGCAATTCCACCATATGTGTTCACCAAAAGACAAATGCAATAATGTCCTTTAGAGCATTATTGTACCAGTGAAATAATAGAAATGTTCCATCAGTCCATCGACATTGAATATACAAATAAATTGTGGTGCATTTATACAATGGAATACTCTACAATACTGAAAATGAAAAATTGAGCTATATGAAAGAACATGGAAGAGTCTTACAGAAGTAATATTAATCCAAATAAGCCAAACTCTAAAGAACACACATGGTCTGATTCAATTTCTATAAAATTTGAAAACAGACAAAACTAAGCTATGATATTATAAATCAGGGTGGTAGTTAACTTTCAGGAAGAAAGAGAGGAAAATTGTAGGGCATGATGGGAATTCTGGAGATTAGTAAAGTTCAATTTGGGGGCATGGGTGTTGGTTAGTTGAGTGTGTTCACTTTATGCTAATTCATTGAGCTGCACAGGTATGAACTACGCATTTTCTATATGTGTTGTATTTCAGCAAAACTTTAAATGTTAATGTATGTACATAGTAAGATTTCAAATGATAAAGAAGAGCATACAATGAAAAGGAAGTCACCCTCCTACTCTAAACTTCCATCACCTCTTATCATAATCTATCATTTAATCTAGGTTCTTGTATATTCTTCTAGAAATGTCCTGTAATAAAAACCAGTGGTATGTATATATCTATAGGTATATCTCTATTCCTTTTGTTATTTACAAAAATGGAAATGCACTATATACATTGCTCTCCCACGTGCTTTTTCATGTATCACCATGTCTTGAACATCTTGTCTTATCAGTCCAAGATAAATATCTACCTTCTTCTTTGAAATGACTCCATAATATAAGTATTTCATTGTGGGGGTACACCATGTTTAACCAATCCTGTGTTAGTGAATGTTTAGGATATTTTTTCAGTATTTAAAATATTATAATACATTAAACATTAAACATCTTTTCACACATGTATTGGGTACAGCAAAATTTTGCATCTTTTTGTTAGATTATGTAACTAGCACATAGGTGAAAATACGGTAGAGCCAAAACCACCCTTAAGATTCCCTTTGGAAGGCTACATACCAAATATTTATTATTCCAGCATATCTTGTTTACCTTTTTAGGTTCAAGTATTTAAGGAGATTGTTGAATTATTTACTCAGCACCAGATGAAGAGGTGAGCTGGTGGTTATGAGCCAGGCTGAATGACGTACATGCATCTTTAAACACCAGAATCACAGTGAAATGCTCACTCTATGAGAGGTACATGGGAAATAAGACTTACGGAGAGAGTAACAACAGAAACATAGCTTTGATCTCACATTCTCTCTAGGGCATCATTAAGAATTGTAGACACAACCTGGTACACCATATAAATTGTTGTCTTCTGTCTCCTCTCTCTCTCTTCTCTCTCTTTGTGTCCTTGTCTGTCTCTTGTCTCTGTTCCCTTTTATCTCTCTTTCATCCCCCTTTCTTTATATATATGCTGAGTACCTATGTTTAAATTTGTATAACTCACATATGGATATCATATGAGTCCACTATATATCTATATGAGCAATTCCAAGACATAGGATTTTGGCAAATATATCTTTAAATTGTGTGTTTTATATAGATATATATTTTTATCATGAAAGTTTTCAAATGTTTACAAAAGCAGATACAATTATATAATAAGATCACTATACCCATCACACTGCCTCAAAAATGTTCAACCTGCCCTAGTTGGTGTTGCTGAATGGTTATAGCATCAGCCCTCAGACTGAAGGGTTTAAGTTCAATTCCTGGTCAAGGACACATACCTGAGTTGCAGGTTCGATTCCCAGCCCCGATCAGAGCATGTACAGAAGGCAACCAATTAATGTGTCTCTCTCACATTATTGTTTCTCTTTCTCCCTCTCTCTCTCCCTCTCCCTCCCTCCTTTCCACTCTCTTTAAAAATCAATGGAAAAAATATTCTTGGGTGAGGATTAAAAAGTAAAATAAAATAAATTTTTAAAATTTAAAAAGCAGGAGTAAAGTTTAAGGGAGCTTTAGGACAACATGAAATGTAACAACATCTGCATAAAAAGGATGCCAGAAAAGAAGAACCTGAGCAAGGAATAGAGAACCTGTTTGAAAGAATAAAGACAGAAAATTTCCTTAACCTGGTGAAGAAAATAGTCACTCAAGTTCAGGAACTACAGAAAGTTCCTATCAAGATGAATCCAAGAAAACCCAAACCAAGACACATCATAATAAAAATGGCAAAGATTAAAGACAAAGAAAGAATATTTAAGGCTGCAAGAGAAAGACAGAAAATTATCCACAAGGAAGCTCCCATTAGACTATCAGCTTATTTCTCAATAAAAATACTGCAGGCCAGAAGGGAGTGGCATGAAGTATACAAAGAAGTGAAAAGCAAGGGACTGAATCCAAGACTACTCTATGCAGCAAGGCTATCAGTCAAAATTGAAGATGAAATAAAGAGCTTCACAGGAAAAAAAAAAAAAAAGACTTAAAGAGTTTACTACCACCAAAGTAACATTGCAAGACATACTAAAAGGATTTTTGTAAGAAGAAGAAATATATAGAGAGGGAAATTCCATAATGGCCGCAGCTTAGGTGGAAGTTACTCTGACACTCTCCAAGAACGAAACTGGAATTACAAATAAAATATAGAAAAACCATCCAAAATAATGAACTGAAGGCTAGCTGGAGAGTACTCTCATAACAAAGAATATAAAGCGGAGACCTCAGAGAGAGTGGTAGGAAGTGTAGGGGTGTGAGAGGACTGGCTGGGCTCCCACAGGCAGAAATCTGGGGTCTAAATCCCAAGCAAGGCTCCACATCCCAAAGCACCAGAAAGGAGAAAGGTGCCCAAATAACATCTGGCTGTGAAAAGCAGCAGAGTTTCTGTCTGCCAGAAAGAAATGGCTGGAAATGCAGTCACCCTCTTAAAAGGTCAACATACAAAATTTCACGTGCAACCACTCACATTTAGCTCTGGCAGAAGAAGGGCAGAGTGGACTACTGCTGTGTGAAGAGAAACCAGGGGTGATGGCTCTGGGGATAGAGCTCAGAGGGCAATCATCTTAATTCCTGTGCTGATTCATTCCCCTATACTGCAGGAAACATCTTTCCAAGGCAGTCTTTTGCCAGCCAGGCAGTTTTTGCAAGGGGAGGAAGCAGTTGCCCCACCCAATGAAAAACATCTCCCCCCACCCTGTGGAGTTTAGACCTTGCTCTGGTCTACAGCCTGAGACTCATTAACAGACTCACATTAATCAGCCTGCAGGCAAAGGTGGTTCTCTGGATGCTTTGAGTCTTTACCTGATCTGCTTCTGGTCCTGGGGTTTGGAAAAAATTTTTGGTATGCATCTTTGCCCTGTCCTAATGCACCCAGCTCCACCAGATGGTGCCCCAAGCTGTAGAATGTTGATATCGCCAAACAGGGCATCCAAGGACAGACACAAACAGTCTCTGATATTGGCTTGCACCAGAGACACTCCAAAAAGATTTGAAGCCCTAGTAGATCTACCTAATACATAGAATCAAACTCAAAGAGTCCAAAATGGGGAGACAAAAAAAAAAAGTCACACATGAAAGAACAAGAAAATTCTCCAGAAGTAAAAATAAATACAATGGTGTAATCAGTCTATCAGGTATAGAGTTCAGAACACTGATAATAAGGATGCTCAACAGCATGAAAAAAGAAAAGGAAATTAATGACAGCAGAAATAAAGACTACACTGGAAAGAATAAACAGCAGATTAGTGGAAGCTGAGTCTTGGATCAGTGAATTAGAAGATAGGGTAGAAAAATTCACTCAATCAGAGATTCAAAAATAAAAAAATGAATTAAGGGAGCTGTGGACAACATTAAACATAAAAATGTAAGCATCATAGGAGTGCCAAAAAATTTAGAAAGTAAGTAAGAGTAAGAGAACCTGTTTGAAGAAATAGTGGCAGAAGATTTCCCTAATGTGTTGAAGGGAAAAGTCATAGAAGTTCAGGAGGCACAGAAAGTCCCAAGCAAAAAAAAACCCAAAGAGGCCCACAGCCAGGCCATCATAATTTACATGCCAAAATTTCAAGACAGAAAATCTTAAAGGCAACAAGATAAAAGCAATCTGTTACCTACGAAAGAGCTCCCATAAGGTTGTCAGCTGACTTCTCATCAGAAACTCTACAGGCCAGAAGGGAATGGCATGAAGTATTCAAGGTAATGAAAAGCAAGGATCTAAAACCAAGACTACTCTATCTAGCAAGGCTATCATTCAAAATAGATGGGGAAATAAGCTTTCAAGACAAAATAAATAAATAAATAAATGCTAAAGGAGTTTATCACCACCAATCCAACATTGCAAGAAATGTTAAAGGGACTGCTGTAATAAGAAGTAGAAATAGAGAGAGAAACGTAGGCATAAAGAATTAAAATGGCGATAGATAAGTACATATTGATGATAGCGTTAAATAAGAATGGATTAAATGCTTCCATTAAAAGACATAGAAGAGCTGAATGGATAAGAAAGCTTGACCCAAATATATACTGTCTACAAGAGACCCACCCATCTCAGAACAAAAGACTCACACAGACTGAAAGTGAAGGGATGGAAAAAAATTTTCCAAGCAAATGGAAATGAAAAAAAAAGCTGGAGTAGCAATACTCGTATCTGACAAAATAGTCTTCAAAATGAAAGCCATAACAAGAGACAATAAAGGTCACTACATAATACTAAATGGATCCATACAACCAGAGGATATAACCATGGTAAACATATATGTACCCAATATAGGAACAACCAAATATATAAAAAAAACTTCTGGAGATCTTTTAGGAAGAGATTGACAGCAATAGGGTCATAATAGGGGACTTTAACACCCCACTGACTTCACTTCCAGACAAAAAAAAACAACAACATGGAAACAGTAACTCTAGTTAAGATGGATTTAATTGACATTTACAGAATATTTCATCCCAAAGCTGCAGAATATACATTGTTCTCAAGTGCACACAGGACATTCTCAAAGATAGACCACATGTTAGGACACAAAACAAGTCTCAACAAGATCAGGAAGACTGAAATCATATCAAGCATCTTCTCAGTTCACAATTACATGAAATTAAAAATCAATAACTATAAAAACACTAAAAAACATTCATACACATGGAAGCTAAATATCATGTTATGAAACAATGAATGGGTTACCAATGAGATGAAGGAAGAAATTAAAAACTTCCTGGAAACAAATGAAAATGAAAACACAACAACCCAGAACTATGAGACATAGGGAAAGCAGTCCTGAGAGGGATGTTCATAGCTCTACAGGCCTACCTGAAGAAACAAGAAAAATGACTAATAAACTATCTAACCCTACAACTTAAATACTTACAAAGAGAACAATGAGAAATTCCCAGAGTAAGTAGAAGAAAGGAAATAATAAAGATCATAGTGGAAATATGTGACATAGAGACTAAAAAGAAATACAAAAGATCAATGACACCAAGAGCTGGCTCTTCAAAAAGATAAACAAGATTGATGAATCTTTAGCTAGACTCATCAAGAAACAAAGAGAGAGGAACCAAATAAATAAAATAAAAAATAAAGAGATGAAGTAACAACTAACACCACAGGATTACAAAGGATTGTAAGAAAATACTAGGAACAGCTATATGCCAACAAGCTAGACAACGTGGACAAAATGGCCACATTCCTAGGAAAATACAGTCTTCCAAAGTTGGGTCAGGAAGAATCAGAGAACCAGAATGGGATAATAACAGCTGATGAAATTGAAGCAATAATAGAAAAACTCCCAATAAACAAAAGCCCTAGTCCCCATGGCTTTACAGGGAGTTTTACCAAACATTCAAAGAAAAACTAACATCTATCCTCCTCAAACAATTCCAAAAAATCCAAGAGGAAGGACCACTTTCAAGTTCTTTTTAGGAGGCCAGCATTATATTAATCCCAAATCTGGATAATCATACAAGCTAGGAGACAGGGTAGTGGCATCTTAAATGTACTGGAGGGAAAAAAATTGCCATCCTACAAATCTAAACCCCATGAAAATATTTTTCAAAAATTAAACGGATATTTACTATTGTTTTTCTAGTCTCTATTTTATTTATTGTGGCTCTAATCATTATTATTTCCTTTCTTCTGGTAATTTTGGGCTTAATTTATTCTTCTTTCTTTATTTCCTTGAGTAATGATTGTTGTTAAGAGGAAGTGTCTGAGACTCCAGCAAACCTCCCTCTCACTCAGCCATAATCATTCCTATTATTTTCCAGCCAGAAGTTATAGAAACTTCTCTCCCTGGCACTGGAACCCTTGGCTGGGGGTTTTGGTGTGGGACTAGGACCTCTCCCTCCTTATGGGGGACCTTTAATTCCATGTCTCTGCTCCTCCTACCAGTCTAGATGTGGCTTCTTTATATCTTTAGTTATAAGACTTCTGTTCAGCTACATTTCAGGCACTTCTGAATGATAATTGTTCTGTAGTTTAGTTGTAATGCTTTTAATATATCTTTATTGTTGAAACTATTACAGATGTCCCCTTTTTATCCCCATTAACCCCCTTAATCCTGTTCTCACACCCTTCCCAGACCTTCACTGCACTATTGTCTGTGTCCATGGGTTATGCATATATGCATATAAGTTCTTTGATTAATCTCTTCCTGCCGCCCCCTTCACTCTGAAATATGTCAGTCTGTTGTATACTTCAATGTCTCTGGGTCAATTTGTTCATCAGTTTATTTTGTTCATTAGATTTTACATATAAGTGAGATCATGTGATACTTGTCTTTCTCTGACTGGCTTATTTCACTTAGCATAATGCTCTCCAGGTCCTTTCATGCTGTCTCAAAGGGTAAGATATCCTTCCTTTTTATAACTGCATAGTATTCCATTGTGTAAATGTATTACATTTTTTTAATCCACTCATCTACCGATGGACACTTTTGCTATTTCCAGATCTTAGCTACTGTGAATAGCCCTGCTATGAACATAGGGGTGCTTATATTCTTTATGATTAGTATTTCAGGCTTCTTAGGATATATTCCTACAGGCAGAAGAATCACTGGATCAAACGGCAGCTCCATTTTTAATGATTTGAGGAAAATCTACACTGTTTTCCATATTGGCTGTGCCAGTCTGCATTCCTACCAGCAGTGTACTAGGGTTCTTTTTTCTCCATATCTTCAGCACTTATTGTTTGTTGATTAATGGATGGTAGACATTCTGGCAGGTGTGAGGTGCTACCTCATTGTCATTTTAATTTCCGTCTCTCTAATGATTAGTGATGTTGAGCATTTTTTCATATGTCTCTTGGCCATTTGTATGTCTTCTTTGGATAAGTGTCTATTCAGGTCTTCTGCCCATTTTTTAATTGGATTGTTTGTCTGCCTTTTGTTGAGTTTTATGAGTACTTTATATAATATTAGAAATTAACTCCTCATCAGATGTATTATTTGCAAATATGTTCTCCCATACAGAGGGTTCCCTTTTCATTTTCATTTTGGTGTCATTTGCTGTGCAGAAGCTTTTTAGTTTAATGTAGTGCCATTTCTTTATTTTCTCCTTTCTTTCTCTTGCCCTAGGAGATGTATCTGTGATAATTCTGGTACATGAGAAGTCTGATATTTTGTTGCCTAAGTTTTTTTCTAGAATTTTTATGTTTTCACAACTTACATTTAAGTCTTTTATCCATTTTGAGTTTATTCTTCTGTATGGTTTGAGTTGGTCCAATTTTGGGGGTTATTTCTGGGTGTACCTGTCCAATTTTTCCAACATTGTTTATTGAAGAGTCTGTCTTTACTCCAGTGTATGCTCTTGCCTCCTTTGTTAAGTGTTAATTGAGCATAATGTTTTCAATCGATTCCTCGGTTGTCTGTTCTGTTCCATTGATCTATATGCCTGTTCTTGTGCCCCTAACAAGCTCTTTTGATTACAGTGGTTTTGTAGTATAGTTTGACATTTGGTATTGTGATCCCTCCAACTTTGTTGTTCTTTCTCAAGATTGCTATATCTACTTGGCATCTTTTTGATTCCATATAAATTTTTGGAGTATTTATTCTAGATCTGTGAAATACGCAGTTGTTGTTTTTTGTTAAATAGGAATTGCATTGAATCTATAGATTGCTTTGTTTATTATGGATATTTTAATGATGTTAATTCAACCAATCCATGAACATGGTATATTCTTCCACTTCATTATTTATTTTCCTATCTCTTTTTCAATGTCATATAGTTTTCTGAGTACAGGTCTTTTACCTCTGTGGTTAAGTTTATTCCTAAGTATCCTAATTTCTTTGTTGCAGTGATAGCTGGGATTGTTTTTCTTAGTTTCACTTTCTCAGAAATCATTATTGGTGTTTAAAAATGCCATCAATTTCTGGGTGTTAATTTTTTATCCTGTTACATTGCCAAATTCATTTATTAGATCTATTAGTTTTTTGGTAGAGTCCTTAGGGCTTTCTATAAACAATATCATGTCTTCTGCAAATAATGACAATTTTATTTCCTCCTTTCCTATTTGAATGCCATTTATGTTTTCTTTTCTTTTGATTGCTGAGGCTAATGCTTCCAGTCCTATGTTGAAAAGTGGTTAAAGTGGACATCCTGTCTTGTTTCTGTTCTGATGGAAATGTTTTAATTTTTGCTCATTTAGTAACATATTGGCTGTTGGTTTGTCATATATGGCCTGTATTATGTTGAAGTATGATCTTTTTATTCCCACTTTGCTGAGAGTTCTTAACAAAAATAGGTGTTGGATTTTGTTGAATGCTTTTTCCACATCTATTGATATGATCATGTGATTTTTGTCTTTCAATTTGTTTATGTGATGTATCACATTTATTGATTTGTGAATATTGTAACAGACTTGCATCCCTGGAATAGATCCCACTGGGTCATGGTGTATGATCTTTTTAATATGTTGCTAGATCCTATTTGCTAATATTTTGTTGAGGGTTTTAACATCTCTATTCATCAGGGATATTGGCCTGTAATTTTCTTTGTAGTGTATTTGTCTTGTTTTGGTGTCAGGCAAATGCTGGCCTTGTAAAAAGAGCTTGGAAGTGTTCCTTCTTATTGGATTTTTTAGAATAGTTTGTTTCTAGGAATTTGTCCACTTCATCCATGATGTCAGCTTGTTGGCATATTGTTGTTCATAGTATTTTATTACAGTCTTTTGTATTTCTGTGGTTCCAGTTGTCACTTCACCTCTTTCATTTTTTATTTTATTTATTTGGGTCCTCTTTTTGTTTCTTGATAAGTCTAGCTAAAGGTTCATCCATCTTGTTTATCTTTTCAGAGAACCAGTTCTTGGATTCATTGATCTTTTGTATTGATTTTTAAACAATGTCTTTTTTTCTCCTCTGATCTTTATTATTTCCTTCCTTTTACTTAATCTGGGCCTTCCTTGTTCTCTTTCTAAGTGTTTTGGTTTTAGTGTTAGTTTATTGGACTTCTTTCTTGTTTCTTCAGGTATGCCTGTAGAGCTATCAACTTCCCTCTCAGGGCTGCTTTCACTGTGTCCCTTAAATTTGGGATTTTTGCATGTTCATTTTCATTTGTTTCCAGGAAGTTTCTTATTTCTTCTTTGATTTAATTGGCAACCCACCCATTGTTTAACAACATGCTATTTATCATCCATGTGTTTGGATGTTTTTGAGTTATTTTATTGTAATTGATTTCTAATTTCATGTCATTGTGAATGGAGAAGATGCTTGATATGATTTCAATCCTCTTGAACATGTAGAGACTTACTTTGTATCCTAACATGTGGTAATTCTTTGATAATGTTCCACATGCACTTGAGGAGAATGTATATTCTGAAGCGTTAGCATGGAATGTTCTGTAATTACCAATTAAATCCATATGATCTAGTGTGTCATTTAAGGTCTCTGTTTCCATGTTAATTTTTTGTCTGAAAAATCTATCCAGTGATGTCAGTGTGGTGATAAAGTCCCCTACTATGACTGTATTGCTGTTGATCTCTCACTTAAAATTCTCCAAGTGCTTTTTTATATATTTGGTTGCTCCTATATTGGGTGCATATATATTTACCAGGGTTATATCCTCTTGTTTTATTGATCCCTTTAGTATTATGATGTGGTATTTTTTGTGGTGTTTTTCTAATGGCCTTCATTTTGAAGTCTATTTTGTCCTATATAAGTATCCTTACTCCACCTCTTTTTTTCATTTCTATTTGCATGTTAAATTTTTTTAATCCCTTCACTTTCAGTCTGTGTGAATCTTTTGTTCTTAGCATATATGGGTCATGTTTTCTTATCCATTCAGTTACTATGCGTTTTGATTGGAACATTTAATCCATTTACAGTTACGGTTATTATAGATAGTTACTCATTAGCTGCCTTTTTTTTTTTTTTTCTTTGAGCATATGTTCTTCTCTCTCTCAGTTTCTTCTTCTTAAAGCACTCCCTTTAACATTTTTTGCAATGTTGGTCTGTTGGTAATGTACTCCTTTAACCTTTTTTGCCTGGGAAACTCTTTATTTCTCCTTCAGTTTAAAATTATAGTCATGCTGGGTAGAGTAGTCTGGGGTTCAGTTCCTGTTTTTCATTACTTTGGATACTTCATTCCAATCCCTTCTGTCCTGAAGTGTTTCTGTTGAGAAATCAGCTGATATTCTAATGGGTACTCCCTGTTAGGTAACCTTCTGTCTCTCTCCTGCTGCCTTTAAGACTCTTTCTGTCCTTAATGATTGTCATTTTGATTATGATGTTCCTTGGAATGGGCCTCTTTCTGTTCATCTTCATTGGGAATCTCTGTTCCTCCTGCACTTGTGTGACTTTTTCTTTCACTGAGTTATAGAAGTTTTCTGTCATTATTTCTTTAAACAGGTTATCTATTCTTTGTTCACTTTCTTCTCCTAGCATCCCTATGATGTGGATGTTGTAATGTTTCATGTTGTCCCAAAGTCCCTTAAATTGCCCTCCTGTTTTTTAATTCTTTTTTCTGTTTGTTGCTCTAATTGGGTGTGTTTTTTTCCTTGTCTTCCAAGTCACTAGATCTTCGGCATCATTTAATCTCCTTTTGATTCCTCCCAGTGTATTTTTTTAAAATATATGTCTTTATTGATTTCGGAGAGAGGAAGGGAGAAGGAGAGAGAGAGAGATAAAAACATCGATGTTGAAAGGGTAATTGATTGTATGCCTCCTGCATGCTTCCTACTAGGGATCAAGGCCGCAATTGGGGCATATTCCCTGACTGGAAAATGAATTGGGATCACCTGAATCATAAGTCAATACTGAATCACTGAGCCATGCTGGGTGGGCACTTTCAATGTATTCTTGATGCCAGGTATGTTATTCTTCACATCCAGCTGCTTTTAATTTATGGTTTTTATTTCTTGTTTTATGCTGTTGAAACTTCCTGTGATGTTTCTTGAAATTCTAAGTTCCTTGAGTATTCATTCCTTTGAACTCTATATTTGATAAATTGCTCACCTCCACTTTGTTTAGCTCTCTTTCTGGAGTTTCCTCCTTTTCTTTCATTTGGGGTTTGTTTCTTTGCCTCCCCATTTTACCTGTCCCTTTGTATTTGTTTCTGTGTATTAGAGCAAATTGCTATGCCTCCCAGTGTTCATGGTGTGGGCTTATGTGTTAAGTGTTTCATGGGACTCAGTGGTGCAGTGGCTTAGAGTTCCTGAGCTGAGTGTTCTTAGAATGTCCTTTGTGTGAGTTATCTGGGCTCTCCTGTTGTAATTGTGTCTTGAATGTTGTTGTCTTGTTTATGCAAAAAATCTCTTTTCAGGCTGGTTGACTGTGAGGCTCACCCCTGGCCATGTGATGCAAGCTGTTGAGCAGGTGCTGGCAGAACAAAACAAAATACAACAAAGCAAAATAAGAAACAAACAAACAAAAAAACACACATATAAGCAACCTCTGCAACAACAACAAAAGCAACCGCAATAGTAGAAAGTATTAGGAAGGAGGAAAGAGAACAATAATAGAAGAAAATAAAAGAAAATATGATGAGAAAATTAGAGGGAAAAAGGAATATGAAAGGGCAAAGATGAAAGAATGAAAATAAGAATAAAGAATATGGGGAAGAAAATGCTATAAAAGAAAAGAATAAAAAAATACTTATGAAAAGGAAAATAGAGGAGAAAGCAGATAGACAAAAAATAAAAGGAAAAATGAAGAGAAAGCAGAAGAAAGAAGGAAAAATAAGATAATAAAATGGAAGGGGAAATTAAATCTATGAAAGAAAAAAGAGAGACTAAAATAATAAATCAATAAAGAAGAAAGATAAGGGCAATAATGAAAAAATAAAGTTAAGTGACATTTGTCTCAGCAGACTTTAGTGTCTCTTGGGAGCTTCCTTTGGATCCTGCTCTCCTGATGACTGAGGCTTACTGTTCTGTCTGCCAATTCTGGGCCCCCTGGGAAGTACTTAGGTGCTAACCACTCTCAAAAACTGTCCTCTTTTGGCTTTCAGCAACCTGTTTGAAGTTTGTGTCTGTCTCCACGGGATTTGGCTGCATGTGGGAGGGGCCAAGCTGTACTCTAAGGCAGATTTGTTAGCCATTCAGTACTAGGTCATTAAACTTCCACAGGTTCCCCAGGCTCAGCTTCCACTGGCCTTCAGCTCCCAACCAGCAGTCCATCTTAATCATTCAAACGTCTGTTTCTGAAAGGGCCTTAGGCTGAATTGGGAGTCTAGACCTCTGGGGCTCTCATGAGGGAGAGGTGCTGTTCAGATTTCAGGGAAAGTGATGGGTGTGTTTCCCTGTCCCAGAGCTACTCTTCTGATAGTGTCCCAGACTATTTCCCTGCCCTTGGCTGGGCATAGTTCCTGGTTTGCCATCCAGTGGGATCAGCTGTAAGCCTGACATTTCTATCAGCTATCTTCTGAGGGGAAGCACCAGTCAGGTTCCCAGTGCTTTGCTCCACCACCCAAGCCAGTGACTGAAGCTTCCTGAGACTTTCAAACCTATAGGCTTGGCCTCTGCTGCTGTCTCCTCTACAAAGGTCAAGAGTCAATGTGTGGCAGGCAGGGCTCTTAGGGCAGGGTTTTTCCCTTTTCCTGAGGTGTGGCTTCTGGAAGTGGCTAGAACCTCTCAGGAAAAATGGCTGTTTGGGTTTTGGTGGGTGTGACAGAATGTAGGTCTGGTCACCTCTTTTCTACATTTCCTCCCAATACTTCCTACCCAGCCTCTTTTCAGGCATCTTTAGTCCACACTGCCCTCCTTCCCAACTGAAGCCTTGCATGAGTAGCTTCAAATGAAAATCCTATGCTCTGGGTTTTTAAAAAACAAACAAATAAACAAACAAAAAACTGCTGCTTTAACTCTGACCCGCTCCAGACTCCAGTGGCCAGTTATCCTGTTGCCTTTCACAGCTGGACATTACGTTGGCAGCTGATCTAACCTCTGGTGTTATGGGCTGTGGAGCCTAGCCTGGGTTCCAGACCTTGATCATCTCAGGGAAATAACCCTCCTATAGCTGAGAGATCTTTACTCTCTGCCTGCTACCTTTGAAAGCTGGGCCAGCTTTGAAAGCTGGGCCAACCTCCCTTTTCCTACCAGTCTCCAGGTGTTTTCTGTTCTTCCTTGATATGTCTCCTCCTCAGCTGGACCTCAGTTGGTAATTCTGGGTGAGTGTTCCCCAATTAATCTTATTTCCAGTCTGGCCCAGGGAGGAGGTGCAAGAAAGTTCTTCCTACTCAGCCACAATCTTCTCTAGTTGCAACTTAGATGTTGTTGTGCCAGGATGCAAGTACTGCCTTTCCTTATGCTACTTTCTTGACTGGAAACCAAGAACCCCACTTTAAATCTAAAAACACATGTGGTTTAAATGAAAAAAATAACAAACACTAATGAAAAGGAAGGTGGAATAGCTATATTAGCATTAGGCAAAGTAGATTTTTGTTCAAGGAATATTACCAGGGATAAAGAGTAATAGTTCAAAATAATAAAGAGGTCAACTCATCAAGAGAACATAGCAGTCCTAAATGTGTGTGAACCTAATAGGGGAGCTTTAAATATGTGAAGTAAAAACTGAAATGACTATTAGAAGAAATAATCAAATCCACAATTATAGTTGGAGATTACAACACTCTTCTCTCAGTCATTGATAGAACAATAAAAAGAAAATCAGTAAAGATACAGAAAACTTAAATTACAGTATCAATGAAATTAAATTGATTGACTTTTATAGAACATTCCATCCAACAAGAGCAGAATATACATCATTTTCAAGTGTACAGAGAATATTTAAAAAGAAAAACCTTGTCCTGGGCCATAAAAATGTTTCCACAAATTTCAGATAATTTAAATAATGCAAAGGATGTTCTCTGGCTGCCAAGCAATCAAATAAAAATTCAATAACAAGCAGATGTCTAGGAAATTCCCAATATATTTTTAACAGTTTTTAAAATACATAATTCATATATCATACAATTCACCCATTTAAAGTGTACAATTCCATGGGTTTTAGTATATTCACAGATATGTGCATCCATCACCATAGTGAATTTTAAAACATTTTAATCACTTCAAGATGAAACTTTGTACCCTTTAGATATCATCTCTCTACCTCCCCAGCTGACCCAGACCTAAGCAATCAATAATCTGCTTTCCATCTCTATAGATTTCTCTATTCTGAACATTCTTAAGAATGGAATCAGGCAATACACAGGATTTGGTGACTGGTTTCTTTCACTTGGCATAATGTTTTCAAGTTTCATCTGTATTGCAGCATGTATCAGGACTTTATTGCTTTTTTATGGCCAAATAATATTGATTATGTATATAGATATACCACATTTTGTTTATTCATTCATCCATTGATGGTTATTTGAATTGTTTCCACCTTTGGGCTATAATGAATAATGCTGCTGTAATTATTCTTTACAAGTTTCTGTGTGAACATAGATTCTCATTTTTATTGAATATACAGGTTCAGGCAAAAGTAGGTTACAGTTATTTGTTTGGAAAATAATACAATAATTAATTATACAAGAATAAACTCTGTTTTCCCCATGCAATTGTAAATCTACTTTTGCCCACCCCATATACAAAGGAATGGAATCAGTTGGGTTGTATTGTAACTCTTTAATTCCTTGAGGAACTTCGAGACTGTTTTTTCAAAGCAGCTATACCATTTTACATTCCCATGAACTGAGGATTCTGATTTCTCTACTTCTTCCCTAACACATATTGTTGTCTCAGACTTTTTGATTCTAGCCATCCTAGTTGATGTGAAATGACATCTCATTGTGGTTTTGATTTATATTTCCCTGATGAAAATGATGTTGAACAGCATTTCAAGTGCTTATCAGTCATTTGCATATCATCTTTGAAGAAATATCTGTTCAGATCTTTTGCTCATTTTTAATACTTTTATTTTTTAAAATATGTCTTTATTTATTTCAGAGAGAGGGAGGGAGAGGAAAAGAAATAGAAACATCAATGATGAGAGAGAATCATTGATCAGCTGCCTCCTGCACACCCCCTACTTGAAATGGAGCCTGAAACCCGGGCATGTGCCCTGACCAAGAATATCCAGATTCATGGGTCAAAGGGCAACCACTGAACCACCCCAGCCAGGCTTTAATATGGTTATTTTTATTTTTATTATTGAGTCATAAGTTCTTTATATATTATAGCTACAAGTCCATTGTTAGGTATATAATTTGCAAATATTTTCTTCCATTCTGTGAGTCAACTTTCATCTTCTTGATATCAATATATGGATTTTAAGCAACACATTTCTAAATAATTCATGGATCAAAGAACAAATTTCAAGAGAAATTAGAAGATTCTGGAAGATGGCGGCACTGTGAAAAGAAACAGAGTGTCCCCGCTTCCAGCCATGGACTCGATTACTCCTAAAGTATTGCGTAACCAGCTTAGAAAAACCAGAGAAATATACCTGAGTGGACATATTTTGAGTAGGGAGCACTGAAGAAACATCGTAGAGCCTTGAAAGAAAGGAGGGGTTGTAGAAAGGGGTGTCCCCCATGGAGCCTGTGCTGGGTTCTGAGCCCCGGAGGTTCAGAGGCTGCAAAGCTCCCTACTTTTGGGAGTGTGGACTGGCATCCAAAAGCTGGGATTTCAAACAGTTAGCAGAGGAGAAGGAAAGGAGTGCCCCACACAGAATGCAGAGGGACCCAGGGGAGCAGTGTGCCTAAGAGGAGAGGACAATGCCTTTGTAGTGAAACAAAGCTTCTAATGGCAGCCAAGACCAACATCTTATGCACAGGGTGCTGACCACAGGAAAGGCAGTCCCAAAGTCTGTGGCACCAGAGTAGAAACAGACCAGAAGTCTGCACTAAACAGTGATGTACAAGGACCCTCTGCCATCCTGTAAGGCATTGTGTTGAACCCCAGAAAGCATTATTCTGTGCGGCATGGGGAAAGGGAAGAGAGCTTTCCCACAGCCAGAGATGGACTAGAGTTACCTGTGTGAGGGAGATTTCTTTCAGCCACCTGAACTCTCCTTGGAAACATTCTGGGATTTTTGACCAGCCCTGAGGGGTGCCATGGTGGTGCACCTGGAACTGCTGCAGCTTTACTGAGATCAGTGGTGAAGGGAGCTGCTTGGGGCTGACTTTGTGTCCCCTCTTGCTGGGTGCCTTGTCCCAGGGGGCAGCAGGACCTTGCAGGGCAGATTCTCTGCTTGTGTGTTGCTTTGCGCATTTTTGAGTTTTGATCCCTGAACCCTCTTCAACCTTCCTGGCTTGCATAGGTAAGACAGAACAGCGGAAGTTGGGATTTTGCTTCCATAGTACTGTTTGAAATATACGCCCCAAACTGGGGCTGAATCCTGGAGACTTAGCCACTGGCCCACTCCTGGTGCCAAGGTTTAAACCCTGGAGGAATATATCGGCAGTGGAGGTTTCTCAGAGTAGTGAAGGGTCCCAGACCCATACTGGGCCCCCAGCCCAGGGCACCAAGGCTGGAAAGAGAAGTCCCCAAAACTTTGGGCTATAAAAAACTGTGGGGAATATCACTGAGGGACACAGAGGCAGCTGGAGCCCCAGGCTTTCCTCTTAAAGGACCTGCACACAGACTCACTCAGGCATGCTCCCTCTGAGCTCCACCTCTGGGCAGCAGCTTGAAAGGAACCTGGGACATTTGGGGAGGAACTAAGTTGTCTGAAATTGGGGTGAGACCTGGAAGGGCAGCTTTCTCCCGGACAGAAGAGCTGGCAGAGACCATTGCTTCCTTGGTGAGACCTCCCCACACAAAGCCAACAGGCAGGCACCATATTTGAATCTCCAGTATCTGACTCACACGTTTGGCCCTGCCCCAATGATTCTTGAAGACCCCACCCCTCCCTACCTGCAAGCTCATCCATGCCATTTCCAGTGGCTTTTTTATGCAAGTGGCCTCTTCAGCCCTATGCTTAGGACTTTCCTAAAATCTCTCAAACAAGCAGCAACATGTCCCATAAGGCTTGATAAGTGGCCCCAGGCATGGCACTAGTGGCAGCCTGCATTGGCTCATACCTTGGCCTCTCCTGGACAATGCCAAGCCCAGCACAAGTAGCAGACATCTATTGTTCGCTGTGTAGTTCATGCTGGGTGGCCCTGGGCAAGGCACTGGCAGAGGTTAACTTTGTACCTACCATGAGGCCCCAGAGACAGTGCACCTGGTGGTCAGACCATGCTGGATTACAACCCTACCACATCCATAAGTGACACACTCAAGGGGTGCACTTGGTGAACACCAAAGATCCACTGAAGTAAATCCTGCTCCATAGGGGTGTCTCCAGCACAGCAGCTCTTTGGCTGTAGTTGCAGCTGGTCCTCACAGCTGATTGGCCTGGGGGTCAATTCCTCCCAGTGATGCCAACAGCAACCATGGCTCAACTACAACAGGACAGTGCACAGAGCCCACACAGGGGAGCACTTGGAAGGCCCAGCTCAGGTGACTGGGGAGGCTGAACCACTGGACCTTACAGGACACTTACTACACAAAGCCACTCTACAAATTCCAGGAGACATAGCAGCTCTACCTAATACATGGAAACAAACACCTGGGAACAGCCAAAATGTGGAGGCAAAGAAACATATCAAAAGGAAAGAACAGAAGAAATCACCAGAAAATGAAGTAAATTAATAGGACCAAGCAAGCTAACAGATACAGAGTCTACAATTTTGGTTATAAGGATGCTCAAGGATATTAGTAAGACTATTACAAAAACAAGTGGGACCATTGATGACCTAATAAAATACCTATCACAAATGAAGGCTACACAAACTGAAATGAAGAATAATTTACAGGGAATCAACAGTAGAAAAGAGGATGCTGAGAATCAAATCAACAATTTGGAACATGAGGAAACAAAAAGCACCCAATCAGAAGAGCAAAAAGAAAAAAGAATCCAGAAATAGGAGGATAATGTAAGGAGTCTCTGGGACAACTTCAAGCTGCCCAACATTCATATTTTTGGGATGCCAGAAGGAGAAGAAAGAGAGCAAGAAGTTGAAAACTTATTTGAAAAAATAATTACAGAAAACTTCCCCTACCTGGGAAAATAAACAGACTTACAAGTACAGGAAGCACAGAATCCCAAACAAGAGGAACCCAAAGAGGCCCACAGCAAGACACATCATAATTAAAATGTCAAGGTTAAAGACAAAGAGAGAATCTTAAAAGCAGCAAGAGAAAAGCAGTTAGTTACCTACAAGGGAGCACCTATAAGACTGTCAACTGATTTGTCAACAGAAACTTTGCAAGCCAAAAGGGAGTGGCAAGAAATATTCAAAGTGATAAAAAGCAAGAACCTACAACCAAGATTACTCTACCCAGCAAAGTTATCATTTAGAATTGGAGGTCAGATAAAGAGCTTCTCAGACAAAGAAAAGCTAAAGGAGTTCATCACCACCAGACCAGTACTACGTGAAATGTTGAAGGGTTTTCTTTAAAAGAAGCTAATGAACAAAAGAATTTGACAAACTAGGTGGATGCAGAGACATTGATGCATGCAACAGACGATCATATTTCAGAGGGAAGAGGAAATGGGGGTGGAGGGTGGAAGGAGATTGACCAAAGAAATTACATGCATATGTGAATAACCCATGGACACTGACAATGACAGCATGAAGGCTTTGGGAGGCAGTGGGAGTGAGATAAAGGGGGTCAACTGTGGGGAAAAATGAGACACCTGTAGTGCTTTCAACAATAAAGATAAATTTAAAAAGAGAGAGAGAAAAAAAAAGCAAAAAAACCCCAAAACACTCCCCATGCAACCAGGCAGTCAAAACTGGGAAAGGAGGGGTGAAGCACACTACCTGTCCTGCAGGCTCAGAGCACCACCTCCCACAGGAAAGGGGCTGGTTCAGCTCACTGAAGCCCCAGATATTCCCCATAGGGAATAGTCCTTAGGGGGAAAGGAGAACAGCTCACAGGAGAACATTACAAGAATAAGTCTCTCAGGGACTATTGTTTGGGAACTGGAAGAAAACCTAAAATCCCGTTCTGGGGGCTGGGCAGGAAAGTGTTCACTTGAATGTTATTTAATTGAACCCACTGAGCCCAGGCTGCTGAAACTTCCCATACAAAGAAAGCAACAGACTGAAGTCAATCTAAAAATGCAGCAGGCCAATGCATGGGGAACTAAAATTGGAGGATAGGGTAGAAACTGAGGAGCTGGCTGTGGAGCAGAAACTAACTCCCTCATAGTGAGTGCTTGACAGAGAAACCTCTAAGTAATAAGAGTGATATCCCAAGCTACACTAGCCATCCTGCACCCTACAGACTCTACAGAAGATTCTGGAGTAAGACCAGGCAACCATAAGGTTGCAAAATAGCTGATAAGTGGAGGTGGTCCACAGAGAGCATCAAATCAATCAACTTCTCAAGGACACCAGAGCCAAACCTAGACAGCTCCTCACATTGGCTGATACACAAGTACCTTCCAGGAGAACTGAAATCAGCATACCAAACAGTGAGCTTCAGACAACATAAGCTGCCCAGATGAAACTCACCTGCTTGACTCTTTTTTTTTTTTCTTTTCCCTTTTTTCTTAGGAAATTTATGTTTTTAAATTTTTAAATTATTTTTTTAAAAGAATTTTGTTTTGCTAAGCTTGTTTTTTGGTTTTTGGTTTTGTTTTTTTGCTTTGTTTTGTTTTTTTTGCTTCTACTATCAAGATTTTCTTGATATGCTCTGCTAAATTGCTGGGACTTTATCATTATAACCAATAAGTTTACTGCTTTCCTCTATAGTTTCACCCACATATTTTATTGGACTTCTTTTCTGCCTTTGCTTTATTTCTCTCTCTTTCATCTCAATCTGTTGCCATAATTTTTTTCTTTCTTTTCCTTCTTTTCTTTTCTCTTGTTTTTATTCCTTCTGTCTTCCTGTCTTTTTGTTTGATTGTTAGTTTCTGTTTATCTCTTTATTGTATTTTTATTTTTTCATTTTCAACTATTATCCTATTTCTACTCTCTGCCATAATTTTTTGCTTGCTCTTCTTTTAGAATCATTTTTCTACCCCTTTTCTCTCCCAGTAGCTTCTCTATTTTTTACATTTTATTTTAGTTTATTATTATTATTATTTTTAAATTTTCATTACTATTAACAATAATATATTTTTCTTTCTCAACCTTTACTTGTCTTTCTCTCTTTCTTTTTTTACCTTTTTTTTTTTTTTTGCTTTAACATTTATGTTCTCCCTTCACTATCCCAATTCTATTTTCACTTGCGTAGTTTTCATTGTGATTGTCAACATTGTTTCTAAGTTACCCCTTGTTTCCTGGAAGTTTAGTTGGGTATTATCCAGCCTTGCCAACACCTGTACAACAGCTAACACTATGTGGTTGGGCTGAGACACACCGTTAACCAACCTGAGAGGAGAGTCTTCCCAAGGACTGGTCAACAACAATCTAGACCCAATCACAATAGGAGAACAGAAAGAACTCACAAAAGGGGCACCCACAAAAGGGACAGGCTTAGAGTGAAGAGCTCAGAAGTATAATGAAAACACACCTCTAGAGTCCACTTGGCTCACACTTCAAAATCCCAGCCTATAAGAATGGGAGACAGCAAATGTATCTAACATATAGATATAAACACTAAGAGCCACCAAAATGCGGAGACAAAGAAAGAAACCCCAAATTAAAGAAAAGAAAAAATCGCCAGAAAAAGACTTTGATGAGATGGAGTTAAGCAAGTTTTCAGAAATAGAGTTCAGAGTAATGGTTATAAAGATGCTCCAGAAATTAATGAGAACAACATGACCCATAATGGTAAGGTCGAAGAACTTAGTGAAAACATGAAAAAAGAGATAAATACATAAATAAGAATCAGGCAGAAATAAAGAATACTATATCTGATATAAAGAGTACACAGGAAGTAATTAAAAGCAGGCGCAATGAAGCAGAGGATAGAATAAGTGATGAGGAGACAAGGTAGAAAAAATATCACTCAATCAGAGCAGCAAAAACAACGACAGCAACAAAAAAATATTTAAAAAGCATGAGGACAGTCTAAGGGAGCTTTGGGACAATAAGAAGTGAAACAATATTTGCATTATAGGTATGCAAGAGGGGGAGGAAAGAGAGCAAGGGATAGAGATCTGGGTGGAGGAAATAATGACAGAAAATTTTTCTATGCTGGTGAGGGAGAAAACCACAGAAGTTCAGGAAGCACAGAGGGTTCCAAACAAGAGGGACCCAAAGAGACCCACTCCAAGACACATCATAATGAAAATGGCAAATGTCAAGGACAAAGAGAATAATAAGAGCTGCAAGAGAAAGACAGGCAGTGACCTACAAGGAAACACCCATAAGGCTGACAGCAGATCTCTCAAAAAAAAACCCTTCAAGCAAGAAAGGAATGGCATCAAATTCTAAAAGTAATGAAAAGCAAGAACATGCAACCGATTGCTTTATCCAGCAAGGTGATCATTTAAAATTGAAGGTGAAATAAAGAGCTTCCCAGACAAGAAAAGGCTAAAAAAGTTCAGTACCATCAAACCAGCATTACAAGAAATGCTAAAAGGTCTACTCTAAGAAAAAAAAAGAATAGTGAGAGAAAGGTACATCTGCATAAAGGGGGAAAATGACATTACGTAAATATATATCAATAGTAATCTTATATTTAAACAGAATAAATGGTCCAATCAAAAGGTACAGGGTAGCTGAATGGATAAAGAAACAAGAACCATATATATGATGTCTACAAGAGAACAACCTGAGACCAAAAGACTCACACAGGCTAAAAGTGAAGGAATGAAATAAAATATTCCATGCAAATGAAAAGGAAATAAAAGCTGGATTAGCAATACTTATTTATGATAAAATAGACTTCAAAATAAAGACCATAACAAGAGACAAGGAAGGTCACTACATAATACTAAAGATAGCAATCCAACAGAAGGAAATAACCCTTATAAACATTTATGTACCCAACATAGAAGCCCCTAAATATATATAAAAAAAAAATTTGGTGGACTTTAACTGGTTGATTGACAGCAAAACATTTATAGTGGGGGAGCTTAACACCCCACTATCATCATTAGACAGTTCATCAAGACAAAAAATCAAGAGGGAAACAGAGACCTTACATGACACACTAGACCTAATGGATTTAATTGACATTTACAGAATATTTCATTCCAAAGCAACAGAATACACATTCTTCTCAAGTGCACATGGGACATTCTCAAAAACAGAACATATGTTAGGGCACAAAGCAAGTTTTACAAATTGAAGATTTAAATCATATCAAGCATCTTCTTTGATCACAATGGCATGAAACTAGAAATCAACCGCTAAAAATAATCTCAAAAACATTCAAATACAGGGAGGCTAAATAGCATGTTATTAAACAATGAATGGGGTGACCAATGAGATCAAGGAAGAAATCAAACACTTCACGGAAAAAACAAAAATGAACAGACAACAAACCAAAATCTATGGGACACAGTTAAAGCAGTCCTGAGAGTAAAGTTCATAGCAGTACAGGCCTACCTCAAGAAACAAGAAAAATCTCTACTAAACCATCTAACACAACTAAATGTACTAGAATGAGAAGAGCAAGGAAAGTCTTGAAGAAGCAGAAGGAAGAACATAATAAATATAAGAGCAGAAATTAATGACATAGAGACTAAAAAAACAATATAAAAAAATCAATGAAATCAAGAGATGGTTCTTTGAAAAGATAAATATGATTGATGCACCTTTAGCCAGACTGGCCAAAAAACAGAGAAGACTCAATTAAATAAAATAAAAAATTAAAGAAGTGATAAAACAATTGACCCAACAGAAATACAAAGGATTGTAAGAAAATACTATGAGCAACTACATGCCAACAAACTGGACAGCATGGTTGAAATGGACAAATTCTTAGAAAAATACAACCTTCCAAAGCCGAATCAGAAAGAGGTAGAAAACCTGAATAGGCTGATAGCAACTAATGAAATTGAAGCAGTAATCAAAAACTCCAGGCAACAAAAGTCCTGGACCAGATGAATTTACAGGTGAGTTTTACCAAACATTCATAAAAAAATTAACTCTTATTCTCCTCAAAGTATTCCAAAAAATTCAAGAGGAGGAAAAACTCCCAAACTCTTTTTATGTGGCCAGCATCATCCTAGTCCCAAAGCCAGATAAAGATAGTACAAAGAAAGAAAATTACAGGCCAATACCCCTGATGAACATAGATGCTAAAATTCTCAACAAAATACTGGCAAACTGGATTCAGTAATACATTAAAAAAATCAAACACCATGACCAAGTGGGATTTATTGCAGAAATGCAAATCAACAAATGTGGTACATCACATAAAGAAAATGAAGGACAAAAATCATATGATCATATCAATAGGTGCAGAAAAATCATTCCACAAAATTGAGCACCCATTTCTGATAAAAACTCTCAGCAAAGTGGGAATAGAGGGATCATACCTCAACATAATAAAGGCCATATATGACAAACCTACAGCCAACATCATTCTCAATGGTCAAAACTAAAATCATTTCCCTTAAAAAAGGAACAAGACTGGGATGCTCACTTTCACCACTCTTATTCAACATAGTACTGGATGTCCTTGTGACAGCCATCAGATTGGAAGAAAATATAAAAGATATACAAATGGGAAAGGAAGAAGTAAAGCTGTCATTATCTGCAGATGACATGATACTGTACATGGGAAACCCTAAAGACTCCATCAAAGTACTACTAGATTTGATAAAGGAATTTGGCAAGGTAGCTGGATACAAATAAACATCTGGAAATTGGTGGATTCTTCTACACTAACAATGAACTCTAAGAGGGAGAAACTAAAAAAGCAATACCATTTACCATTGCGACTAAAAAATTAGATACCTAGGAATAAACTTAACCATGAATATAAAAGACCTGTAGTAAGAAAACTATGGGACACTGTAAAGAGAAATAGAGGAAGATATAAACAAGTGGAAGAATATACCATGCTCATGGATTGGAAGATTTAATATCATTAAAATGTCCATACTACCCAAAGCAATTTATAAATTCAATGCAATTCCTATTAAAATGCCAACAGCATATTTCATAGATCTAGAACAAACATTTCAAAAATTTATATGGATCCAAAGAAGACCCAGAATAGCTCCAGCCATCTTGAGAAAGAAGAACAGAGTGGGAGTGATCACTTTACCAGATATCAAACTGTACTACAAAGCCATTGTAATCAAAACAGACTGGTTTGGGACAACAACAGACATATAGATCAATGGAACAGAACAGCAATCCCAGAAATATACACAAGCCATTATGGTAAGTTAATATTTTACTAAGGAGGCAACAGCATACAATGGAGTAAAGACAGTCTCTTCAATAAATGGTGCTGGGAAAATTGGACAGCTACATGCAAAAAAATGCAACTAGACCACCAACTTTCACCATACACAAAAATAAATTCCAAATGGATAAAAGGCTTAAAAATGTAAGTCACAAAACAATAAACATCCTGGAAGAAAACATAAGGAGTAAAGTCACAGACATCTCATGTAGTGGAATTTTCACTGATACATCCCCTAGGGCAAGAGAAACAAAAGAAAATATAAACATATGGGACTACATCAAACTAAAAAGCTTCTGCACAGCAAAAGAAAACAGCCTCAAAATGCAAAGGAACCCCATGGTCTGTGAAAACATATTTGCCAAGGATGTATCTGATAAGGGGCTAATTTCCAAGTGTACAAAGAACTCATACTACTTAGCAAAAGGAATACAAACAATCCAATTAAAAACTGGGCAAAGGACCTGAATAGACACTTCTCCAAAGAAGACACAGATGGCCAAGAGACATATGAGAAAATGCTCAAGGTAGCTAATCACCAGAGAGATGCAAATTAAAACCACAATGAGATATCACCTCACACCTGACAGAATGGCTACCATCAACAAATCATCAAATGACAAGTGCTGGTGAGGATGTGGAGAAAAGGGAACCTTAGTACCCTGCTGATGGGAATGCAGACTGGTGCGCCCACTATGGAAAACAGTATGGAGTCTCCTCAAAAAATTAAATATGGAACTGCCATTTGTCTCAGTGATCCCACTTCTAGGAATATATCCTAAAAAAGTGGGATACCAATCAAAGAGATCTTATGGACCCTTATGTTCATATCAGGGCAGTTTATAATAGTTAAGATCTAGAAACAGCCCAAGTTCCCATCAGTAGATGATTGGATAAAAAAGCTGTGGGACATTTACACCATGGAATACTACACAGCTGTAAAGAAGAAGGATCACATACCCTTTGGCACTGTATGGAAGGACCTGGAGAATATTATGCTAAATGAAATAAGCCAGGTAGATAAAGAGAAACATCACATGATCTCACTTATATTTGGAATCTAAAGAACTTAATAAACTGATGAACAGAAATAATTCAGTGACATTGAAGTATGGATCAGACTGTCGAATTTCAGAAGGAAGGTGGGTGGGGAGAGATTAACCAAAGTACTTATATGTATATATGCACAACCCAAGGATATGTACAATGGTGTGGAGAGGGACTAGGGAGGGGGGTGAGGAGGGGTGGAATGGATCATTGGGGAGAAAAAGGGACATCTGTAATAGTTTGAACAAAAAAAAGAGAAATTAGAAAATATTTTGAACTAAATAAAAATGAAATACAACATTATAACATTTATAGGGTGCAGCTAAAAGAGTGCCTATAGAGAATTGTTTAGTATTCAATGCTTAATTTAGAAAAGAATAAAGGTCTAAAGCAAATTATCTAAGCTTCCACTTTAGCAATTGCTTAAGCAATTAGATACTAGGCATTGTCAGATTGGTCTCCAAAGTGGTTATGCCTGTTTGTGCTCCCAAGCATCAGTGTATGTTCACATCATCAACATTCCTGATATTGTTAGCCTTTAATAATTTGCCAAATAGATGGATGTGAAATGTGTCTTCTTGCTTTCGTTTGCATTTCCCTGATTGCTAAGAGTTGACCAACATCATATCTTTAATGGCCTTTCAATTTTCATCCTCTATGTAGTGCCTGTTCATATTTTTGCCTAGTTTAACTGGGTTGTCTGTTTTTAACTTTTTGATCTGAAGAAGTTTTAAGATATTATAAATGGCATAGCTTTCCAGTTATATCTGTTGAAAATATCTTCTCCTAGTCTGTAACTATCTTTGAACTTTATATTATCTTTGTCATATAAATGTTTTAATTAAAATAAGTCTATTTTATTAATATTTTTAAAGTACGGCTTGTGTTTTTTCTCTTAAGTAATGCTACCTTATCACAAATATAGTCTCTTATATGCTCTGTTAAATTGTTTAATGTTTTACTTTTACATATTGTTTTATATTTCACCTTGAACTAATTTTTTAAATATGGTTTTATTGATTTTTTTAGAAGGAGAGGTAGGGAGAGGGAGAGAGAAACAGAAACACTGATGAGAGAGAAACAAATTGGCTATCTCCTGTACAGCCCCTAATGGGGATGGAGCCTGAAATCCAGGCATGTGCCCTGACTAAGAATGTAACCAGCAACCTCTTGGTGTATGGCACGATGTTCAACCAACTGAGCCACACCGGCTGGGTTTGAACTTATATTGTATAGAAATTTAATTTTTTCACATGGCTATCAAATTATCTAAGCACCGTTTATCAAATAGTCTGTCCTTTCCTTGCCCCTCTGCTGTTGTACCATTGTCATATATCACGTTTCTCTACATCTGTGGGTCACTTTCTGAGCTTGCTGCTTTGTTTCACTGGTTTGCTTTATTTTGTCTTTATACCTATATCACATGGTTTTATTACTATAAGTTTATAATAAATATTGCTATATGATAGCATGAGCCCCCTGCTCATTCTTTAATTTTTCTCCATGAATGTTTTGACTATCTTTGGCCTTTTGTTCTTCCATATAAATTTTATGATCAGCTTGCCAAATTTTGATGAAAAAATCAGGATTTTATTGGAATTGAAATGAATTTATAGATTAATTTTGGAAGAATTGTCATCTTTGCAATACCAAGACTTCTCTCATTAAAAAATGTGTTTTTTAAGGAATCTCTTAAACTACCTGAAAGTGGTCCCACCTTCAGAAATCAACTCAACAAAATCCAGAGATAATAATACTTATGGTGAAGTGCCTTGAACTGTGTGCATAATTTAGTCTTAGTACTATGTTCCATAATTGTCAATTATGCATATAGGACCAACCCAGTGGTTTTGGCCTACTGTGTTCTTTTGTGGTTTTATTGCCATATCTTTTTGTTTGCTCCAAGTCCTAGGTACTCAAGAGCGTAGCACAAAAATTTAAGCTGGGAAGAACAACGAGAGTCTAAAGGCTTCCTTTTCTTGGTATATACCCACATCATTTGTCTTTCATGGGAAAATTGTAGGAATTAATGCAGTTGGTCTAGAATGAAAGGAAACATTTTGAAGTGTTTTGATGACCATAGAATGACAACTATCCCGTGAGCTTCTAGTTTGCTTTGCTTTTTCCATTTCATATGGTTCTGGGACTATTGTTTAGCTACACAGAGCATATCACAGAAGACCATGACTAAGTGATCCCTGTATATGGATAGTCCTAAGTATTTAGATGCATGACCAAATTGTTCAGTGTTCATCTACAGGCGTAAGCTCAGACTTTTAACCAGGACTTCAGAGTCTACCAAGCATTTGTTTTTTGGTCTGTTATGCAACAGAAGCTTTCCAGCCCTATAATGCTTTCTTCTATATCTGGACACTTAGGCCTATTCTTTTTTTAAATTAACAGACTTTATTTTTAGAGGAGTTTTAGGTTTACAGAAAAAGTTTGCAGAAAGTATAGAGAGCTCCCATACACTCCCTCAGTTTCACCTATTATTAACATCTTGTATTGGTGTGGTACATTTGTTACAATTGATGAACCAATATTGATGCATTATCATTAACTTGAGCCCACAGTTTATATTACTGTTCACATTTTGTGTTGTATAATTCTGTGGGTTTTGGACAAATGCATAGTGTCATGTATCCATCATAACAGAATCATGCAGAAAAGTTTCACTGCCCTAAATATCCCCTGTGCTTCACCCCTTCATCACTCCTTCACTCTCCTCAAATTCCTGGCAACCACTGATTTTTTTTGTCTCCATAGTTTTGCCTTTTCCAGAATGTCATATAAATTGAACTATACTCTATACAGCTTTTTCATACTGACTTCTTTCACTTAATATGCATTTAAGTTTCCTCCATGTCTTTTAATGGCTTGATACCTCATTTCTATTTATTGCTGGATAGTATTCCATTGTGTGGATGTATCACTTATGTCTATTTAATCTCTTGCTCTTTGATGGACCATTTAACTGTGACAGACAACCCCCAACTCTAAATCACAAAGTCTTCCATACCAATCATAGTCAAGGACCAATTTGCACAACCATTAGACTCATTTCCTAGCCAGTGCAAACAACTGATCATTTGGGTAAGAAAAGGAATTAGCCAAATTAACGGTCACTGACTTGACTAGACAATTGTATCAAGATGTTCAGACTGATTGAATCAGTGGGTCTAGCCTGAGAGGCAGACAACATGGTCCATTGAAAGGAGCCCAAGTCCAGGACTCAAGAGCTCTGAGTTGTACTCTCAGCTTTATAAACAACCTCTGCTAGCTATGCCCCTCTCTGGACCCCAGTCTTTGAAGGCCTTGCCTGCTCTGCTGAACGCAAATGTCAGAATAGCTGCAACTCCTCCCTTACTTACCAACCCTCTCATCTGTGTCATGGGATGACATTTTTATGCCAAAGCATATATAATAGGTCAACAGGACAAAGGATTCAGAGATATATCCTTTACCATGTGGGGATCTTGCTGAGACTTAACTTCTTGCCAGGGTATGGGGCTCATGATTCATGTCCTTGAGAGTTCTGCAGAACTTTCACAGAAAAAGGCTTATAGTATAAATTCATCCTGGGGCCTGTTGGAGATAAGCAAAAGGTGACGTTCTGAAAACAGCATTTTCCTTCACCCCGAAAGGCCTTTTCTTCCTATATTATTGGGCCAAAATTTACCCAAAGCCATCTATGATTAATTCTGCTAGAGGGAGCTGAGTCACTTTAAATAAACTCTCTTCCTCTCTGTGTGACAGTGTAAATAACAATGAGCTACTGTATTTTCTAAGTTTAAACTTCTCTTTGCTATCAGGAACTGAATTCCATGAGTGTTTGAAAAGATTTGGATTTAAATATTAGCTGCTTTTCACAATGAAGTCTCCCCACTCTTTATTTCTTGTGTCTTTTGTGGGGCAGAGGGCCTTTCTACAGTATTAAAACAGAAGCTTAGCATTCATTTCTTCTGAAAATTAATTTGGTCCACAAACCTTTCCTGAGAGACTCTTCATTCTATGCTGGGCCCTTGTGATATGTTAAGCCCAGCTTAACAGTGGGCTCTGTGGAGAGAATGGAAGTCCCTCTGACCTTGGGGAGCATACAGGCAGCACTGGGCATTTTTAAGTCTTGGCCAGGAGGCGCACTATATCCCAGATGCCCAATTAGAAACTTCTCACTCTCCCTTGACCACCACTCGCCCTTTGACTTCTGGGGTTTAGACTATTTTGTCTCATATGGGTACTGGCAGAAACCCCCTTACATATCTCCCTTGCTCCAGGCTGTCCCCCACACTATCCTCAGTATGAAGGATAACCTTCCCAATGAGAGGTCATGCCTCACATTCAGAATGCTTGGATCTCCACTGGCTTTGTAATAAAATTCCAACTTAGGCTTGATGTGCAGGGCCCTCTTCACCACAGCATTCTATTTCCTATTCAGCTCTCCAAGATCTTAACCACCCCTTCCCAAAATCCTTATGCTTCAATAATCCCAGATTTGCTTCTGTTCCCTGAGCACCCATGTACTTGCACATTGCTTTACCTTGTTCATGCAACTCTTATTGTCTGGAATTATTCTTCCCTTCCTTTCCTGTTCATTCTTCACAATGAAACTCCAACATCACCAACTTTGTAAAGCCTTTTTCAATCCCTGGAGAGTTTGTTTCCTGTCAGGTTAGGGCAGAGACTAGAACTTGATTCTCAAGGCCTTCACCCCACGTTGTTTGGTGAAGACAACTGGCACTGAGTATTTCCCACAGTGACTTGGGGTCTCCAGGAACATGGGTTACCAAGCTCTTTGCAAGCTGCTTGTTCAACAGATGTCTGCAGCTGCTCATACCCTCTTCCTTGAGTAAGGATGTCCTCTTTGAGTGGCAGAAAATCTAGGGAGGAAGGGCCCAGAAACCAGACTTGTCCTGAGAGGAATGGGGCAGCCAACCTCCCAGGCTAATATCCTCCCCTGCTCACCCCAGACAAAGTTACTTCAACAACTTTTGACTGACCAACTACTGGGCACCAGGCACTGGACTGGTTGGCACCGGACTTCTGCCTTTAAGGAGTTCACATTCCAGTAGGGAAGCTAGAACTCTTTATATGGGCATATATATTTGCTAAGACTGCCATAAAAACTACCACGCCTGGTTGGGCATGGCTCAGCAGTTGAGCATTGACCTAGGATCCAGGAGATCATGGTTTGATTCCAGGCCAGGGCATATGCCCATGTTGCTGGCTTGATCCCCAGTTGGGGGTGTGCAGGAGGCAGACGGTAACAATGACTTTCATCATTGATATTTCTACCTCTCTCTCTCCCTCTTCCTTCCTCTCTCTGAAGTCAATAAAGATATTTTTTAAAAAAACTACCACATACCGGGTGTCTTGAACAACAGAATTTTTTGTCTTCTGGTCTGGAGGCTGGAAGTTCAAAACAAAGGTGATGGCAGGGTTGTTTCTTTCTGAGGGCTGTGAGAGTAGGTGGCTGGAACAGATCCAGTCTGGTGAGTCAAAGGAATATAGGCTTAGGACACAGGGAGAGCTGAATTGAAATTTCAAATGGGTTACTTACTGGCTTTGTGATTATGAACAGAAAAGTCACATCCCTCCATGATCCTCAGTTCCTTTTTCCATAAAATGGGATAATAACTCTTGCCAGGCATGATTATGGAACTAAAACAAGAACATCTGGGGAAAGGCTATGGAGCCAGCCAAGCTTGAGTGTCTTGATCTCTGTTTCCTGGCAGGACTTGGCATGTGGAATTGGCCTGGGACCACACTCACTCAATGAAGGTCTACTGAATGATGCACAAGTGACTGAATAAATGGGTAAAGGGGAGCAGTGTTCTTACACTGCAAGCCCTTCTGAAAGCTGTGCCCATAAATTCAAAGGGAGAGCCTGGGTGTTTCTTTTATACTCGGGGCTGAGGGAAAAATATTTCCTTCCCTTTTGGAAGGGACAGAAAAGAAAAACAAAAGGTGGGGTGTGAAAGGTGGATAGAGGCTCAGGAAATGTCACTGATCTGCTTCTCATCAGTGTCCACGTGGAGTAGCCCAAGCAGGGTCAAGCTGAGGAGCTGAGCTTTGGGCCAGGGCTGGGAATGTAGGAGCAGAGTAATAGGCCAGGAGCTTGAAGTTCAGAGTGCTGTCGGGGGGTTAGGTAAGCATCAGACATAGGTTTGAGGGGAGAAAGGAGAGTAACAAAAGCTATTTCTCCCATCTACATCCCATCACCTCATGCTCCAGCACAGAGTAGCCAGACTATACTTGCTGGGAGGCTGAAGGTTGAAGGTAGTGTCAGCAGTCATGCTTCCCTCTGACTTGCCCTTCTAAAGGTGTCTCTGATTCTAGAGCAGAGGTGGGGAACTTTTTTCTGCCAAGGGCCATTTGGATATTTATAACATCATTCGTGGGCCATACAAAATTATCAACTTAAAAATTAGCTATGAAAAAAGTTCCTAGATTTATTGAATTTCAAGTCCTACCCACAGTTGCCTTGGTGGACAAGACATTCCCCACCCGTGTTCTAGAGCCTGCCTCCTATCCCTTAGCCTATACTGTCTGTAATGAAAAGAGAATGGGATAAGGGAGGCTGAACACCTGTGTTTAAGTTCTAGTTATGCCGCATGCTGGCTGTGCTCTGAGCCTCAGTTTCATCATCAGGTAAATGAGGATAATACCTTCAAACACACACACACACACACACACACACACACACACACACACACACACACACGCACGCACATCCATTCATGGTCACTGGGAAAATTAAACAAGCTGGCATGTCAGGAAGTACTTTGCAAAGTGTACATTCCCTAAGTTAACCCACAGCCCTGTGTCCTACTTAGTACACAGGGTAACCTTCAGGTGCTGCCTCCCTCATTTTAAACCACTTCATACTGGAAAGCCTGAGAAACCTTGCCCTCTCAGAGCAGCTATTTCTACCTCATTCATACTCATTCATATTCATATTCATATTCATATTCATATTCATATTCATATTCATATTCATATTCATATTCATTCCCTCTCTCTCTTTCTCTCTCTCTCTCTCTCTCTCACACACACACACACACCAGAAAAATAGGTTCAGTTTGTCAGTTACTCACACAAAACCCACATTTTAAGTGCCACCCATTTGCTCTTCTTATGGAAGGTTGTTGCCTGGAGTTAAATGTGGCCCCATCATACCCACAGAAAGGCCTGGTTAAGCTGGGCTCCAGGAGTGAAGAGTCAAATTGATGAACTTTGAACAGAACATAATCTGAGAAGAACCAGTCTAGTGGTAAAGGGCTTATCAGGAGGTGTCCCTTCTCTTATTTCTATTGCAAAAAGGTTCTAGATCTTCACATAACTCCTCTTTGCTGAGACATTGTCATCAGTGCCATCAGTTTTTTCTTCCTAAGCCCTGGGAAAGGGCTCCCCCCAGGACAAACTGCAAGAGCTAAGGGAGGCAGTTTGTCCATCCCTAGCTCTGTGGCCAAAGTGGTGGGAGATGGCCTGGAGTAGGGAGAAGAACTGTGTCCCTGGGTCTGGCCACAGCTTTGCCCTGCCTTGATCTTAGATTTGCACAAGACCCTGCTCCTCTCTGGGCCTTGGTTCCTCTGGCTTCAGGCTGAGGGAGTTGACCCATCCCATCTCTGAGTTCCCTTCTCACTCAAAACCTCCTTGCATCAGGGCCTATAATTTGAGCTCTGTCCTTCTGGTCAGGGTAGGAATTTTTCTTCTGCCAGCTCATTTGAAGGTTTCATGTGGGTCTTTCCCATGCCTGCCTCATACCTTCTGCTGATCAACAATTTCATAAGCACAAACACCCATGCATTGTCCATAGGGACAAATTTCAGGTAGGAAATGTATGATGTTTTTAAGAAGCCAAGCAGCAACTAAGCTCAAACCTATTTCTTCACAAAGAGTTTTCAACTTTTGGCCCATCTTCTTCTGAGTAATCTGAAGCATAGCAAAGATGGTATATAGCCCAGCCATGGATTTTGAACTAAACCTGTTTTTAAAATTTGTATCATGCCTAGGTCCCACCCTTCCTTCATGAGATGGCTCAATCGCGAATGACCCTAACTCCTTCCCACAGATACTTGGCCCAGTGAAAGCAAACATCTCAAGAGTTAACTCTTTCACTCCAATCTTTTTCTATTCACTTTAAATCCCAGTTTAGGAAGGAAAAAATATTTATCACGTTGCATGGCCATTCTGCACCAAATTGAGTGGGTGACAGGCAGGAAAACTGGAAAGGAAATGCCTATAATATTTAGTTAATGTGGTCATCGTATTTGATTTGGCTATATGTCCTCAAATGCAAATACAAATGCCCCACTTTATTTGCATGTGAATCTTTTCTTCCACAGAGGGAGCAGTGGGAGAGCCAGCTCAAGTCCCAAGTGATCTTGAAGCAGAATGAGGCATTAGTTGAGACTTAGAGTAGATGTACTGGGCCCCAGGTGGCTGAGGGTGTGGTCACTAGGAAGCTGATGAAGGGAAATGGTCATAGGCAAATACTTTATCCCAACTGAGAGCAACTTGGAAAAGACCACAATTCAGTTTTGCAGAAAACCATTTCACTGATGCCTCTTACAGAGAAGGCCATAGGAGTGAAAAGAAAACTGAACTTGGAAGAGAATTACTCAAGTCAAGTTTGAGTACTACCATTTGACCTTGGGTGAGTTTCTTTGTTCCTTGGAGCCTCAGTTTTCTCCTTGGTAAAAATGGGCTTAAAAATTCCTGCTCTGCCTACCTCATAGGGCTGTTGTGATGATTCCAGGGAAAATGCATATGCAAGCTGTTGTCAAATGTTTTAGGAACATGATGCATTACTTTACTCTTATTGTTATTGTTATTAGGTAAGGAAGCTAGAATATGTCTATAAACAAAATCAGGCAATAGTTTTGTTTTTAGGTGACTTGGACAGCTCAGCTGAAGAAAGCCTTTTGGAACATGTAGAATTGTTCTTAAGAACTTATGAGCCCTGGGCTTTGGGCCAGAAAGAGAGCAGTTTAACATACCCTGTGACTTGGGGTGGCAGGTTTTTGCCCTTCCTGGACCATCTAACTTTTCCCATATGCACCATGTGAGGTTGGCCTAGACACTCTCTCCAGCCCCTTCTAGTCTAAGTCAGTCTGCACTATGGTGCAGATTGAACACACTTTCCAGAGATTTCACATTTCAAAGGGTCTTTGCAGGTAGGAACTTCACGTTTTTGTGGGCCCAACCTTTTGAACAGCATATTGATTTGCAGCTCTGGTCTACCTGAGCCTAATATTTGCTAGAGAACAAGCCAGTGTTGTGGGTGAATAGCATGAGATCTGGAGGAAGAGCCACCATGGGATTTTGTCCCACAGTCCTCTAAGCCTCAGGCATCTTGACCCCAGAAGGTACAAACAAATGCCATTACAGGGGGCCTCTGCCTGGTGCAATTTTAGGTGCAGTTTTCCTGGCCCAAACAGCCCTGAGATCAAATAGACACAAGGCCACAGACTCAGGATGGTTTTTCAAAAAGCCTCCCAATCAGAAGGATCAAGGCATTTAGATGAAAATTGACATATTTCCAACAGGCCTGATTTAATTATGCAGGAAACTCATTGCTGACCATTGTGAATCATATCTTAAGGATCTATGTTTTTCCTTCATTTGGCTACTACCAGGCCATGCTATAAACGGTTAGTTCTACAGAAATTTCACTTTGGGACTCCTCTTATCCTTGCTGTGGGATTTCACTTCCTAGAGGTTTGTGCTCCTCACATTCCCCTAATCCTCATAAAACCCAGGATCCAAGATGCTACCCAAGTTGAAGCCATTTTGATAGTGCAGTTAGAATAGTTGCCACTGTTAAAAGCTGGGAGTCTCGCCATTCTCAGATTTCACTCTTGCAACCTCTTGTCCTGCTTTCTATCACCTCCCAGGATCAGGATCTCCTCCACCTAACATTCAAGACTTTTCCTAATTCATCTCTTCAGTGTAGAACAGTGAGGAAGATGGTTGGCTTTAGTTCCAAGCAGGTCTGAGTTTGAATGCCAGCTTTATCTCATATGTGAACTTAGACAATTACTATATTTTTCTTTCTGAGCCTCTATTTTTCATCTGTCTAGGGGAGATAATAATGCCTCATGAAAATGTTATGAGGATTGATGAGATAATAAATGCAGAGCATCTGGCCCAACGCTTGACCCGTGGTGGCTGCTCAGCTGTCAGTGGCCATGAACACTGCTATTCTATCATGCATAATCTGGCCAGAACCTCCCCTCCAACCTTTCATCTTATCTTCCCAACACATTCTACATTCTGTGTTCCAGCCATATTTACACTCTGCTGTTACCTAAGACTCTCTAAGCCTTTGCTTTGACTTGATGCTTTTGCTTATGCTCACACCTTTACATAGAACTTTTTCCCCTTGTATTCACCAGTCTAAAATCAGATCTACACTTCAAGCCCTAGTTTAAAGAAAGTCCATCTGGACCCCTAGCCTGAGGTGATCATTTCCCTTCTGAGTCCTTATAGCCCTTCAACTCTCCCTTGTGGTGCTCATCATAATTCTAGCCAAAACTACTACTCTATTTCAAGCCCTGCACTCAGTGCTACAGTAAATCCTGAAGTGAATCAGACACAGTACCTATCTGAGGAACCAGAGAAACTGGGCCACTGATAGCAGCATATATAAGTTTGGATCTTAAGTAGCTGTCTCATGCTTGCCTACACACAGAAAGACCCATAGGTTGTCCTGTTTGGGGAAGCCAGAAACTATGAGGGGTGCCCTTTCCCCATATTACATCTTAAATCATCACAGACTTTATCTTCCTGTGTAACTTTGAAACACCCGATTCAGACAGATTGAGCCAACCCAAGGACTGACATAATCTATGTGGAGATAACAGTTAAGATGTTGGGGTTAGAGAGACCTGGGTCATAATCCTGATTCTTTCCCCCTTACTAGCTGTGTGCCTTAGGCAAGTCACTTCACCTTTCTGTAAAGTGTAAATGGGAAAGGCCAGACACAGGGTGAGACACATGATAGGCAGTCAATAAAAAGTCATTATTGTGCTATATTGTCCTGCCACCATCGAGGGTACTAAAGCATAGATGGTTTTCTTAGGCCGCATTCAAGGGGACTTATATCCTGAAGTGTTGAAGATCCTGCAGAGCTGAATTACTCAGCGGAGAAATCAAGGCAGAAACCCATCTATGTGGACTTGATCACTATGGCTGGGGTGGGAAAAAAGCTGTGGCTCTGTAGGCACAGGGGAATGGGACTCCCCCAGCCCCACTGACTGCTTGCTCTTTGCAGCAAGATACAAGATGCTAAGTGGGCCCTGCTAGGGTAGGGTAAGTTCAGGGCTAGAACTATGAGGAGAGGCCTTCAGCCTGGCTGTGAGAGGCAGGTGCTGGCAGAGCCCAATAGACTGGCTGGCCCAATTCTCTCTTAGTTCTTTGTTTATCTTCACTTGGGCACCACATTAGATTTTACTTGGCTACATTTTTCTTAATTCATTCAACCAGTGTTTATTTACTAGGCACCTGCTCCAGTAAGGCCCTCTGCTCTATTCTGAGCAGACTAGTGACACTGTGACCATGGCTCTTTTCTCAAAGATCTCCTGCTGTCTACTGGGGTTGGCAGTAGACAGACACTTAGAGCACAACATGGTGAGGGTGATGTGAGAGTCTGCACAGGACAACACTAGAGCCCAGAAGAGGGTGCCCAACTGAGCAGTGGTACCTTCCTGGGGGCAAGGGACAGCTCACTAGTTCACTTCTGGCTGTGAAGAAGTAGTGAAGTTGGTCTCTACCTCTGCAGTGTCTTCTCAAACACAGAACCTGGGAGGGGGGGGGAGCATGTCAAGGCAAAATGAAGGAAATTCTAGGCTCCTCGTCATGACTGGTTTGATTTAATTCTTGTGGTTGGGACCAGGAAGTAAGCCCAAACACTCAGAAAAGTAACTGATGGTTGAAAAACAATCTTTCTTTATGGACTAGCTCTAACACAGGTCAGAACCTAGCAGGATGTGGAAGAACTTGGAGGGGAAAAAAACGAAGTAGGCCAACTTCACTTGGGGCCCAGGAATTTTCTCCAAGTTGGCAGCAAAGCCTCATGGGAAAATGAAACTCCCAGAGGACTTAGTCCCCCTTTCCCTCTGGGGTGAGGAGGAGTTTTCCTGAGGAGAAGGATATGCCAAGGCCTTAGGTCCCCCTGGGAGAAAATATTTCCCTTCTAATGGTCCAATGACTAATATTTTATTCTGAAGTGGGATGGAGAATGGCAAGCATGGCATGCTGGGGAGTGAGAACAATAGGGCCCCAGAAATTCAGGAAAGGGCAGTAACACTTGCAGCTCAGGTCCTTATGGGAAAATAGCGTCACTAAGGCAGCTCAGCACCCAAGGAAAAGCACTGACATCTCCTCCCAGACAGGATGGTTACAGTGCAGGAAAATTCACCAAAGGCAATATTGTAATAGAGGTTACCAGTAGGAATGGCTGTTTTTGCTTTTAAAAATGGTTCGACAAGTATTGGGAGGAAAATTATATTACGTCAGAACCCATGGCTTAGAAAAGAAGAGAGAGCTCTCAGTGGGCTTTCTGGCCTCTTTACATTCTAAAATGTCCTATATTTCTATATAGAATAAGAAAATTCACTTGTCCCCATCTTTCTTGCCTCCCTCCCTGTCTCACTTTGTTCTAGTTTCATAAAGCCATTGTGAGGAGCACCCTTGGTTCAGCCTCAAGAATCACACATACAACTCTGTGGCCATCTGCTCTTTAGTACCTTCTGCTAGTGGCCCATCCAAGCCAATTTACTTGGGTGGCAAGACTGAGAACCACCTCCTTTCTGAATCAGTGTTTTAATTTGTAGGAGAGCTCAAAGGTACCCCTGTGCACCCTCCCCTTGAGAACACTTCCAATTGCTAATCCTAGGAAAGAACAAGATTCACAAAATACCTCTGAGACCAGCCTCCTCTGTTCTGTTATTACTGTGCCCATTTTACAAGTGGACGTAGGGAAATCTGGGGCATAAAAACTAGGATACCAGAAAAGCCAGTGGCACCAGACTTCACCAGATCTCAATATTTGCACACACAGTGTGTGCAAATTGATTGCAAAGCAAAGTGCTGGGATCAACTTGGAGCACACAGAAGACCTATTCCTGTTTTCCCCAAATTCAAACTGGGAATAAGGACAAAGTAGACAATCAAAAAATCATTTTAAACATGTAAGAAATGCTTATAACATAATGTTACTCATTTGTGTTCATCCAGGTATGGTGGAAAGATTGATAAATTTGGAGGCAGAAAGTTTATGTTCAACTCTCCCCTTTGCCATGGACCAGCAGTGTGACCTTGGGAAAGTTAGTTACCCTTTTTGGTCCCCTATTACCTCATTAGTAAAGTAATGGAAAGCATCTAGCCACAAAAATGAGGTCATAGATGTGGCAATACTGGGAAATGGCAGCAGGCTCACCACCCTCAAACCTCCCATGTGGAGTTTTAGGTGGATCCTCAGTTCTCAGTGTTTGTAGCATTTGTGGGTCTTGTCTTGGGGATCTGCCTTCAGAGCTGGCCAGCCATTCCTGGAACAGCTCTTTATCATTTGAGGGTAGGTTTTATTGTCAGTAATCCAAAGGTTTTCTGAGAGAATATGGAGAAAGTGGATGGTTAAACCAGGAAAGGCTGGATTTGGCTACAAAGGGTGTTGTGATTCATAAACTGTCTTTAAGGGCCACCTCCACAGCCCCACAGGGTCTGAGCAACAGCATCTGTGAGAAAATGTGTAATGCCTCTTAAGTAGATGACTTTGAAGGGAGACATTTTCTTGATGGTGTAAATTCTGGTTCCTTTGCTTAAAAACATGAGCTCCTGCATAAAAGAATATCCATTGTAAATGCCTAGTCAGTTGTACCCTATGAGCCTCCATTTTTCAACTGACTGATGCTGTTGGGGAGTTAATGGTATCCAGAGTTGCTTTCAGTTCTTATGTGTACAAGTTCTGATTCTGCTTTTGGGTGGGCTGATATGAGCTTGCCTCAGTAGTGACCACAGCAGAATACTGGGAATAATAGCACTTATAGAGCCTTACTTTTCCCATTACGTAGGTGATGTTATCATACCTGTTTTACAGATGAGGAAACTGAAGAACAGAGGTGAAATAATTGGCCTAGGGTCACACAGCAGCTAGGAAGTGGTAGAGCCAGGATGCAAACTCAGGGACCCTGGCTCCAGAGTTCATGGTTTGCTCTATCAGAGGGGGTACTGTGAGCTGATTCTTCCAGAATGCTCTTATTCAATAGAAATGATGAGAGCACCAGTTTCTCAGGCCAGAATCTCCCTTTGAGTGCTGTCACTTGGCTCTTGAAAATATAACAGCTCTGAGTGGGGTATTGTGCTTTAAGTGGTGTGCCCCTTCCAAAGATATATCTACCCAGAACCTGTGAATGTGATATTTGAAAAAAGGGTTGTTGCAGTTATAACTAAGTTAAGGATTTTAAGATGAAAATATCCTAGATGTAGGGTTGGCCCTATATCTAATGACAAGTGTCTTTATGAAAGACAGAAAAGAAGATAAGCAGAGGAAAAGGCCATGTGTGAAAAATGGATGCAGAAATTAGAGCAATGTGGCTACAAGCCAAGGAGCATCAAAGATTGCTGACAGCCACCAGAAATTAGGAGAGACCCATGAAACAGATTCTACCCCAAAGCCTTAGGAAGGAGTGGGTCCTGCTGACACCTTGGTTTTGGATGTCTAGCCTACACTGAGAAAATACATTTCTGTGTTTTAAGCCATCTAGTTTGTGGCAAATTATATGGCAGCCCCAGGAAACAAATACATGGAGTGAGCTCCTAGGAGGAGCCTTGATGCACCATTGCTCTTCAAAGGCATTTGATGGTCAAAGTTAGTTTGGGGGTGGGTATCATTACTACCAACCCTTTGGAAGTATGAAGGAAAGTGGTGGAGAGTGAAATTGGCTCCTTCCAGACCCATAGCTCTCTCCACTCAGAGGCTTCCAGTCCAGTGCTCATAGGCTATGATGAGTGGCATAACCATCTGCCTGCTGAACTGCTCAAGAGGGGTCTTGGTTCCCAGAGGTATCCAGGAAACCTCAAGAGTGGCCAAACATAATGGCTCTCAAGAGGGCTCCTGCATTCTGGTTAATTTACCTCTTGGCTAGCTTGAGCTGCATTTCATCTTTTCTGATATATTTTATTTGGTACTTGATAAAGGAGAAGACAAAGGAGGGGGGAGAATGGAGGAGGAGTATATTTGTTTGCTGGACATTTTGACATTATTGGCATTGCTATCATTCTTACCTTGGTACATGTTGGGAACAAAGGTCTTTGATATTCTCAAGACTTGAGTGAGGGTCACCTAATAAGTTCAGCCCTCCTTCCCAGACTCCATAGTTCCTACTCAAAGGCTGAGCTGATGGGAGCTGCTATGTGCTTGGAAATAACAAAAGGATGGCCAAGAGTCCAGAGACTTGAATTCCAGATACCTAAGACTGGACAAGCCTATAGGGCTCATGAGATCCAAAGTTCTTAGCTCACACTTGAGAAAACAGACCCAGAGGGAAGCAGGGACTCGTTCCAGGCTGCACATTTTGCTCACTACCAAGCTGGAACTAGGAAAAAGGACTCTTTCTGGCCCCTGTTGCCAGGCAGGCACAAATCCCCTTCCTGGCCATCATGAGAAACCAAGGGTTGGGCATACCTCTTAAATGCTTTTTCTAGCCTGCCAGTCCTCTGTTCCCCCTTGCAACCTCCAGCCTTGTGCCCTGTTGTTCCTGGGCACTGTGACCACATTCCACTTGATTATTCAGGTCTCTGCTTTGTCTCCCTTGCTAGACCACAAGGCTTAAGGTCAGGGCCTAAGCCTGATGTGCATCTGTATTCTCCCAGTTCCTTCCAGGGCCCAGCCAAAGCCTGACATGCAATAGGAGTTCAGCACATGTTTATTTAATGTATGAACAAATGAATGAATGAATGAAAATGCATATGTAACAATGAAAGTCTTTTGTGCTAAAATACTTACTAAGAGTGAATTAGAATGTTCTCATTTTTTTTGAACTACACTAGCATTTCAGATTTTAGTAGAAAAGAAATGACATACAAATCCATGCATTCTCATTCCTCAGTGATCTCTAACCCTCAAAGATTTAAAGGAGAAACAGTAACCTAGTATCGCCATTCTGCTTTTCTCTCCCTCTCTTTAGCTGCTTGACAGCTATGATACTGTGCATATTTTGAAATGCACTTTCAATCATTTCAAGCCTCTTACATGAGTCTATGAAATTAACTCCCAATCTTATTTTTCTTCTTTGATCTGGCATTGTGTGGTTAACATGCTCTTTTACCATATTTGAAATGCAAAGTTCATTAAATGATACAGCCCCACATATGGCTACCTAGCTAGGTTTATGGATGCTTGTGCTTGGCCAGCTCTGCTGGGAGCAAGGTGAGCAGGGCACAGAGGGGATCCAGGCTCCTGGGCCTGACAGTCTTGGGTGTGGGAAGCTAGATGTGGGAGAGTCCTCAATATAGCCTCAGTGCAGGAGGAGACAATGACCATGAGAGGTGGCTTACTCCATGAAATAGCCTCTCTCAATTAGGGTGAGTAGGGGAGAGGCTCTCATTCAGAAAGCCCCACTTGGGCAGGGCTAGTAGAGGCCGCCACATCCCGGGACTCGTGCTTGGGCTTTCTACATTACCATGGTCTATGGGAAAGCTGTTATCACAGCCAAGCTTGCCACTCTAGAGGCAGTAGTGGGGAGTAATGCAGCAGAAGCAGTCAAGAGGATAAGCCCCAGATTCCCATATTTCCTAGCCAAGAGATCTTGGACAAGTTACTCAACAACTCTGAGCCTCAGTTCCCTCTTCTGTAACTTGGAGGCAATAGCATCCTGCTACTAGGAGTTTCATTTCTGTGCACATTTCAAGGCACAGACCTTGGCCTGGAAGAGGTACCCACTATGTGCATCCTTAGTTGGGAAAGTGGTAGATGATGAGGGTGGTTGTCAATAGTATGGTAACAACAGCTTACTATTGAATGCTTTCTAACCCTTGAGGAAATAGACTGAGAGGCAAGGTGACTTACTTGCGGTCACAGAGCTACCATCCAAGTCTGTCTCAAGGGTCCAATGAAGTAACAAAGGCCACAAATCACCAACACTTTCTTACTTGCCCCTGAATCTTCCAGACCATTTAGAGGAGCAGAACTGAAAACAAACTTTCCTCCATCTTGCTGTTCAGCTGATCTTGAATTTCACTGGGGCTTGAGGAAAAGTTTTCCTAAGAAAAGACTCCACAGGCTGTCAATGAACTATGTGGACCATCAGCCAGCTAGATGTCATGGCTGGAACTATAAATTATGTTTGCTTGAAGAAGGGAAAATATTATACCTGATATACCTTCAATGTAAGTTTGACTTAAACCAGCCAAGCAGCTGGCTTACTGTGTTTTCTCCCCACTCTGGCCTTCCTTGGGAAGGAGATTGCAAGCATTTTCTCAGTGAGAAGAAACCAGAAGGGTGTCTACAGAAGGGAGGGGAGACATGCAGCCTTTGGGTAAGGGGAATCATAGTTTTGTGACTTCCAGATCTCAATTAAGTTATGCACACATCTTACAGAACTGCACTGGTTTGTCTGGTATTTAAGGTGGGGTTCTTTTGAGGAGATAAATCAGGGCCAGTTGAAAGTGAGGAAGGAAGACCCAGAAGGAGGAAGGCCATGCTGTCAGCCCGGTGAGAGAGACTTAGCCTCCTCCTGTGCAAACAGAAGGGAATGGATGGCTCCTCCCAGGCCCCTTCCTCTCTCATTTGGCATGACTTTATGGGTTATTCAGTGAGCCAGAGTGGGTCATAGTCTGAGCATTCTAGTGTACTCCTCCAGACTCTGGTATGTTCTCTAACCTCCCTGCCTCAGTTTTTCTATCTGCAAAGTAGATTAAATCAAGTGCATATAGTTCTTAATGAGGCTGTTTTTTGGCAACTTCACAGAGATGGAAGAATACAAAGAAGGCTTCGGCCTCAGGATAACAGCCATAAAGTTAAATTGGGGGCATGGAAGTGACACTGGTTGGTAACCGAAACATGTTGAAATGATGGGGAAGCTGGGCCACGGCAGACATCTGGTTGTTCTGCCAGGGAACCACCTTAAAGTTCCCTTGTCCTCTATCCTAGCCACAGTAAAGGCCCTCTATCCTTGGTGCTCACCTGAGCACCCAGAATGCTTCACAGCAGAGACTGATCCAGTTGGCATGGTGCCAACAACCTTATTAGGCAAACCTGTTAACCTTTACTTTTCATTTCCAGGCACACTGAGAAACTGTTTGGGGGTGATATCCATGGACACACTCAGGCTTCATTGATTCTGTGTGTTCTCTCTGGTATTGCATGTGTCGGAGAGCTGAGAGGAATTGCTCCCTGGACTAACATAATTTCTTTTTGTATTTCAAGTCCAGACAGAAAAGAGCGCTGACTGACTTGAATTTCACAAAGCTGAAGACGGTATCTGACACAACCTAGAATCAGGGAGAGGTCGTCAGTTCCAAACCCTTCTGCCTGGTGTTGGAATCCCCTCTCCAGAATTAGGTTTCAATTGGAATACCTATAAGCACATCCTTTCTCCTGCTTCCTAAGGCAGACTGTTCCAGGTTCAGACAGTGGCAATTGTTTGGAAAGTTTTCCCTTGAGCTGAAATCTCTCTGAAATATCTACCCACAGTCCTGGTCCTGTCCTCTGTGTGCACTTGACCATGACAGCTCTGGACATAGGTGGAGATGGCAACCATGAACCCCTCATCTTTTCTTCAGTTTTATCCTTTATTCCTCTTATGTTATGATTTCAAGACCCTTCTCCAACCTGTTCTCCCTTCTGTTTTCTTCTAGTTTCTACCCATATATCTAATTCTGTAACCCATCTGGAATAAATTGAATTGTTCAAAGAGAAGTAAAGATTTAAGTGGATTTCCGTTCATGTTCACATCCAAGTTCCCCCAGAGCACTTGCTAAATAAGCTTTAACCTCCCTGAGATTTCCTTTCCCCTGGTTGGATGCCATTTCGAAAATAGATTCCATACCTGACTTTACTTTTCCTTTTTTCCCTCAGACTCTGTATAAGTTTCCATGGCAGCTGTAACAAAGTATCACAAACTTAGTGGCTTAAAACAACACACATTTATTATCTTCCAGTTGCAGAGGCTAAAAGTCCATAATGGGTTTCACCTGGCTAAAATCAAGGTGTGGGCAGGGCTGTGTTCCTTTGGAAGGCTCTAAGGGGGAGTTTGCTTCCTTGCCTTTCCAGATTTCTAGAGGCCACTCCTATTCCTTGGCTCATGGCCCCTTCTTCCATCTTCAAGGCCAGCAACATAGCATTTTCAAATTTCAATCTTCCTGACCTGTCTTTCTTTGACTCTACTTCCATCATGATATCTTACTCTGACTCACTCTTCTGCCTCCCTCTCTCTCACTTACTAGAACCCTTGTGATTACATTCAACCCACTCAAATGATCCAGAATAATCTCCCCATGCCAAGATCTTTAATTAAATAATCTCTGCAAAGTACCTTTTTCTGTGTAAGTTAACATTCACAAGTTCAAAGGATTAGGATGTGGAAAGCTTCAAGGGGCTATTATCCTGTCTAATACAGACTCTTGTTAGCAAGATAAGCTTTGTTGACCATGAATAGATTCACCTGGAGATTCCACCCCTCTTTGTCCACCCAGGCCCCAGTTTCTTCTCACAGAGGGGTGTTGCAATACAAAAGGGAAGTAGGTAAAGAGGGAGCAATTCTAGAGCACAGAATCAGCCACACACATGACATTTGAAGCATCTAGTTCCAAGAAACTCTTATTTTAAGTCCAACATGGACCTGGCCTGAATAAGGATTTAGTGAATGAATGACTGGCTGACTGGCTAACTGAGTGACTGTCTGCCACATCCATCATATTCATATGACCTTCATCTAGCACTCATCAGCACATCAGTTCTCTCTTCAGAAATAGTCTGTGGCACCACTGATTGTTCAAATTCAATTCCACACTCCTCAGCCTGGCCTATCTGACCCCAGCTCACTGGTCCAGCTTCACTACTCTCTGCATTCATCTATAAGCCCCACCCTCTGGCCTCACTGAACTGAGGAGATATAATAGTAGCAAGCATGTACAGAGTACTTGCCAAGTTCCAGGCCCTGTTCTGAGGGCTTTAACTATATAAACTCATTTAATCCTTGCAACAACCTTATAGGTAGGTACTATGATTATCTCCATTTTACAAATAAGGAAGCAGACTTGGAGCAGTGCAGTAGCTTACCCAGATTCATGGTGAATTAGCAGTGACCAGAGCCAGGATTCTAACTTAGGTTGTTTAGCTTCAGAGCCCATGGTTTTAGCCATTTAACCACTATACTACCTCTCAAAATATTCTTTGCTTCAGTGTCCTATATCCTTTGTTGCCTTTGTCCTTGCTACTCTGATCTTTGGGGAGCCAGTTTCTCTTTCAAGGTACAATCAACTCTGCCTTGACTCTCTCTGCACCCCCACCCCCACTGTTCTTTTCTCTAGTCCTCATAGTCAGTGCTCCTTTGGGTTATTCTGCACTGCAGTGTGGGCTACTTCCATGCCTGGGTCTCTGAGTCCCAGCTCAGGAACCCCATGAATATTTGGGTTCTTATATCTCAGAGCCTCATAACCTGCTGGACTGGCTCAGTGCTTGGCCCACATGAGAAGAGGTAGCAGATTCTCCACTCAGTTCCACACACTTCCCACTTGAGAAGGAACCCTCTATATCAGAGGTTCTTAAACATTGGTGGATCATGGAATGTTTTTGAGGTTCCCATGAAAGTTATGGGAACTTCTCCCCAGAAAAACACTCATATATGCACACCATAGACAATCTATGAGGGTTCAGGGCACTCCTGAAGCCCATCTTGGATCCCTGCTTAAGAAGCGCTCCCCATGGAAGGAAAACTAGCATTTACAGAGCCCTTTGTGGGCCCCAGTCATAATGCCAGGGCCTTTTAAATATGTTGTCTCATTGAACCCTCTTAGAGCCTAGGGAAACAGACCTTTCACAGCTTACTCTAAGTCACACAACTGATAGCCTTGCTCTCCAATCTTGAAAACCCTTGTTTTCCCCAGCCTTTGTCTCAGAAGCTGACAAGCTAGAGATGTGGGCCTTGCAGATGAATAACTGGCTACAACAGAACAGCAGTGACCCCTGCTATCTCCTCAGCACTCTGGGAAGCAATTTGGGAAGCAAATCTGTTGGTGGCCAGGACATTGGGGACCCTGAATCTGAGCTTCAGCACAAAGGTAGAGTGACTGCAGGATGGGCTGGCTGCAAGCCTGTCAGAGCAGAGGGGTCTGGATGCTGGGAGGAAGCAGACAGTGGCCAGAATAAGATTTCCTGAGGTGCCTCCCAGGTCAGTGGGGAGGACTTGAAGCCATGGTGGAATCTGGGGTCTCATTGGGGAGCAACTCTGCTCTTCCAGCCCCACACCCAGTACACAACTGCTGAGGGAGTGCTTTGGTGCTGTCCACTGTGGTCCTTGTTGGCTTTGGCATTGCTAGAGTCAGCTTTGCTGAACTGAAGGAGGTCAGTGGACTAGATGGTACAAAATCATCCAAGATCAAGAGGCATGAGGATTGGGTCAGGATTTACCCTTAACTTGTTGAGTGACATTGGGCCATCCCTTCCTGTATCAGGCCTCTATTTATCCAATAAGTAGATCAAGGGCCTCTCCACAGTTGTGACATCTTTAATTCTAGGATCTCTGTCCCCACCTCAGTCAGGGAGGGACCTGGGACAATCCTAATTTTTTGAGCCACCAAGGGAAGTATCTGTGACAGAGCAAGAGTACATCATTATCAATTCAACATACATTTATTAAGGTGGTCTGTATGCAGGCACTGGGCTGGTGCTGAGTCTCCCATGAGGAAGCCAAACCTGTCCCTGTCTTGGGGAACTCCCAGTTGGGCAGGGATAACCAGCATGTAAAACAAGCATCAAGAAGCTTTGTATGCACCTTGGGCTCTGACAGTCATCTCTATAAAGTGCCCAGGAGCTAGATGTTTCTGATCTGAGTGTAGAATTGGCCTATACTTCTATCAGAAGTGGGCACAGTCATACACCATGAGGAGACAGGTTGAAGAGGGAGCCATGTGGATGTCATTCCTGCTGGAGACGCTCAGGCTGTGGGGCTAAAGTGAGAAGCAGCACTGAAACAATGTACCTTGTGAGGCTGTTGTGGGGTTGGAATGAGAGAATTTCTTTATATGTTCAGAGGTTGGCCAAAGCAGACACTCCACAACTGATGGCTTTTATTAACTCCATTTTCCAGACAAGACAACAGAGGCCCAGTGAGGTTGTAGTTACTTGTCTAAGATCACAAAGGAACTTAATGACAGAACTCAGATTCTCACCCAGGCTGGACCGACTCTTGACCCCATGCACTTTTTCTAGTACCACTGAGCTCTACATAAATTTTTAAAGATCTCATTCAAGTTAAAGATTTGCCAGTATCCTTAATTTTCACAAGTATGTGTGAGTCCTGAGAGAAGTTCCCCAAGAGAAGTTTGTCTTTGCCAGCTCTTGCCTCTGAAAGCCCTGAGTCTATGCCCACTTTCAAGCTGGTGCCAGGCTTCTGGGTAGCATGGATTTCTCTTGCATGTGCACACATGTGAACACACACACACACACACACACACACACACACACACACACATCACTCTCCTCCCTACCTTCTCTCCTTGCTTGTTAGTTGCAGTGCTCTGCCCACAGTAGAGGTGGAGGCTTGGGATGGGAGTCCCAATTCCCATCTGGCTTCTTCTTTTCTGCTCTCAGTGGTACCTGAGGCCCATGGGTTCTCTCATTCCTTAGTGAGATTGTCAACTATCCTAAGCCCAGCCACAGCACTTGTCAGGAAGCCACAGCTGAGAGTTGGAAGAAGCCTCTACAAGACATGGAGAGGAAGGATTAGGGCTCCAACCCTCGCCCCCAGCTTTGTCACCAACTCCTGGCCTGACCTTAGGCAGGGTCCTTCTCAATCCTGGGCCTTGGAGTATGGTTGTGTAAATCAAGGGGCTTGAACTAGAGCAGTGGTATTCAAATCATGTTCTCTCACTTTCCCAGGAGTAGTACCTCGGGGGTGCAAGGATGAGGCCAAGGTTGTGGCTTCTCCAAAGAAAAAGATTTTTCTTTAGAAAGTTGAATGTCACTGGACTGGATGATGTCCAAGGGCCTCTCCATTCCTGACATCCCATGATTGTGCATGTGTGTATGTGTGTTTCTGTGTGTGTGTGTGTTAAGAAGGAGAGAGTATGATATATTCTGGCATGTTTGTACATTACTTGTGTGCAAGTGTGTTGGTGCTGTGTCACCATCCCCTGAACCTCCTGACTAGGATTGTCAACACCCAGCCCCAAATGGTCACCATCACATTACCTTGGATTTTGTCTTAACACTTATTATGGAATTGTTATTCATAACACTTATGAAATTATTATGTATTTATTACTTCTTTTTATTTCTTCTTCAACTAGATGGTCTGTTCTCAGAGAGCAGGGACTATGTCTGTCTTGATCACTACTTTGTTTGAAGTACCAATGCAGTGGCTAGTTCACAGTTGGTATTGATTCAATGACTGTATAAATCAGGTGTTCTTCTCTCTGGGAGGGCTTGGCATATACTGGGTAAAAGGGTAGTCAGGGGTCTGCTCTGAACCTAGCAAACCTGGACTTGGCTTTGGTCTGAATCTTGAGCCAATCCCTAGTTCTTTTTGCTGCCCGGTCCTTTGGGGGAAGGTTCCATTGCTGGGAGAGCAACAGGCAGGGATAGCAATTAGGAAGGCAGAGAAGGGAGGTGAAAGGGTTAAAATTTGCCCACTTACTCACCCACCTTTACTGAGCTGGGAGTCCTCTATTGGACTTTTTTTCTATGCTCTGCATTAGTAATTCTCAATTCTGATCAATTTGAGGGTCCTTGCCAGCTTCAGCTTGTGTGGAACAGGAATGAGAGTTTTAATAAACAAACAAGGCCTCTGATAAGCTGCTACATTTGTTCCTTGGCCTCATACCCAGCATTTCTGGGCACCAGCTCCCAGGCCATTTTCCCAGGCAGGTGGCCTTCCTGGCTTCAGAATAGCTTTTATTGTGCTAGCTGGCTGGCTGGCATGCAGCAAGCACTCCCAAGTTGATAACCTGTTAATGAATGCAACAGGGACTTGGGACTTGCCACTCTTCTCCATTCAAATTAGTATGACCTCCACAAATAACTAATCAAACCACTAGACATGTGCAGGGGCCTAGGGAAAGATTCAAGACAAACATCTTTCCATGCTTCTTGCCAGTAGCCCTGGAAAGGGCAGGAGAACACTGTTCTTCCAGAGCTTACCTAAAGATAGGGTCAATGAGTGAGTGGGTAACATTTGAGTCCTTTTGTCACAAACTGTGAGGTCAAGCTCATCTTGTTTGGCCTTCCCCAGAATGTATTCGTGTTGGCTACACAGTGTAGGAGAAGGAACACTGGCTCTAAACTAGAGAGAGACCATGATGGGCATGCAAGTTCAAGTCCTGGCCCCAACACGGGCCAGCTATGTGAACTTGGGCAACTCTGTTTGCCTTCCCAAGCCTCCATTTCCTCATTTGATGAGTGAGAATAATAAGACCTGTCTCCTTTGGCTGTTTTGAGAATTGATTCTTACATATTAAGTGTATATAACCCAGTGCAGTCCTGGACTAGGCCAGAGGTGAAATGATGGATCAGTCTGATTATGGGATGTCTCACACTTAGAGATGGCACCAATGCATTTGTGTCAGCTATTGTTACAATCATGGGTTAATGACTGTCACAGGCACAAGGAAGTGTCTTCAAGGAAGACTTTCCCAACCTGGTCAGAAAACAGAATTCCACAATTTGGGAAGCTCATCTGCTACATAGTGGGGTGAAAGAGACTTCTTCATATAGTCATGAGCTTTATGTATGTATCAAGTCACCTATATATGTATATATCAAGTCATTCTAGAATTGCCCATGACTAAAACCATCTGAGGACTTCAAGCTTATCTATTCCTTATTAGCTACAGCTTCCCACTCTATGCCTCATTACCTGGGGGTAGAAGGAGCTGGTAACAGTTTTTGTTTTTGATATAATTTTCACTGTTAAGGATGCAAAGTGAGTTACTTTTGGTTTGATTATCATAACAACACTAAGTAGGTAGCATTCCATGTAAGAAGCCACTTTGAGATAAATCAGAGGATCTGCTCTGAGGGCAGTGATGCTAGGGAGGGTATTTGAGTCCTGGGTTTGAGTCCCAGTTCTGTCATCTGCTGCCCTTGTAACTGAACATGACTTACTGCAGCTAGCACCTTGCAGGTTAGTTAGAGCTTTCAGCATTGTTTTGTACCCTCAGGACAGTTTGGGTGGCAGGTAAGACAAGGATAATTCCATTATGTATTGCTTTCTAGATGAGAAAATGGAGCTGTAGGGACTTTAAGTGAGTTATCCAAGGTTCTGCACTTGGTTGGTGGTGAGGTGAGGGAGTGGCATTTGAAGCACTGCCTTGGAGCCCTCAGCAGCATTTGAACTGGGCTGAGAATCTCATACTTGACATGTCTGCCAGCAGCACACATGCAGCTGCAGGAATAACTCCTGAAGAAGTCTGCCCAGTATATCACAGCATCCACCACAGCATATTTTCATTTGTGTATTGGTAATTTGACTGCCCTCTTTTGCAATATGCCTTTTAATTTGTTTTACTACCTTTTATATTGAGTTGTTTGCCTTTTTCATATTAATCTGTAGGAGTCTTTATATATTCTGGAATACTACTCCTTTGCTCCTTTTATATGTTCTCTCAAACTGTGGTTTGGCTTTTACTTTTCAAAATTTTGTTATGAAAATTTTCAAACATACAGAAAAGCTGACTTTTATAGTCAACACTCTTCTATGTACCTCCTAGATCTGATAACTAAGATTTTACTTTACATGCTTTATCATTTATCTATCATCCTACCTATCTGTCAGTCCATCTTATTTTTGATGCGTTTCAAAGTTGCATTCAGTATAAATACCATTAATAGCTGTTTATAGTTCATTTTTAATTTGGAAATGAAATTTACCTATAATGAAATGCACAAATCATAAGTGTTTCATTTGACAATTTGGAAAAATACATATGCCTGTGTAACCAAATCTCTATAAAGAATTAGAGCATTCCCATCATCCTGGCAAGTCCCCTCATGCTCTTTCCCAGTCAATCCCTGCTCCCTCATTTCATTGACAACCAATGCTCTAATTTGTTCCATTATAGATTGACCTATTCTAGAATTTCATATAAATAGATTCATACAGTATGTCATTTTTAATGTATTCTTTCATTCAACATAATGATTTTGAACAGCAACTATGTTGTTGCATATATCATTGATTTGCTTCTTTTATTGCAGAGTTGTAATCCATTGTATGAATTAAATTTATGAAACAAAATTATAATTTTTTCAGCTATTCTGTTGATGGACACCTGGGCTGTTAACAAGTGTTGGGTTTTGTGAATGAAGCTATTATGAATATTCTTTTATTAAACTTTTTGTGGACATTTGCTTTCATTTCTCTATGGTGAATTCCTAGGAATGTAATTGCTTGGTGATAAGGTAGATGCATGTTTAGGTTTATAAGAAACTGTGAGTTAGATCATAGTCAGAAGTGGTTCACATCAACAATGTGTAAGAGCTCTAGTCAATCCATATCCTGCCAAAATTTGTCTTTTTGTTCTTTGTTTGCTTAAAATATCACAAATGTCCCTTTTTCTCCCCAATGACCAATTCCACCCAGTCCCATACCTCCCCTCCTCAGTCCCTCTCCCCACCATTGTCTGTGTCCTTGGGCTGTGCATATATGCATAAAAATTCTTTGGTTACTCTCTCCCCCTCCCCCCACCCACCTTCTTCCATCCCTGACATTCGTCACTCTCATCTATACTTCCATGTCATTGAATCTATTCTGTTCATCAGTTTATTAAGTTCTTTAGATTCCACATATAAGAGAGATCATGTGATGTTTGTATTTCTCTGCCTGGCTTATTTCACTTAGCATAATTTTCTCCAGGTCCATCCATACCGTCCCAAAGGGTACAAGATCCTTCTTTTTTACAGCTGCATAGTATTCCATGGTGTATATGTCCCACAGCTTTATTATCCACTCATCTACTTATGGGAACATGGGCTGTTACCAGATCTTAGCTAATGTAAACTGTGCTGCAATGAACATCGGGGTACATATATTTTTTCTGATTAATGTTTCAAAATTCTTAGGATACATTCCTAGGAGTGGGACCACTGGGTCAAAAGGCAGCTCCATTTTTAATTTTTTGAAGAACCTCAGTACTGTTTTCCATAGTGGTTGCACCAGTGTGCATTCCCACCAGCAGTGGACTAGGGTTCCACTTTCTCCACACCTTCGCCAGCACATGTCTTTTCTTGATTTGTTGATGGTAGTCATTCTGACAGGTGTGAAGTGATACCTCATTGTGGTTTTAATTTGCATCTCTCTGATGATTAGCGACGTTGAGCATTTTCTCATGTTCTAAGTCCTTTGCCTATTTCTTAATTGGATGGTTTGTCTTCCTCTTGCTGAGTGCTATGAGTTATTTGTACACTTTGGAAATTAGCTCCTTATCAGATACATCCTTGGCAAATATGTTTTTGCAGACCGTGGGGTTCCTTTGTATTTTGAGACTGTTTTCTTTTGCTGTGCAGAAGCTTCTTAGTTTGATGTAGTCCCATATGTTTATTTTCTCTTTTGTTTCTCCTGCCCTAGGAGATGTATCAGTGAAAATTCCACTACGTGGGATGTCTGTGACTTTACTGCCTATATTTTTTTCCAAGATTTTTATGGTTTTATGACTTACACTTAAGTCTTTTATACATTTTGAGCTTATTTTTGTGTATGGTGAAAGTTGGTGGTCTAGTTTCATTTTTTGCATGTATCTGTCCAATTTTTTCAGCACCACTTATTGAAGAGACTGTCTTTACTCCATTGGATATTCTTGCCTCCTTTGTCAAATATTAACTGACCATAATGGCTTGGGTCTATTTCTGGGGTCTCTGTTGTGTTCCACTGACCTATACGCCTGCTGTTGTACCAATACCAGGCCGTTTTGATTACAGTGGCTTTGTAATACAGTTTGAAGTCCGGTAATGTGATCCCTCCCACTCTATTCTATTCTTTTTTCTCATTATGGCTGCAGCTATTTGGGGTCTTTTTTGGTTCCATATAATTTTTTGAAATGTTTGTTCTAGGTCTGTGAAATATGCTGTTGGTATTTTAATAGGAATTGCATTAAATTTATAAATTGCTTTGGGTAGTATGGACATTTTAATAATATTCATTCTTCCAATCCATGAGCATAGTATATTCTTCCACTTGTTTAAATCTTCCTCTCTTTCTTTTTTCAGTGTCACGTAGTAGTCTTCCGAGTACAAGTCTTTTACATCCTTGGTTAAGTTTATTCCTAGGTATCTTATTTTTTTAGTTTAATGGTAAATGGTTTTGCTTTTTTAGTTTCTCTCTCGGAAAGTTCGTTGTTGGTGTATAAGAATGCCATTGATTTCTGGATGTTGATTTTGTATCCAGCTACCTAGCCAAATTTGTTTATCAAATCTAGTAGTACTTTGATGGAGTCTTTAGGGTTTTCTATGTACAATATCATGTCATCTGCAAATAATGACAGTTTTACTTCCTCCTTTCCAATTTGGGTAACTTTTACTTTTTCTTCCTGTCTGATGGCTATGACGAGGACTTCTGGTACTATGTTGAATAAGAGCAGTGAAAGTGGACATCCCTGTCTTGTTCTTATTTTTAAGGGAAATCGTTTTAGTTTTTGCCCATTGAGTATGATGTTGGCTGTAGGTCTGTCATATATGGCCTTTATTATGTTGAGGTATGATCCCTCTATTCCCACTTTGCTGAGAGGTTTTATCAGATATGGGTGCTGGATTTTGTCTAATGCTTTTTCTGCATCAATTGATATGATAATATGATTTTTGTCCTTCATTTTGTATATGTGATGTATCACATTTATTGATTTGCAGATATTGTACCAACCTTGCATTCCCGGAATAAATCCCACTTGGTCATGATGTATGATCTTGTTAATGTATCGCTGGATCCAGTTTGCTAGTATTTTTGTGAAGATTTTAGCATCTATGTTTATCAGGGATATTGGCTTGTAATTTTCTTTCTTTGTAGTATCTTTATCTGATTTTGGGATTAGGATGATGCTGGCCTCATAAAAAGAGTTTGGGAGTTTTCCCTCCTCTTGAATTTTCTGGAATAGTTTGAATAGAATAGGTGTTAATTCTTCTTTGGATGTTTGGTAAAACTCGCCTGTAAATCCATCTGGTCCAGGACTTTTGTTTGCTGGGAGTTTTTTGATTACTGCTTCAATTTCATTAGTAGTTATCAGCCTGTTCAGGTTTTCTGCCTCTTCTTCATTCAGCTTTGGAAAGTTGTATGCTTCTAGCAATTTGTCCATTTCCCCCATGTTGTCCAATTTGTTGGCATATAGTTGCTCATAATATGTTCTTATAATCCTTTGTATTTCCGTTGCGTTAGTTGTTATATCGCCTCTTTCATTTCTGATTTTATTTATTTAGGTCCTCTCTCTTTGCTTCTTAGTGAGTCCGGCTAAAGGTGCATCAACTTATTTATTATTTCAAAGAACCAGCTCTTGATGTCATTGTTTTTTTTTGTTTGTTTGTTTGTTTTTAGTCTCTATGTCATTCATTTCTGCTCTGATTTTTATTATTTCCTTCATTCTACTTCCTCGGGGCTTTTCTTGCTGTTCTTATTCTAGTTCTTTTAGTTGTTGTGTTAGATGGTTCATTAGATCTTTTTCTTGTTTCTTGAGATAGGCCTGTAATGCTATGAATTTAACTCTCAGGACTGCTTGTGCCATGACTCATAGATTTTGGGGTTGTTGTCTGTTCATTTTCGTTACTTTCCATGAAGAGTTTGATTTCCTCCTTGATCTCATTGGTAACACATTCATTGTTTAATAACATGCTATTTAGCCTCCATGTGTTTGAATATTTTTGAGTTTTTTGAAAGTATTTGATTTCCAGTTTCATGGCATTGTGTTCCAAGAAGATGCTTGACATGATTCAGTCTTCTTGTATTTGTAGAGACTTGCCTTGTGCCCTCACATGTGGTCTGTTTTTGAGAATGTTCTATGTGTACTTGAGAGGAATGTGTATTCTGCTGCTTTGGGATGATATGTTCTGTAAATGTCAATTAAATCCATTAGGTCTAGTGATTCATTTAAGGTCTGCGTTTCCCTGTTGATTTTTTGTCTTGATGTTCTGTCCAATGCTGACAGTGGGGTGTTAAAGTCCCCCAGTATGATTGTGTTTCTGTCAATCTCCCCTTTAAAGTCCCCCATGAAATTTTTTATATATTTAGGTGCTCCTATATTGGGTGCATAAATGTTTATAAGGGTTATTTCCTCCTATTGGGTTGATCCCTTTAATAATATGTAGTGACCATCTTTGTCTCTTGTTATGGTCTTTATTTTGAAGTCTGTTTTGTCAGAAATAAGAATTGCTACTCCAGCGTTCTCTTCCTTTCCATTTGCAATGGAATATTTTACTCCATCCCTTCACTTTTAGCTTGTGTGAGTCTTTTGCTCTCAGGTGGGTCTCTTGTAGACAGCATATATTTGGGTCCTGTTTTCTTATCCATTCAGCTACCCTATGTCTGTTGATTGGACCATTTATTTCATTTACATTTAAGGTTACTATTAATATCAACTTATTTAATGCTATTTTTCCTCTTTATGCTGATGTACCTTTCTCTCACCATTCTTTCTATTTCTTAATGCAGTCCTTTTAGCATTTCTTGCAATGCTGGTTTCGTGTTACTGAACTCCTTTAGCCTCTTTTGTCTGGGAAACTTTTTATTTCACCTTCAATTTTAAATCATAGCCTTGCTGGATAAAGCAATATTGCTTGCATGTTCTTGCTTTTCATTACTTGCAGAATTTCATTCCACTCCCTTCTGGCCTGAAGAGTTTCTGTTGAGAAGTCAGCTGTCAGCCTTATGGGGGTTCCCTTGTAGGTCACTGCTTGTCTCTGTCTTGCAGCCCTTAATATTTTCTCTTTGTCCTTGCCATTTGCCATTTTAATTACGATGTGTCCTGGAGTGGGTCTCTTTGGGTCCCTCTTGTTTGGAACCCTCCGTGCTTCCTGAACTTGTGTGCCTTTCTCCTTTGTCAGCCTAGGGAAGTTTTATATAATTATTTCCTCCACCAAGTTTTCTTTCCCTTGCTCTCTTTCCTCTCCCTATGGCACTCCTATAATGCAAATGTTGTTTCACTTCATATTGTTCCAAAGCTCCTTTAGACTGTCCTCATGCTTTTTAAGTGTTTTTTCTTTTTGCTGCTCTGATTGTGTGATTTTTCATACCTTGTCTTCTAAGTCACTTATTCTCTCCTCTGTTTCATTGATCCTGCTTTTAATTTCTTCCATTGCATTCTTGATATCAGATACAGCATTCTTTATCTCTGTCTGAGTTTTGTTTATGGTATGTATCTTTTTTTTTATGTTTTCACTAAGGTCCTCAATCTTTTCATGTAGTGTCTTCTTAAGTTCCTTGAGCATCTTCATCATCAAAACTCTGAACTCTGTTTCTGATAACTTGCTTAACTCCATCTCATCAACGTCTTTTTCTGGTGATGTTTCCTTTTCTTTAATTTGGGGGTTGTTGCTTTTCCTCCACGTTTTGATAGGTCTTAGTGTTTGTATCTATATATTAGATATATTTGCTGTCTCCCAGTCTTGTGGGATGGGATTTTGTCTCGTGGGTTCAGTGGAGCCCAGAGGTGTGTTTTCCTTATACTTCTGAGCTCTTTGCTCTAGGCGTGTCCCTCTTGTGGGTGTCCCTTTTGTGGTTTCTTTATGGTCTCCTTTTGTGGTTGGGTCTAGATTGTGTTGATCAGTCCTTGGGAGGACCCTCCTCTCAGGTTGGCTAACTGTGTCTCAGCCCCAACCTCATCATGTAAGCTGTTGTATGGGTGCTGGCAAGGCAGGACAATACACAACTAACAGTCTAGGAAACAAGAGGTATCTTACAAAACATCTTGACTGTCACAATGAAAACAACTCACATGAAAATGGAAGTGGGAGAGTGTAGGGAGAACACACACACACACACACACACACACACACAGATGCTTTAAAAAAGGAAAGAAAGAAAAGTAACAGAGAGAGAGATGTATATTGTTGTTAAGAGTGGTGAAAATTGAGAAAATAATAATAAACTGAAATGTAAGAAATAGAGAAGTTACTGGGAGATAACAGAAGCAGAGAAAAGATTCTGAAAGAAGGTCCAGCAAAAAATTAAGGGATAGAATAGGAATAGGATAATATTTGAAAATGAGAAAACAAAAATACAATAAGAATAAGAGAAACTAACAATCAAATAAAACAGCAGGAAGACAGAAGGGAGGATAAGAAAAGAATGAAAGAAAAGTAGAAAAAGAAAAAGAATAAAAAGTTATGCTAGTGGATTGAGAGGAGAGAGAGAAAGATATAGCCCAGGCAGGGAGGGAGCCTGGTAAGAGATTTTGTGGTAACTATAGATGAAAGCAGTAAACTTTGTTATAATGATAAAGTCCCAGTCATTAACCAGGGATATCAAGAAAGTCTTGTTAGTAGAAGCAAGGATAAAACAAAACAAAGCAAATAACCAAAACAAAACTAAAAACAAGCTAAGGAAGACAAAATTCTTTCATAAAAAAGAGAAAAAAAATTTAGTTAAAAAATGTTTTAAAAAAATTAAATAATTAATTACTATCAAATTTAAAAAAGAAGAAAAAACAAATTTTCTCCCCTTTCTCTTCTTCCTAAGGAAAAAAGAGAAAAATAAACAAACACACAAACAAAAACAAAACAAAACAAAACAAAAAAAAACAACCTAAAACCCAACAAAACAAAAAAAGGTAGTCAATCAGGTGAGTTTCTTCTGGGCAACTTATGTTGTCTGAGGGTCACCGTTTTGTATGCTGATTTCAGTTCTCCTAGGAGGGACTTGTGTATTAGCCAATGTGAGGAGCTGTCTAGGTTTGGCTCTGGTGTCCTTAAGTAGATGGTTGATCTGAGGCTCTTTGTGGACCACCTCCTCTTGTCAACTATTTTGCAACCTTTTAATTGTCTAGTATTACTCCAGTGTCTTCTGTAGAGTCTTTAGGGTACAGGATGGGTAGTGTAGCTCAGGGTATCACTCCCTTTAGAGATTTCGCTGTCAGGTGCTCACTCTATGGCAGTTAGTCTCTGCTCCACCGCCAGCTCCTCAGTCCCTACCTCGTCCTCTGATTCTAGTTCCCCATGCTCTGGCCTGCTGCAGCTTCAGATTGATTTCAGCCTGTTGCCCTTTTTGTATGGGCTGTTTCAGCAGCCTGGGCTCAGTGGGTTCAATTAAAATAACATTCTGGTGAGCCCTTTGCCTGCCCATCCCCAAGCAGGGGTTTTCAGGTTTTCCTCCAGTTCCCAAACAACAGTCCCTGAGAGTCTTATTCTTGTACAGTCCTCCGTGAGCTGCTCTCCCTTCCCCCTCAGGACTGTACCCTGTGGGTGTGTCTGGGCTTCAGTGAGTGGGACCCGCCCCTTTCCTGTTGGGGGCTGTGCTTCTGGCTGCAGTAGAGGCAGGGGGGCTCACCCCCCTTCCTGCTCAGCTCTGGTTAGCTGGTCCCACCAGGCTCACCCCTCAGATGAGGGGTGCAGACCCCAATCCCAGCCTCCGCTGTTCTGTCTGTGTAGTTCTCGCTGGGAAGGTGGGAGCCAGTTCTGCGATCAAACTCACAAACACACAAAGCAACCCACAGGCAAAAAGTCTGCCCTGCAAGGTCCTGCCACCCGCGCACCAAGGCACCCAGCAGAAGGGGACCCAAAGTCAGCTCCACACAGCTCCCTGAACCTCTGTTCTCAGCAAAGCTGGGGCGGCTTCACATTCCACCACGGCGTCCCTCAGGGCTGGTTAAGAATCCCAGCCTCTCTGCACCAGGAGCTCATGGCTGGAGAGCTCTTCCCCTTCCCTGCCCATGCAGATTCAGCACTTTCTGGGGCCCAACACAATGCCTCACAGGGAGGCAGAGGGTCCCCATGTGCGGCTGCTCAGCGCAGTCCTCTGGTCCCTTATCACTTGGGTGCCACATACCTTGGGACAGCCTTCCCTATGGTCGGCACCTGGAGCATTAGACACCGATCACAGCCGCCACTAGAAGTTTTGTTTCCCGAGGAAGGCGCTGTTTGCCATTAGAAGCTTTGTTTCCTAGAAAGGCGCTGATCCCTCAGGGACTCACTTCTTCCCTGGGTCCCTTTGCCCTGTGTGCGGGGCGCTCCTTCCCCTCTTGTGGCTCCAGGTGTGAGATCCCCGCTTTTGGATGCCTGTCCACACTCCCAAGGGGAGGGATCTTCGCAGCTTCCAAACCTCTGGGCTTGGAGCCCAACACAGGCTTCAGGGGGGACTCCTTCCTATGGCCCCCTTTTCTTACCGGACTCCGTGATGTTTCTTCAGTGCTCCCCACTTGCACTCCGTCCACTCAGGTATGTTTTTCTGTTTTTTCCAAGCTGGATACATAGGATTTTAGGAGTAAATCGAGTCCGTGGCTGGGAGCGGGGGCGCTCTGCTGCTTCTCACAGTGCCACCATCTTCCCTCTCCCAGGAGGTTGTTATTTTCAAAAAACGTGTTCATTTCATTCAAGTTGTCTAATTTTTTCATAAAAGTGTTCATGTTGTTTCATTATTATCCTTTTAATGAAGTAGCGTCTATAGTGATATTGATTTTTAAATCTTGGTGTTGCTAATTTGTACTCTCTTTTTTCTTAACTCAGCCAGGGAGTTATAGATTTTTGTTGATCTTTTTGCTTTGTCAATTTTCTTTTTTCCTATTTCATTGACCTTTGCTATTTTCTTTATTATATCTTACCTTTTAGTTACTTTGGGTTTACTTTGCCTACCTTTTTCTACCTTTTTAATGTGGAAACATGGTCATTAATTTTAAACAATTTTTCTTTACAGCTTTACCTCATAAATTTTAATGTTGGTGTTTTTATTGTCATGTGTTCAAAATGTTTTCTATTTTTCCTTATAATTTTCTTTTTGACCCATATGTTATTTGACAGTATATTATTTAATTCTCAAATATTTCAAGGGTTTTTTGCTATGTTATTGTTATTGACTTTTAATTTAATTCCATCAGTGTCTAAGAACATCCACTGTATAATTTCATTTCTTTCAAATTTACTTGGATATGGTTTATGACCCAACATATAATTAATTTTGGTGAATGTACCATGTATATTTTTTAAAATGTCTATTCTTCTTTTGGGGGTATAGTGTTTCATAAATATTATTTAGGTGAAGGTGGTAGATAACATTACTCAGATAATCTAGGTCTTTACTAATTTTTGTCTAGTAATTTTATCTATTGCTGAGAATAAGTTATTAGAATCTTTACCTATTGCTTTTCTCTTTAATTCTGCCTAATTTCACCCGGTTTATTTTGAAGTTCTGTTATTAAGCACATACACATTTATGAGTGTCATGTCTTTCTGATAAATTAATCCTCCCTTTATTATGAAATGTCTCTTGTCATCACTGATAAGACTTTTTTACTTGAAGTCAATTGCAACCTTACTATACTTAATGTTTTCATGGTATATATCTTTTTCCATCCATTACTTTCAGTCTGTACCTATCTTTATAGTTAAAACACATCTCTCCCAGCAAGCATACTGTTGTGTCTTGCTCTTTTAATCCATTCTGACCTTCTGCCTTTTAATCTATGACTTTAGATCATTAACATTTGTTATTAGTGTGCTGAGGCTGCCATAAAAAAATTACACAGACTGGGTGGCTTAACAACAGAAATTTATTTTCTCACAGTTCTAGTGGGGAGAAATCAAAGATCAAGGTGTTGGCAGAATTGATTTCTTCTCAGGCCTCTCTCCTTGACTTGCAGATAGCTGCCTTCTCCCTGTGTCCTTACATGGTCTTTTTTCTGTGTATACACATTTCTGGTGTCTCTATGTGTCCAAATTTTCTCTTCTGATAAGGACAACTGTCAGGTTGATTATAGCCCACCTTAATGACCTCATTTTAAACTTAATGATATTTTCAAAGGCCCTATCTCAAAATACAGTCACATTTTGAGGACTAGGGGGTTAAGGATTCATCATATGAGTTTGGAGGGGGAGACACAATTCAACTTGTGACAATATTTAACATAATTATTGATTAATTTTAATTTAGGTACCTTTTTTACTATTTGTTTTCTATTTTTCCTTCTGTTTCTTTCTATGTGCTTCCTTTTCTGTGTTCTCTTGAATTATTTGGATGCATTGTAGATTTCCATTTTATTCATTTGATTTTTAGCTATATCTCTTTATTGTTTTTTTCAGTGTCATTCTAGGGAATATTATATACTTCCTATCTTTATAGCCTATTTAGAGATATTGTACCATTTCATGTAAAATGTGGAAAACTTGCAACTTTGTATCTGCTTCTCCCAATTTTTATGCTATAATTGTCATATTTGTTACATATTAATGACATTATATACTCCACAATGCATTGTTTTAATTTTTGCTTTAATAGATATTTTAAGAAATTAAGAGGAAAAGTTATCTTTTATATTCATGTATTTATCATTTCTAATACTCTTCATTTCTTCTGTAGATCCAAGTTTCCATCTGATATAAATTCCTTTCAGCACAAATAATTTTCTTTAGCGTTTCTTGTAATACAAACTTGCTGGCAATCAATTCTGTTAATTATCGTATATCTGAAAAAAAATGCTTTTATTTCACCTTCATTCTTGATTTTTGCTGCATATAGAATTCTTGGTTGTTTTCTTTCAGCACTTTAAACATGTTGTTCCACTGTCTTTGAGCCTCCATTTTATTTCATGTGTAGTGAGTAGTCATTGGAATTGATTCCTCTCTATGTCATTTTATTCTAGCTGCTTTAAGGTTTTATCTTTATCTTTGATTTTTAGCAGTTTGTCTCTGATGTTGTAGGTGTGATTTTCTTTGTGTTCATCTTGCTAGGGATTCACCAAGCTTCTTGAGTTTGTGATTTTATGTCCCTCACAAAATTAGGACAGTTTACTTCTATTGTTTTTCAAATAAATATTTTTTCTGGTTTATTCTTCCTCCTCTCCTTCTGGGACTCCAATTATATATATCTTAGATATTTTTATGATATCTCACAGGTCCCTGAGGCTCTGGGTTTTTGTTCCTTTTCTTTAATCTTCACCATTCTTCAAAATGGATAATTTCTATTAATATATCTTCAATTTTTCCTGACTTTTCTGTCATTTCCATTCCATTGTTAAGCTTGTCAACATAAGAAACATCCAAATTTGAAAAAAAATTATAAGATTTTTGTTTTTTTTTTCTATCACAGCTCATCACTGGTCCCCTCTGGGCCTCAGTCTCCTCCTTATAAAATGAGGAGCCTCTATCCTCCTGTTACTGGATGGGAACCAGGCCCAGAGCTTGTCTGCCTCAGGTAGGCTGGTAGTGTGTGGATTCTTGACTTCATGCAGGGAAGATTTCACAATATGCTTCCAGGTGATTTTAAGAGTACATTTATTAAAGCTGGGAAGAGTGAAACAAGGAAAGTCTTAGGATAGAAGAAGCAATGGGAGATAGCCAAGGTGGGGCTGCTTTGGGTCTCTAGAAACATTATAAGAAAATGAGCCACGCAGGACTATGTGAACTCACTGAGAAGTAAAATTCACAGTGACAGAAGTGAACCAAGCAAGGATTCTTTTAGCTCACTGAAAAGTCAGAAAAAAAGGAGGCTTTGAGGACAGATTCAGGGAGTTAGCTCAGGATGAGCTGCCACTGCCTGCTGCTCCCCTAGTTGCAAGTCTTGTGAGGGCCCTTAGAGTTCAGGAGATGCATGCCTGAAAGGGAAGAATGGGGTGGACATGCTCCCTATGGGGAGAGCACTGATAAGAGTTTATTCAAACCAAACTAACAGCTTGCTGGGATGCAAGGTCTCAAGTGTTCCAGGGAATCACAATTTTGCAAGTTTTTTTTTTCTTTTCTTTTTAATACATTTGAAATTAAGGAAGGGATGTAAGGAAAGTTACATATAAGTGGAAGAAAGCAAGGTGGGGACATCTCTATGACTGGATTACAGGATAGTTAACAAGATTATTTGTTCCCTTGGGAGTGGTTACACCTGTGAGGAGTCTGGAAAAGAGAATTACTATAGCACTTCAAAGGTGTGTTGACCTAGATGCACAAGAACAATAGACTGGGCTTGCTTAAGCCAAAAATAAACATTTTACTAAAGAAGTTATAAGCCTGGGGCATGACTACCTGCCATAACCTACCCAGGGAGCCTGAGGGAAGCTAGAGATTGAGTTTAATCACCGATGACCAATGATTTAATTAATCATGCCTACATAGAGCAACTCTTGAACAATGAGATTCAGAGATCTTCCAAACTGGTAAACACATTGATGTGAGGGTGGATTGCCTGAAGAAGGTTTGTAAGCACTGTGTCCACCCTCCACCTTCTCTTTACTTTGACCTATGCATTTCTTTTATTTGACTCTTCCAGAGTTCTATCTTTATAATAAATTTTAATTGTATATAAAGCACCTTTTTGAGTTATGTGAGTAATTCTAGTGAATTATCAAACCTGAAGAAGTATCTTGGAACCCTCAAATCTGTAGTCAGCTGAGCAGAAGCAGGGGTAACCTGGGTGTCCCATTTGTGGTTAGCATCTAATGTGAGGACAAGATTGTAGAATGGAGCCCTTAAACTTATGTAGTCTGATGCAAATTCTAGATAGATAGTATTAAAATTGAATTGAAATGTACGACGTCCAGTGGTTTTTGAGAATTGGAGAATTGGTTGTCATTTAGGAAAGACACATTTGGTATCAGAAAAAAACATACACTGGGATCACTGGGATTCTTGAAGTATATTCCACATATGCATGGTTTGTGGTCATCAGAGAGTTGGGTGTAGTTTATACATAAAATTTGAGGCTCTTTCTTTCTGGCTGTCTCATTTTTGGGGACTATCTTCTTTCTATTTGGCTGCTGTGGTTGCTCTGAACTCTATACTCAGGTTCTTCATTCTCAAAAGGATGAAAGTTTCCATTAGAGTTTTAGCTGCCCTGCATGGTCCTCAAACTAGTGTTTGTTTTCTCCCTCTAGCATCTGCCTGCTTTTGATCTCTCCCCACTGTATTTAGATAGTGTTTTTGTTTTGTTTTGTTTGTATATTTTCTAGAGGTTTTAGTTTTTATCTGCAGTAGGACTGGTTCAGTAAGAATTTACTTGTCCATTGCTGGAAATAGAATCTGTGTGTTTATTTACTCTTAATCATTGTTTTATTAACACGAGCTCTTAATTTGAATATAGTGAATCTATATTTTCATTTATGATTAATTTCTTTTGTATCTTATGCAAGAAAGTATTTCCAACTCCAAGATTATTCATTCTTCTGTATAATTTTTCATATGATTTGCCTTATACCTTTAATTTTTTCAATCCTCTTTGAATTGATTTTAACTTGTTTTAAAATAAACTTTTAAAATATTAAAATGTGTAGATTTACAGATAAGTGTAAAGACAGTACAGAGAATTCCCATATAGCTTGCACCAAGTTTTATCTATTATTATCATCTTACATTAGTATAATATATTTGTCACAATCAGTTAACCAATGCCGATACATTGTTATTAATTAAAATCCATACTTTATTCATATTTCCTTAATTTTTAATTTGTTCTTTTCTGTTCCAGGATCCCATCCAAGGTGCCACGTTGGCATTTAGTTTTCATATCTCCTTAAGATTCTCTTGGCTGTGATGGTCTCTCAACTTGTCTTGTTTTTGATGGCCTTGATAGTTTTGATGTAAACTGATCAGGTATTTTGTAAATTATTCATCAATTTGAGCTTGTCTGAAATTTTTCCCATGAAATTTATTTTTATTTTTATTTTATTTTAATTTTTATTATAACTTTATAATAAACCTTGATGCCTGGTATAGAAAGTTCTCCAATCTATTTTTCCCCAAAATATCATGGCTATTCCTGACCTATTCTGTATACATTTTAGAAGCAACTTGTCAAGTTGTATACACGCATACACACACACACACACACACTTGCATGCACAACAACTCTTGGGATATGGCATTGAATTAATAAATCAGTGTGGAAGCTATTGACATCTTTATAATATTGAATCTTACTATTCATGAGCATGATATATATTTCCACTTATACAGACCTCCTTCATTAGATTTATTCTTATTTAATTTTTATATACTATCTTTATTTCCCAGTAATTCTTTGATTGATGACAGGCTGGATTGATGAACGGAACTTCTGTACTAGACTCTGAAAAATACTGAGGGCAAAAGGGAGGAAGGAAGGATTGTTGAATGCCAAATACATGCCAGGTACTATTATAGATGTTTTACTTACCTTTTTCTTACTTGTTTCAATAATCATGCCAGCACTCTATTATATACCCACATGTACAGATAAGGAAACTGAGTCTCTGAGAAGTTAAGAGACTTGCCTAAGCTAATGAACTAGGAAGTGGTAGAGCTGAACTTGATATCCACGTCTACCTGATTCTAGTGTACAAGATGTCTACTATAACACTGTCTCTTGTTAACTCAACCATAATTCCTCCCCTATAAGACCTTACATCTTTGGGGGGGGGTGCAGGATAGAAAATGTGTATTCGGGAAATAAGATTGAGTACTGGAGTCGAAGTGATAAAAGTATTCTGAAGAAATAGTCATTTTCAGTTGAGGGGCTTCTGCAAGATAGACTTCCTGCAAGAGGGAACTTTGTCACTAAGCCTTATAGGCTGGAGAAGATTTGGCACATGGAAGTAGAAGGCCACAGATGTTAGGGATGCTAAAAAGATCATCTCCAGGGTAATGGATGCTGAGAGTTGAGTCAAGCCCATGTATTCAGGAGCCACAAAGAATAATTGGAATGGCAAACTCACACTTTTGTGTATGGCATAATGAGACTGTGTTCCTCGTTAGGTTCCCTTCTCATAGACCTGTCTGAGAGTTCATGGTACCTCAGACCTTAGACCTACCTCTTTCTTTCTTGGGTACAGGAGTAATTAAATGAAAGGAGTAAGTCTAAGGTCTAAGTGATAGTGACTTTGCTCGTGATGACTTCATTGGGCACTGCCGGCAGCTCCAGCAGAGGCAAGCTGGGAGGAGCTTACAAAACTCTCAGCACTGCTTTCCTGACAGTAAGGTGTAAAACAGAAAGAGCTTCTGAGTGGAAGCTCAGCTCTACTCAGACCCGCCAGAGCTTTGACACCTGTCTAGCTTTCCATGGCTCTTAAAGGTATCCAGCTTCTACAATGTGGTATTTAAGGCCACAGCACCTGGTCCTGGTCAATCTCTAGTCTCCCATGTTTACTTTTTATCCAATGCTAATGTACCTTATGCATGAGCCACACTCAATCATTCTGCTTTTCTAGCAGTTTCCCACTCATGAGCTATTTGCTCACACTGTTTCTTTAGCCAAGGATTCCTCCCCTACCACCACTACCATTGAGGTGTTCAACAAATTCATATTGAGTACCACATGCTAGGCACTCTTCAGGTCCCATGGAGACATCTAAGGATTTAGTATACCCAGCCCTTCAGGAGCTAATGTACTATCTGAGAAGATAATACATGTGCATATAAACTAGACTCCAGGGAAGAAAGGGACAAGCACGCACATCCACCAGGGGAGAATCTCTTTTTTCTACAAGTTTCCTCAGCCCGTCCTCAGAATCCAGTGTGCCATTACAAGACATTTAATCTTGTCAATAAAATACGAATTGTCCATAAATATACTCAGCACCTTGTATTTCTCTTCTGGCAGCATTTTTTGCCTGGAGGAAGTGCTACTTGGGGAGAACCTCAAAAAAAGGTAAAGTTCAAACGGTGAGCTCTTTGGAGGCCAGATTGAGTTTCCCAACCCATTGTTTTCACTCTCTCTAGAGGTCCTCCCTGGACCATTTCTTCCATTCTTCTCCTTTAATTTTCATCTATATGTAGTTATCTCCCTGATCATTGTCTCTAGCCTGAACCTTTCCCTATAAAGCCAAATGCTTGTTGGATAGCTACACTGAACATTCCACTGCCACCAGAATGGAAATCTTCAACACCTTCTAATTCTATCCGACTGTTTTTTTCTCGAGCACATGGCACCAGTACCTACCTAGTCACCCAGACCAGATTTCTCAGCATCACCTTTAACTCCTCCTTCTCCCTCACCTAATTAGCCAATAAATTCTGCCAACTTGCCTCCTAACTATTTCTAGAATGTATCTCCTCCTCAAAGCACTCCCCACCACTGCTCCAATTTAGGTCTTTATCACCTTTCACCTGTATTACTTTAATTATCCATTCACTGGCTCTGTCTAGTTCCTTCTCTATGCATCAGCTGAAATGGTTTACCTGAAACACTAATTCAACCACACCACTCCCATGTTGAAAGCTCTCTAATGGCTTCCAAATCTGAAAAACTGGAGTTTTTAGAGACAGCCCCTTTTAAGGTTAAACAAGCTGAATTAGTATGACCCTGCCACAGACTCCCTGGGTGAGATTAGGCAAGTCCCTTTCCTTTACTAGGGCTCAGTCTTTTCATCTAAAACACAAGTTGGAATAGTTCTGTGTTTCCAAGAGATATTATTTAGACTGCTAGTCTCATGAAATGCTTTTCCCTCAGTGTTTGTGGCATGCTGCGTTCTCAAGCCTCCACCAGAGAGTCACAATGAGCCTTGGCATGTCACAGGTTCTAGGAAGTCTGACAATCAAAAAAACCTCACTAACTTTCCTCCATTCATCTTTACTCAAGCTTTTGTCACTACACAACCTTTTTGGAGCTAAACATCTATTCGAATTTTTGGAACCCCCATCTGTGGAACATGGTTTGGGAAATGCTGGAGTGGATGTTTACCCAGGGTTTGTCTTACTCTGATAGGTGGTCATTCCACTGAAGTTACTACTTCAGGGAAATGATCACTTTTGTCTGTCTCAGGTCTGCCTCTGCCACAGTAGGTGTTCCAACAATGGGTATTAAACAGGGGGTGTAAGAAGAAATGGATAAATTTGGTTGAGTGGCTAATTTGGATGCAGATAATAGATTCTCAGCTATGAGAAGAGAGCAGATTGTTCCCAGAAAAAAATGAGTGCCAGGCTTGATAGTGAAATCATGCTAACCACAGTAGTGATGGGCACTTCTGTGACCTATCTGCCTATGCTACTGCCCATATCAGTTTAAGGCCATTCTCAATTGACAGTTCCTCTGGGAAATTTTACTCAGGGACTCTGGGGTGACAGGAAGAGAAGCTGCCCCACTCATCTTTCTTTCATTGCATAAAAGGCATTACTGGCACTTGTAAATATTGACTCTAAGTAGCTGTACTATTAAATAAGCTCTTTTATGTCTCTGAACCATGTCCTGGACAAGGCACTAGGCTTTGTGGCACTGGGTGTGGGGCCTGACCTGCTGTACTCCTCAGCTGGGCCTTACATTAGCATTGACCTTAACTCTAACCCTAACCCTAACCTTAACCCTAGGACTGTGTTTTTCTAATCAAGAAGTCCAGTCTAACACTTGGGAAAGACTGGTCAGCTGGGACACGTTAGTTTCCCTTCCTGATAGAAATAATGTAGGTGGAGATGGTGGAAGCTTCCACAAATGCTTTTTAGGCTTCCTTGCATTGCTGAGGCCCTCTCCTTTCCAGCCACTGAGGTTCACCAATAGACCTTTCTGTCCTGGGGCTGGTAGGAGATACTGGATTCTCTTGCCTGCATCTACCTCCTAGTACCTCTCACTGCCTGGGGGAGAGGAAAGCAAAAAGCATTTCCTGATCCTCCAAGCAAAAAGACTGGGGTTTTACTTAGGAAATATTTTACTTTATACCCTGTTCTAGTAATGCAAGGTCACTACTAGTAGCTAAGATTTATTGAACACTTACTTTACTACATGTAAGACACTATGCTGCATGCTTTGCATGCACTGGCTCATTAGTTCCTCATAATAGCCCAACAAGAGTCAGTATTAATATTATTATCCCTATTTTGTAGATGGTAAAACCAGGGCAAAAATATATATAAATTAACTTGTTCATGGCCACACAGCAAGGAGATGGCAAAGCTTGGATTCCAACCCAAGTCAGCCCGATTTGCAATGCACCTACTCTTGCACATAACATCACATTGCATCCCTTTTAGCTTTTTGTTCATTTGGCTTTACCAGAGGTGGTGGGCTCTTTAAGGGCAGGACTATGTCTGTTTAGTGGCAGGACCTGTCACATGGTGCTGAGGGGAACCTGATAGACAGTGCAGGGCTATCTGCATCAGAGCATTGTGGTTACCTTGTCAAGGCTATGGGGAAAATTCTCTGCTATACAGGCTCCAAGAAATATGTGCATTTGCTCCTTAGTTTCCAAGCCTGGAAGCCCACAAAGATAATTACTATGGACGCTCAGCTGTTGGAGCTCAGAGCCTACTCCATGCCGGCTCAGTCTGTTACCCAAAACAAGTCTCCATTGTTTTGAAACTGTGGTACAGGGCACTCAGAGAGCAAATAGAAGTTGATCCCCACACAACAGACAGTAACTAAGCACCAAGGGTGCATGGGACAGCTTTGGGGAGCCGAAGGGGAAGGCTGGCTAGTGCTGAGGGTGTAGAAATTTTGAAAATGATCCCACCCATGTGGAAGGCAGCCCAGTCAAATGAAGTGGGAGCCCTGGGGCTGTTCCTACCCTTTAATTCAATGACACCCCCTCCTGATGTTTTATTTCTTAGAAAACATTTCAACAGAATTGAGAAGATACATGCGTGAAGATATTCCTGATGAGATTGGCTGTAGTAAGATAATACTGGGAATAAATGAATGGCTCAACAATAAGGAATGATTAATTACATTATGCCCTATCCATTCCATTGCATATTATGAGGCCATTTAATACGCTCATTCTGAAATCTCCAGCAGCCTGGGGAATACATACAAGAAACAGAAGATTTTGTAAAGGAAAAGGTGCCACTGTATTTACTCTGTGATCTTGCAACTTACAAACACTTTCTACAGAGCAAATACAAAATATAAAGACCTCTGTTAGGGTGACAGGATCTAAGTAATTTCTTTTCTTTTTTATTTCTCAAACTATTACAGATGTCCTCTTTTCTCCCCATTGATCCTTTCCACTCCTTACCCACCCCTCTACCCAATCCCTCACAACATTATTGTTTGTGTCCTTGGGATATGCATATATGCATATAAATTCTTTGGTTAATCTCTCCTATCCACCCACCCACCAACCCCGCCTTTCCCTCTGATATTCGTCAGTTTGATCAATGCTTCCAAGTCACAGAGTCTATTTTGTTCACCAGCTTATTAAGTTCTTTAGATTCCACGTATAAGTGAGGTCATGTGATGTTTGTCCTTTGCCTGGCTTATTTGGCTTAGCATAATATTCTCCAGGTCAATGCATACTGTGGCAAAGTGTACAAGATCCTTCTTCTTTACAGCTGCATACTATTCTATGGTGTAAATGTACCACAGCTTTTTTATCCATTCATCTACTGATGGGCACTTGGGTTGTTTCCAGATCTTAGCTGTTGTAAACTGTGCTGCTATGAACATAGGGGTGTATAGATTCTTTCTGATTAGTGTTTCAGGATTCTTAGGATATATTCCTAGAAGTGGTGATCACTGGGTCAAAAAGCAGTTCTATTTTTAATTTTTTGAGGAAACTCCATACTGTTTTCTATAGTGGATGCACCAGTCTGCATTTCCATCAGCAGTGTACTAGGGTTCCCCTTTCTCCACAGCCTCGCCAGCAAGTGTCATTTGTTGATTTGTTGAAGGTAGTCATTCTGACAGCTGTGAGGAGATACCTCATTGTGCTTTTAATTTGCATCTCTCTGATAATTAATGATGTTGAACATTTTTTAATATGTTCCTTGGCCATCTGTATGTCCTCTTTGGAGAAATGTCTATTCAGGTCCTTTGCCCAGTTTTTAATTGGATTGTTTGTCTTCATCTTGTTGAGTTGTATTAGTTCATTGCACACTATGGAAATTAGTTGCTTATCAGATACATTCTTGGCAAATATGTTCTCCCAAACCATGGGGTTCCTTTGTATTTTGAGGCTAATTTCTTTTGGTGTGCAGAAGCTTTTTAGTTTGATGTGGTCTTATTTGTTTATTTTTTCTTTTGTTTCTGTTGCCCCAGGAGATATATCAGTGAAAATTTCACTACATAAGATGTCTGTGACTATACTCTTGTTTTCTTCCAGGATTTTTATGGTTTCACGACTCACATTTAAGTCTTTTATCGATTTTGATTTATTCTTGTGCATGGAGTAAGTTGGTTACCTAGTTTCATTTTTTTGCATGTACCTGTCCAGTTTTCCCAGCACCACTTATTGAAGAGACTATATTTACTCCATTGTATGTTCTTGCCCCCTTAGTGAAATATTAACTGACCATAATGGCATGGGTTTATTTCTGGGGTCTCTATTCTGTTCCATCCATCTATATGTCAGTTGTTGTAACAATACCAGGCTGTTTTGATTACAGTGGTTTCGCAGTACAGTTTGATATTCAGTAAAATGATCCTTCCCACTCTGTTCTTCTTACTCAAGATGGCTGTGGCTATTCGGGGTCATTTTGGTTCCATATAAATTTTTGAAATATTTGTTCTAGGCCTGTGAAATATGCTGTTGGTATTTTACTAGGAATTGCATTGAATCTATAAATTGCTTTGGATAGTATGGACATTTTAATAATATTAATTCTTCCAATCCATGAACATGATATATTCTTCCACTTGTTTATATCTTCCTCTATTTCTTTTTTCAGTGTCCGGTAGTTTTCCGAATGCAGATTTTTTACATCTTGAGTTAAGCTTATTCCTAGGTATCTTATTTTTTTAGTTGCAGTGATAAATGGGATTGTTTTTTTTTAGTTTCTCTTTTTGAGAGTTGTTTTTTGTTGTATAAAAATGCCACCAATTTCTGGATGTTAATTTTGTATCCAGCTACATTGCCGAATTCATTTATCAAATGTAGTAGTACTTCAGTGGAGTCTTCATGGTTTTCTATGTACAATATCATTTCATCTACAAATAATGACAGTTTTATTTCTCCTTTCCAATTTGGATACCTTTTACGTTTTCTTCCTTTGTGATGGCTGTGGCTAGGACTTCTAGTACTATGTTGAATAAGTATGGTGAAAGTGGACATCCCAGTCTTGTTCCTGTTTTTAAGGGAAAGGGTTTTAGTTTTTGACCATTTAGTATGATGTTGGCTATAGGTTTTTCATATATGGCTTTTATTATGTTGAGATATGATCGCTCTATTCCCACTTTGCTGAGAGTTTTTATCAGAAATGGGTGCTGAATTTTTTTGAATGTTTTTTCTGCATCTATAGACATGATAACATAATTTTTGTCCTTCATTTTGTTTATGTGTTGTATCACATTTATTGATTTACGAATATCATACCAGCCTGGCATCCCTAGAATAAATCCCACTTGGTCATCATGATGTATGATCTTTTTAATGTATTGCTGGATACGGTTTGCGAGTATTTTAGTGAGGATTTTAGCATCTATGTTCATCAGGGATATTGGCCTGTAATTTTCTTTCTTTGTAGTGTGTTTATCTTGTTTTGGGATTAGGGTGATCTTCATAAAAAGAGCCTGGTAGTTTTCCCTCCTCTTGAATCTTCTGGAATAGTTTGAGGAGAATAGGTGTTAATTCTTTGAATGTTTGGTAAAATTTTTCTGTAAATTCATCTGGTCCAGGACTTTTGTTTGCTGGGTGTTTTTTTACTACTTCTTCAATTTCGTTAGTTTTTATTCCTTTATTCAAGTTCTATGATTCTTCTTGTTTCAGCTTCAGAAGATTATATACTTCTAGTAATTTGTCTATTTCACCCATGTTGTCTAGTTTGTTGACATATAGTTGCTCATAGTATTTTCTTATGATCCTTTGTTTTTCTGTTGGGTCGTTTTTTATATTACCTCTTTCATTTCTGATTTTATTTATTTGGGTCATCTCTCTTGTTTCTTGGTGAGTCTGGCTAAATGTAAATCAATCTTATTTACCTTTTCAAAAATCAACGCTTGGTATCACTGATTTTGTTTTGTTTTGTTTTTTTGGTCTCTATGTCATTAATTTCTGCTCTGATCTTTTTTTTTTCTTTTTTTTTCTTTTTTAGCTTTGCTTGTTTTAATTTTATTTTATTTTGATAAGGACACTTAACATATCTATCTTGTTAACAGATTTTTAAGTGTACAATATATTATTGTCGAATATAAGTAGAATGTACAGTGTTGTACAGCAGATTTCTAGAGTTTACTCATCTTGCTTAACTGAAACTTATGCCCTTGATTAGTAACTCCTCATTTCCTCTTCCCCCTCAGCCCCTGCAACCACAATTTCCCTGTGAGTCTATGAATTTGACTATCTTAGATACCTTATATAAGTGGAATTATGCAGTATTTGTCTTCCTGTGACTGGCTGATTTCACTTAGCATAATGTCGTCAAGGTTCGTTCATGTTTTAACATACTGCACAATTTCCTTCCTTTTTGAGGCTGAATAGAATTCCAATGTATGCATGTCTACCACATTTTCTTTATCTACTCACCTGTGAATGGACATTTAGGTTGTTCCACTTTTTTTTTTTTTTAATTTTCCTTTTGTTTAAAATATTACAGATGTCACTTTTTATCCCAAATGACCCATTCCACCCCAACCCTTCCCCCTTCCCAGTCCCTCTCCCCATCATTGTCTATGTCCTTGGGTTGTGCATATATGCATATAACTTCTTTGGTTACTCTGTCCCCCTCCACCCACGCGCCCTCCTCCATCCTTCTGACCTTCCTCCGTCTCATTTATGCTTCCATGTCATTGAATTTATTCTGTTCATCAGTTTATTAAGTTCTTTGGATTCCACGTATAAGCGAGATCATGTGATGTTTGCCTTTCGCAGCCTGGCAGCCTGGATAATTTCACTTAGCATAATATTCTCCAGGTCCATCCATACTGTCCCAAAGGGTACGAGATTATTCTTCTTTACAGCTGCACAGTATTCCATGGTGTAAATGCCCCACAGCTTTTTTATCCTCCCATCTACTGAGGGGCACTTGGGTTGTTTCCAGATCTTAGCTATTGTAAACTGTGCTGCTATGAACATCCGGGTACATATATTCTTCCTGATTAATGTTTTAGGATTCTTAAGATACATTCCTAGAAGTGGAATCACTGAGTCAAATGGCAGCTCCATTTCTAACTTTTTGAGGAACCTCCATATGGTTTCCCATAGTGGTTGCACCAGTGTGCATTCCCACCAGCAGTGTACTAGGGTTCCCCTTTCTCCGCACCCTTGCCAGCACATGTCGTTTGTTGATTTGTTGATGGCAGCCATTCTGACAGGTGTGAAGTGATACCTCATTGTGGTTTTAATTTGCATCTCTCTGATGATTAGCGATGTTGAGCATTTTCTCATGTGTCTCTTGGCCATCTGTATGTCCTCTTTGGAGAAGTGTCTCTTTAAGTCCTTTGCCCATTTCTTAATTGGGTTGCTTGTCTAGTTCTTGCAGAGTGCTATGAGTTCTTTGTACACTTTGGAATTTAGCCTCTTATCAGATACATCCTTGGGAAATAACTTTTCCCAGGTCGTGGGATTCCTTTGTATTTTGAGGCTGTTTTCCTTTGCTGTGCAGAAGATTTTTATTTTATTTTATTTTTTTATTTTTATTTTTTTTTTAATTTTATTATTGTTTAAAATATTACAGATGGCCCTTTTTCTCCCCAGTGACCAGTTCCACCCCGTTCCTTCCCCCTCCCCAGTCCTTCTCCCCACCATTGTCCATGTCCTTGGGTTGTGTATATATGCATATAAATTCTTTGGTTACTCTCTCCCCTTCCACCCACCTGCTCTCCTCCATCCCTCTGACATTCATCAGTCTCATCTATGTTTCCATGTCATTGAATTTATTCTGTTCATCAGTTTATTAAGTTGTTTAAATTCCATGTATAAGCGAGATTATGTGATATTTGTCTTTCCCTGCCTGGCTTATTTCACTTAGCATAATATTCTCCAGGTTCATCCATACTGCGCCAAAGGGTACGAGAATCTTATTCTTTACAGCTGCATAGTGTTCCATGATGTAAATGTCCCACAGCTTTTTTACACATTCATCTACTGATGGGCACCTGGGCTGTTTCCAGAAGCTAGCTATTGTAAACTGTGCTGCTATGAACATCGGGGTACATATATCCTTTCTGATGAATGTTTCAGGATTCTTAGGATACATTCATAGGAGTGGAATCACTGGGTAAACCGGCAGCTCCATTTTTAATTTTTTGAGGAACCTCCATACTGTTTTCCATAGTGGTTGCACCAGTCTGCATTCCCACCAGCAGTGTACTAGGATACTCCTTTCTCCACACCCTCGCCAGCACATGTCGTTTGCTGATTTGTTGATGGCAGCCATTCTGACAGGTGTGAGGTGAAACCTCATTGTGGTTTTAATTTGCATCTCTCTGATGATTAGCGACGTCAAGCATTTTCTCATATGTCTCTTGGCCATCCACATGTCCTCCTTGGAGAAGTGTCTATTTAAGTCCTTTGCCCATTTCTTAATTGGGTTCTTTAACTTCCTCTTGCTGAGTGCTATGAGTTCTTTGTACACTTTGGAAATTAGCCCCTTATCAGATTCATCCTAGGCAAATATGTTTTCCCAGACCGTGGGGTTCTTTTGTATTTTGAGGCTGTTTCTTTTGCTGTGCAGAAGCTTTTTAGTTTGATGTAGTCCCATATGTTTATATTCTCTTTTGTTTCTCTTGCCCTAGGAGATGTATCAGTGAAAAGTCCACTACGTGGGATGTCTGTGATTTTACTGCCTATGTTTTCTTTCAGGATTTTTATGGTTTCATGACTACGTTTAAGTCTTTTAACCATTTTGAGTTTACTTTTGAGTATGGTGAAAGTTGGTGGTTGAGTTTCATTCTTTTGCATGTATCTGTCCAATTTTTTCAGCACCACTTATTGAAGAGACTGTCTTTACTCCATTGGATGCTCTTACTTCCTTTGTCAAATATTAATTGACCATAATGGCGTAGGTCTAATTCTGGGGTCTCTGTTGTGTTCCACTGACCTATACGCCTGCTGTTGTACCAATACCAGGCTGTTTTGATTACAGTGGCTTTGTAATACAGTTTGAAGTCCGGTAATGTGATCCCTCCCACTCTATTCTATTCTTTTTTTCTCATTATGGCTGCAGCTATTTGGGGTCTTTTTTGGTTCCATATAAGTTTTCGAAATGTTTGTTCTAGGTCTGTAAAATATGCTGTTGGTATTTTAATAGGAATTGCATTAAATTTATAAATTGCTTTGGGTAGTATGGACATTTTAATGATATTAATTCTTCTAATCCATGAGCATGGTATATTCTTCCACTTGTTTGAATCTTCCTCCATTTCTTTTTTCAGTGTCATGTAGTTTTCCGAGTACAGGTCTTTTATATCCTTGGTTAAGTTTATTCCTAGGTATCTCATTTTTTTAGTTGCAATGCTAAATGGTACTGCTTTTTCAGTTTCTCTCTCTGAAAGTTCATTGTTCGTGTGTAAGAATGACATTGATTTCTGGATGTTGATTTTGTATCCAGCTACCTTGCCAAATTTGTTTATCAAATCTAGTAGTACTTTAATGGAGTATTTAGGGTTTTCTATGTATAATATCATGTCATCTGCAAATGACAGTTTTACTTCCTCCTTTCCAATTTGGATACCTTTTATGTTTTCTTCCTGTCTGATGGCTATGGTGAGGACTTTCAGTACTATGTTGAATAAGAGTGGTGAAAGTGCACATCCCTGTCTTGTTCCTGTTTTTAATGGAAATGGTTTTAGTTTTTTCCCACTGAGTATGATGGTGGCTGTAGGTCTGTCATATATGGCCTTTACTATGCTGAGGTATGATCCCTCTATTCCCACTTTGATGAGAGTTTCTATCAGAAATGGGTGCTGGATTTTGTCGAATGCTTTTTCTGCGTCTATTGGTATGATCGTATGACTTTTGTCCTTCATTTTGTTTATGTTATGTATCACATTTATTGATTTGTAGATAATGTACCAGTCTTGCATCCCTGGAATCAATTCTACCTGGTCATGATGTATAATCCTTTTAATGTATTGCTGGATCCAGTTTACTAGTATTTTAGTGAGGATTTTAGTATCTATGTTCATCAGGGATATTGGCCTCCAATTTTCTTTCTTTGTAGTATCTTTATCTGGTTTTGGGATTAGGATGATGCTGGCCTCATAAAAAGAGTTTGGGAGTTTTCCCACCTCTTGAACTTTTGGGAATTGTTTGAATAGAATAGGTGTTATTTCTTCTTTGGATGTTTGGTAAAACCCACCTGTAAATCCATCTGGTCCAGAACTTTTGTTTGCTGGGAGTTTTTGGATTACTGCTTCAAATTCATTAGCTGTTATTGTCCTATTCAGGTTTTCTGCCTCTTCTTGATTCAACTTTGGAAGGCTGTATGCTTCTAGGAATTTGTCCATTTCCCCCATGTTGTCCAGTTTGTTGGCATATAGTTGCTCATAATATTTTCTTACAATCCTTTGTATTTCTGTTGGATCAGTTGTTATATCACCTCTTTCATTTCTGATTTTATTTATTTGGGTCCTCTCTCTTTGTTTCTTAGTGAGTCTTGCTAAAGGTGCATCAATCTTATTTACCTTTTCAAGAAACCAGCTCTTGGTTTCATTGATTTTTTGAATTGCTTTTTAGTTTCTATGTCATTAATTTCTGCTCTGATCTTTATTATTTCCTTCCACTTCCTTGGTGCTTCTCTTGATGTTCTCTTTCTAGTTCTTTTAATTGTTGTGTTAGTTGGTTCATTAGATCTTTTTCTTGTTTCTTGAGATAGGTCTGTAATGCCAGTAATTTTCCTCTCAGGACTGCTTTCGCCGTGTCCCGTAGGTTTTGGGTTGTTGTTTGTTCATTTTCGTTAGTTTCTCTGAAGTGCTTGATTTCTTCCTTGATCTCCTTGGTAACCCATTCATTGTTTAATAACATGCTATATAGCCTCTGTGTGTTTGAATATTTTTGAGTTTTTTATAGTAGTTGATTTCTAATTTCATGGCATTGTGATCCGAGAAGATGCTTGATATGATTTCAATCTTCTTATATTTGTAGAGACTTGCCTTGTGCCCTAACATGTGGTCTATTTTTGAGAATGTTCCATGTGCACTTGAGAAGAGTGTGTATTCTTCTGCTTTGGGGTGAAATGTTCTATAAATGTCTATTAAATCCATTTGGTCTAGTGATTCATGTAAGGTCTGTGTTTCCCTGTTGATTTTTTGTCTTTATGATCTGTCCAATGCTGACAGTGGGGTGTTAAAATCCCCCACTATGATTGTGTTGCTATCGATCTCCCCTTTAAAGTCTTCTAAGAATTTTTTTATATATTTAGGTGTTCCTGTATTGGGTGCATAAATGTTTATAAGGGTTATTTCCTCCTGTTGGATTGATCCCTTTAGTAATATGTAGTGACCATCTTCGTCTCTTGTTTTGAAGTCTGTTTTGTTGGAAATAAGAATTGCTACTCCAGCTTTCTTTTCCTTTCCATTTGCATGGAATATTTTACTCCATCCCTTCACTCTTAGCCTGTGTGAGTCTTTTGCTCTCAGGTGGGTCTCTTGTAGACAGCATATATCTGGGTACTGTTTTCTTATCCATTCAGCTACCCTTTGTCTTTTGATTGGACCATTTATTCCGTTTACATTTGTTACTATTGATATCAACTTATTTAATGTTATTTTTCCTCTTTATGGTGATGTACCTTTCTCTCACTATTCCTTCTTTTTCTTAAAGCAGTCCTTTGGCATTTCTTGCAATGCTGATTTAGTGGTACTGAACTCCTTTAGTCTTTTTTTGTCTGGGAAGCTTTTTATTTCACCTTCAAATATAAATGACAGCCTTGCTGGAGCCCGACAGGGCATGGCTCAGCATTTAAGCATTGACCTAGGATCCAGGCGATCAGGGTTCGATTCCCAGTCAGGGCACATGCCCGGGGTTGCGGGCTCAATCAATCACCCTCTCATCACTGATGTTTCTATCTCTCTCTCTCTCCCTCTCCTTTCCTCTCTCTGAAATCAATAAAGATATATTTAAAAAATAAAATAAATAAATGACAGCCTTGCTGGATAAAGCAATCTTGGTTTCATGTTCTTGCTTTTCATTACTTGCAGAACTTCATGCCACTCCCTCTGGCCTAACGAGTTTCTGTTGAGAAATCAGCTGTCAGCCTTATGTGGGTTCCCTTGTAGGTCACTGCTTGTCTCTCTCTTGCAGCCCTTAATATTTTCTCTTTGTCCTTGACATTTGCCATTTTAATTATGATGTGTCCTGGAGTGGGTCTCTTTGGGTCCCTCTTTTTTGGAACCCTCTATGCTTCCTCAACTTGTGTGGCTTTCTCCTTCGCCAGCCTAGGGAAGTTTTCTATAATTATTTCCTCCACCAAGTTCTCTATCTTTTGCTCTCTTTCCTCCCCCTCTGGCACTCCTATAATGTGAATGTTGTTTCACCTCATGTTGTCCCAAAGTTCCCTTAGACTGTCCTCATACTTTTTAAGTGTTTTTTCTTTTTGCTGCTCTGATTGTGTGTTTTTTTGTGCCTTGTCTTCTAAGTCAGTTATTCTTTCCTCTGCTTCATTAAGCCTACTTTTAATTCCTTCCAGTGCATTCTTGATATCAGGTACAGCATTCTTTATCTCTGTCTGTGTTTCATTAATGGAATGTATCTCTTTTTTCATGTTTTCATTAAGGTCCTCTATCTTATGTAGAGTCATCTTAAGTTCCTTGGGCATCTTCAGCATCCATACCCTGAACTCCATATCTGATAACTTGCTTAACTTCGTCTCATCAAAGTCTTTTTCTGGCGATGTTTAATTTTCTTTATTTGGGGGGTTTCTTTGTCTCCCCATTTTGGTAGATCTTACTGTTTGTATGTATATATTAGATATATTTGCTCTTCCCCAGTCTTTTGGGATGGGATTTTGTCTTGTGGGTCTGGTGGAGCCCAGTGGTGTGTTTTCCTTACACCTTTGATCTCTTTGCTGTATGCGTGTCCCTCTTGTGGGTGTCCCTTTTGTGGTTTCTTTATGTTCTCCTGTTGTGGTTGGGTCTAGATTGTTGTTGATCAGTCCTTGGGAGGACCCTCCTCTCAGGTTGGCTAATTGTTTTTCAGCCCCAACTTCAACATGTAAGATGTACGGGTGCTGGCCAGACAGGAGAATACACAAAATTCCAGGAAACAAGAGGTATCTTACAAAATATCTTGACAGTCACAATGAAAACAACCCACATGAAAATAGACTGGGAGAGTGAAGGGAGAACACACACACACACACACAAAATGCTTAAAAACAAAGAAAGAGAGAAAGAAAAGTAATGCTTAGAGAGAGAGAGATGTATATTGTTGTTAATACTGGTGAAAATTTAGAAAATAATAGTAAACTAAAACGTAAAAAATAGAGAAGCTACTGGAAGATAAGGGAAGAAGAGAAAAGATTCTGAAAGAAGGTCCAGCAAAAAATTAAGGGAGAGAGTCAGAATAGGATAATGGTTGAAAATGAGAAAACAAATATACAATAAAGAGAATAAAAGAAACTAACAATCGGACAAGAAGACAGAAAGGAGCATAATGAAAGAATAAAAGAAAAATAGAAAAAGAAAAAAGAAAAAGAAGAAAAACGTGATGCCAATGGATTGAGGGGAGTGAGAGAGATATAGCCCAGGCAGGGAGGGAGTCCAGTAAGAGATTTGGGGGAAACTATAGAGTAAAGCAGTAAACTTGGTTATAGTGATAAAGTCGCAGTAGTTAAGCAGGGATATCAAGAATGTCTTGATATTAGAAGGAAGGATAAAACAAAACAAAGCAAATAACCAAAACAAAACTAAAAACAAGCTTAGCAAGACAAAATTCTTTTATAAAGAGGAGAAAAAAAAATTAGTTAAAAATTTTTAAAATAATAATAATAAATAAATAAAATAAAATAAAAATTATTATAAAATTTAAAAAAAAGAAAAAACAAATTTTCTCCCCTTTCTCTTCTTCCTAAGGAAAAAATGAAAAAAATAAAGAAACCCACAAACAAAATACAAAGAAAAAACCCCAAAACCAAAAGAAACAAAACAAAACAAAAAAACAGCAGGAAAAAAGGGTAATCAATCAGGTGAGTTTTTTCTGGGCACCTTATGTTGTCTGAGGGTCACTGTTTTGTGTGCTGATTTCAGTTCTCCTGGGAGGTACTAGTGTATCACCCAATGGGAGGAGCCATCTAGGTTTGCCTCTGGTGTCCTTAGGTAGATGGTTGATCTGAGGCTCTCTGTGGACCACCTCCTCTTGTCAGCTATTTTGCAACCTTGTAGTTGCCTGGTCTTACTCCAGAGTCTTCTGTAAAGTCTTTAGGGTGCAGGGTGGCTAGTGTAGCCCAGGGTATCACTCCCCTTAGAGGTTTTGCTGTCAGGCTCTCACTCTATGGCAGTTAGTCTCTGCTCCACCGCCAGCTCCTCATTCCCTACCTTGTCCTCTGATTCTAGTTCCCCATGCTCTGTCCTGCAGCTTCAGATTGATTTCAGCCTGTTGCCTTTTCTGTATGGGCTGTTTCAGCAGCCTGGGCTCAGTGGGTTAGATTAAAAACACCTTTTGGTGAGCCCTTTGCCTACCCAGCCCCCATCAGGGGTTTTCAGCATTTCCTCCAGTTCCCAAACAACAGTCCTTGAGAATCTTATTCTTGTAAAGTCCTCCTGTGAGCTGCTCTCCCTTCCCCCTCAGGACTGTGCCCTGTGGGTGTGTCTGGGGCTCCAATGAGCAGGACCTGCCCCTTTCCTGTTGGGGGCGGTGCTCCTGGCTGCCAAGGGGTCCAGCAGGCTCTGCCCCTTCCTGCTCAGCTCTGGTTGGCTGGTCACACCAGCCCGACCCCTCACACCCTCTACTCCACAGACCCCAATCCCAGCCTCAGCTGGTCTGTCCTTCCAGTGCATGCCAGGAAGGTGGGAACCAGTTCTGTGATGAAACTCACAAATGCACAAAGCAACACAGAGGCTGAAAGTCTGTCCTGCAAATTTCCAGTGGGAAGGGACCCAAAGTTAGCTCCACACAGCTCCCTGCACCGCTCCTCTCAGCAAAGCTGGGGCAGTTTCACATTCCACCATGGCACCCCTCAGGGCTGGTCACAGATCCCAGCCTCTCGGCACTGGGAGCTCAGGGTGAGGAGGGCTCTTCTCCTCCCCCATGCCACACATATTCAGTGCTTTCTGGGGCTCAACATAATGCCCCTCATGGCGGCAGAGGGTCCCCATGTGCAGCCGTTCAGCGCAGTCCTCTGGTCCCTTATGACTTGGGTACCACAGACTTTGGGACAGCCTTCCTTATGGTCTGCAGCCCGAGCACCAGATGCCGGTCGCAGCTGCCACTAGAGGCTTTGTTTCCTAGTAAGGCGCCATCCACCATTAAAGGCTTTGTTTCCTAGGAAGGCGCTGTTCCCTCTGGGACTCACCACTCCCTGGGGTCCCTCTCTGCCCTGTGCGCAAGGTGCTCCTTCCCCTCTTGTGGCTCTAGGTGTGAGATCTCCGCTTTTGGATGCCTGTCCTCACTCCCAAGGGGAGGGAGCTTCACAGCTTCCAAACCTCTGGGCTTGGAGCCCAACACAGGCTTTAGGGGGGACTCCTTCTTCCTACGCCCCCCGTTTCTTACCGGACTCCGTGATGTTTCTTCAGTGCTCCCCACTCGCACTCTGTCCACTCAGGTATTTTTTTCTGGTTTTTCCATGCTGGCTACATAGGATTTTAAGAGTAAATCGAGTCCGTGGCTGGGAGCGGGGGCGCTCTGCTGCTTCTCACAGTGCCACCATCTTCCAAACTCTCTGCTCTGATCTTTATTATTTCCTTCCTTTTACTTTCTTGGCGTTTCTCTTGCTATTTTCTTTCTAATTCTTTTATTTGTTGTGATATATGGTTTAATAGAGCATTTTCTTGTTTCTTGACATTTTCCTGTACTGCTATGAACTTTCCTTTCAGGATTGCTTTTGCTGGGTCCCATAGATTTTGAGTTGTTTTCTGTTCATTTTTTTATTTTCCCAAGGAAGTGTTTGATTTCCTCCTTGATCTCATTGGTAACCCATTCATTGTTTAATAACATGTTATTTACTCTCTGTGTGTTGGAATATTTTTGAGTTTTTTATATAGTGGTTGATTTCTATTTTCATGCCATTGTGACCCAAGAAGATGTTTGATATTATTTCAATCTTCTTGTATTTGTAGAGACTTACCTTGTGCCCTAACATGTGGTCTGTTTTTGAGAATGTTCCATGTGCACTTGAGCAGAATGAATATTTTGCTGTGTTGGGATGAAATGCTCTGTAAATGTCAGTTAAATCCATTAAATCTAGTGAGTCATTTAATGTCTTTGTTTCCCTGTTGAATTTTTGTCTTGATGATCTGTCCATTGATGACAGTGGAGTGTTAAGCACCACCACTATGATTGTGTTGCTGTCAATCTCCCTTAAAGTCCACCAAGAAATTTTTTATATACTTAGGTGCTCCTATATTGGGTGCATATATATTTATAATAGTTATTTCCTCCAGGTGGATCAATCCTATTAGTATTATGTAGTGACCATCTTTGTCTCTTGTTATGGTCTTTATTTTGAAATCTATTTTGTCTGCAATAAATATTGCTACTGCAGCTTTTTTTTGTTTTCATTTGCATAGAATATTTTTTCCATCCCTTCACGTTCAACCTATGTGAACCTTTTGCTTTCAGGTGAGTCTCTTGTAGATAGCATATATATGGGTCCTGTTTTTTTATCCATTCAGCTATGCTATGTCTTTTGATTGGAGCATTTATTCCATTTTCATTTGAGGTTACTATTGATATATACTTATTTAAGGCCATTTTTTCCTTTTACACCAATGTACCTTTCTCTCGTGTTTCTTCTTCTTCTTCAAGCAGTCCTTTTAGCATTTCTTGCAATGCTGGTTTGGTGGTACTAAACTCCTTTAGCTTTATTTCATCTGGGAAGCTCTTTATTTCACTTTCAATTTTATTTTTATTTATTTATTTATTTATTTATTTATTTATTTATTTATTTATTTATTTTAATATATCTCTGTTGATTTCAGAGAGAGGAAGGGGGAGGGAGAAAGAGATAGAAACATCAATGTTGAGAAAGTCATTGATTGACTGCCTCCTGCATGCCCTCTGCTGGAAATGGAGCCCACAACCCGGGCATGTGGCCTGACCAGGAATTGAATTGCAATCTTCTGGATCCTAGGTTGCTGCTCAACCCCTGAGCCACACCGTCCGGGATCACCTTCAATTTTAAATGCTAGCCTTGCTGGATAAAGCAGTCTTGGTTGTAGGTTCTTACTTTTCATTACTTTTAGAACTTCATGCCACTCCCTTCTCGCCTGAAGTGTTTCTGTTGAGAAACCTGCTGTCAGCCTTATGAGGGTTCCCTTGTAGGTCATTGCTTGTCTCTCTCTTGTAGCACTTAATATTCTCCCTTTGTTCTGAACATTGCCATTTTAATTATCATGTGTCTTGGAGTGGATCTCTTTCAGTTCCTCTTGTTTGGAACCCTCTGTGTTTCCTGAACTTGTCTGTCTTTCTCCTTTACCAGCTTAGGGAATTTTCTACCATTTCCTCCACCAAATTCTTTATCCCTTGCTCTTTTTCATCCCCCTCTGGCATTGCTATTATGTGAATGTTGTTTCATTTCATGTTGCCCGAAAGCTCCCTTAGATTGACCTCGTGCTTTTTAATTTTTTTCCCTTTTCCTGCTCTTTTTGAGTGTTTTTTTTCCCGACCTTATCTTCTAAGTCAGTAATTCTATTCTCTGCTTTATTGAGCCTGCTTTTAATTCCTTCCAGCAAATTCTTGATATCAGGTATAGTATTCTGCCTGATTTTATTTATGATATTTATCTCTTTTATTCATTTTTTTACTAAATTCCTCGACCTTACCATTAAGTGTCATGTTGTTCTCACTAATTTCCCTGAACATCTTTATAACCATTACTCTGAACTATATTTCTGATAACTTGCTTAACTCCACCACATCAAGGTCTTTTTCTGGTGATCTTTTCTTTAGTTTTGGGATGTTTCTTTGTTTCCCCATTTTAGTGACTCTTAGTGTTTGTTTCTGTATATTAGATATATTTACTGTCTCCCAGTCTTAGGGTGGGATTTTGTAGTGTATGTCCAGAGGGAGCTCAGAGGTGTGTTTTCTTATACTTCTGAGCTATTTGATCTAGGCATGTTCCTTTTGTGGGCATCCCTTTTGTGGGTTCTTTTGACTCTCCTGTTGTGATTGGGTCTATATTGTTATTCACCTATTCTTAGGAGGACTCTCCTCTCAGGTTGGCTATGTGGCTCAGCCCCAACCACATCGTGTGAGCTATTGTACAGGTGTGGCAAGGCAAAAAAAAAATACAGCCAAACTCCTGGGAAACAATCATCTTACAAAATATTTTGACAATCACAATGAAAAACAACCCAAGAGAAAGTAGAATTGGGAGAGAGAAGTGAGAACACAAATGCTAAAACAAGAGAGAGAGAGAGAGAGAGAGAGAGAGAGAGAGAGAAGGATATTATTGCTAGTAGTAAATAAAAAAAATGATAATAAACTAAAATAAAAAGTAAAAAATAAAGAAGCTACTGGGAGATAAAAGATGTAGGGAAAATATTCTGAAAGAAGGGAAAGCGAAAAATTAAAGGAGAGAGTAGGAATAGGATAATATTTTAAAAATAAAATAAACAAACAGAAACAAACAAACAGGAAGGCAGAGAATAAAAGGGGAGAAAAAGAAAAGGAAAGAAAGAAAGAAAGAAAGAAAGAAAGAAAGAAAGAAAGAAAGAAAGAAAGAAAGAAAGAAAGAAAGAAAGAAAGAAAGAAAGAAGAGAAAAATGTTATGCCAATGGAACAAAAAGAGAGAGAGAGAGATAAAGCAAGGGCAATAAGAGATGTGGGGAAAACAATAGAGGAAAGCAATAAACTTATAGGTTATAATGATAATAACCCATCAATTGAGGAGAGAATATCAAGAAAATCTTGATAACAGAACAAAACAAAACAAAACAAAACAAAACAAAAAAAGACAAGGAAAGCAAAACAAATTTTTTAAAAAGTGAATTAAAAATTAAAAACATCTGCCCACCTGGGCGTGGCTCACTGGTTGAGCGTCGACCTGGGATCCAGGCGATTTGGGTTCGATTCTGGGTCAGGGCACATGACCGGGTTGCAGGTTCGATCAATGACTCATCATTGATGTTTATATCTCTCTCTCCCTCTCCTTTCCTTTCTCTGAAATCAATTAAGATATATTTTAAAAAGATAAAACAAAAAAAAATCTACAAAATTTTAAAAGAAAAGTTTTCTTTTCTCTCTTTATTCTAAAAAAAAGTCAACCAGATGAGTTTTGTATGGGCAGCTTATGTTATCTGAGGCTCACTGAGGCTGATTTCGGTTCTTCTGGGAGGTACTTGTCTATCAGCCAATGTCAGGAGTGTCTAGGTTTGGCCCTGGTGTCCTTAAGTAGTTGGTTGATCTGAAGCACTCTATGGACTGCCTCCATTTGTCAGCTATTTTGTCTCTCCCTTGTGGTTGCCTAGTATTGCTCCAGAGTCTTCTGAAGTGTTTGTAGGGTACAAGCTGGCTAGTGTAGCTTGGGATATTGTTTCCCTTACTTAGAAGTTTCAGGCCTCAATATTAGTCTCTGCTTCAAAGCCAACTCTTCAGTCTCTACCTTATCCTCCAATTCTAGTTCCCCATACAATGTCCTGCTTCACATTCAGATTGACTTCAGTCTATTGCCTTTTCTGCATGGGCAGTTTCAGCAGCTTGGGCTCCATGGGTTTGATTTAAAAAAGTTCTGGTGAACACATTGCTTGCCCAGTACTCAGAAGAGGTTTTAAGCTTTTTCTCCAGTTCCTGAACAATAGTCTGTGAAAGTCTTATTCTTGTACTGGCCTCCAGTGAGCTCTTCTCCCCTTCCACTCAGGACTGTGCCCTGCAGAGGATATCTGGGTCTTCAATGAGCTGAACCAACCCCTTTCCTATTGGGGGTGGTACTCCTAGCCTGCAAGAGAGGCAGGTGTGCTCCATCCCTCCTTTCCCTGATTTGGTTGGCTAATCTCACAAGGTGCTCATTTCAAACTCTCTACTATGCAGACATAAATCCAAGCTTTCACTGGTCTGTTTCCTCAATGCAAGCCAGGAAGATGGGAGCCAGTTCAGCAATCAAAAACTCAGAAATTCACAGAACAACACACAGGCAGAGAACTCACCTTGTGAGGTCCTGTTGCTTCCTGCCTCAGAACCAAGCAAGAGGGGTCACAAAGTTAGCTCCACACAGCTACCCTGCACAGCTAATCTCAGTAAAACTGAGGCATCTTCTTGTATGCTATCCTCACTCCCCTCAGAAAAGGTCAAAAATCCCAGATTCACTGAACTGGCAGCTCTGGTGGCTGGAGTCCTGATCCACCCCACCAGCAGCTTTGGTCCCTCTCTGATGGCAGAAGGGCTCTCTTCCATTCCCCGGGCCATACAGAACAAATGCTTTCTGGGGTTCTACACAATGCCTTACAGGAAAGCTGGGGGTCACTGTAGGTGGCTGCTCAGTGCAGCCTTCTGGCTTTATATTGGGAAGCCACACACAGTGGGGACAGCCTTTCCCATGGTCAGCATCTGGGGTGAAAGACTCCCATCCCATCTGCAGCCATTATATGGGTTGTTTCACTGGGAGGGTGTGGTCCCCTCCTCGCAGGCACACTGCTCCCCTGGATTCCTCTGCCTTTCCTGCATGGGCTCTCTTTCCCTTCTCCTCTGCTCTGGGTTTGAGATTCTAGCTTTTGGGTGCCAGTCCACACTCCCAAGGAGAAGGAGCTTTGCATCCTCCAACACTCGGGCCTCAGAGCCCAACACTGGCTTCAGGGGGACTCCCCCTGTCTATGCCCTCCTTTCTTATCAGACTTTATGATGCTTCTTCAGTGCTCCTTACTGGAAATATGTCCATTCAGCTATATTTCTCTTGTTTTTCCAAGCTGGCTACTCAGTATTTTAGTGGTAAATTAAATCCGTGGCTGGGAGCAAGGGTGCTCTGCTTCTTGTCAGAGTGCTGCCATCTTCCCTTCTCCATCATTTCTTTTTTAAAAATATTCTTATCATAGTTATATTGTTTCCACATTTCCTAATGGAGTTGTGTGTGTGTGTGTGTGTGTGTGTGTGTGTGTGTGTTTGTTTTGGGGGAATCGGCACATAATTTCCCCCCAAAGATAATTCTATTTGCAGTAATTCCTATACCTACTTGAGAACAGAGACAAGAAGAAAACAGGTACTGACACCATTTGATGCATGACTGGGACCATGGCATATTATTAAAAAGAATCCTGGATCCTTCCATGGCACAGCTGGCTATTCATGAAATCTTGAAATGTATAAGTCTGTAGCATCTGGTCCATTGTTGCCATTCTTATATTGCCATTCAACTCTCATCTTAAATTTTTAATTTGCAAATAGTTTCTGTCTATGAGTGAACAAGGGTGAATCCAGAACCTTTCTCTCAGATAAATGAAAGGATGCGGACACTCTTCCTCAGGCAGGAGAGAGAAGCTTGTCCTAAGTTCCAAGCTCAAATGTCCATTGGTCTTGTCATCCATTGCTACTTAACAGGGCCCCTTTTAGCCCAGAGATAACAGAGTATGTGACAGAGAAGTTTTCAGAGGCAGCAGAGGTGATCCCCATTTTATGCATACCCCTTTGGTGCTATGTCCTGCTTGGCCTGGCAGATATCAGACTTGTGCCACTTCCTTACACCTCCAACCCTGACACATCAGTAATTATATCTTGAGACTGCATGCAATGAAGTTATCAAAGGTTCAAAACATTTGGCTTTCATATCTCCCCACTTCCCAATTTCTGCTACCCCCTTCATAATTGGCACCTTTTCAGATACTCAGCTTGGACTAGGTAGTATGCAGCCCCTCACATCATCATGTTAATTCATACCCAAAAGCAATTAAACACAGGGATGAACAGATGTGGGGGGACCAATTGGTTACCTCAACGTGAGGCCTTTGTTGTTTCCATTTCAAGACTTACTGCATTAGCCCTTCTTAAAGGCTGGATTTGGATGCAGAAGGGTATAGATATCTAGATATATCTATTCTGTCTTTCATTGCCCTTCATAGCCAGGGCTAGTAATAAGAAAACTAATACTGGGGTGAAAAATGGCCTAAGATCATATAGCTAGAAGTCACATTGCTGGTGCCTTAAGCCAGGTGACTTGCCTTCAAGTCCAAAGTTTCTTGGTAGGTGGCCCCTAGGGAATATGCTCTGATTTGGGCATGCTTTAGTGGCATACCCTAATACTACCATTGTGTCAATAAACCTCAAGTTACTATCCTACATACCCATACCTGTGCTGGGTATACAGTGGGGCAACAGTTAAGATGCATGTCCGGTTTGGCATGCATCTACCCCAGCAAGTTTAATGTTTGCCCTAAAAATACCTCACAGGTCCAGTCCCATAGCCCTTGCTCTTTGCCCTGTACAACTTTGAACTGTTCTGGCCTCATTCTCTTGTCCATTTGTATGTCTTCTTTTGTGATGTGTCTGTTTAAATTGTTGGCCCCTTTTTAAATTGAATTACTTGTCGTGCTATGAAATTGCAAGTTAAATTTATATATTCTGGATATAAGTTTTTTTTTACATACATCATTTTCAAATTTATCATTTAAATGTCTTAGTAGTTCTCTCACAGAACAAAGTTTGATGAAATCTATCTCTTTTTTAATATGGTTCAAACTTTTTGTGTCCTATCAAGAAAATGTTTGCTTATCCCAAATTTGCAAATATGTTTATTTTTCTTGTTATATTTCTATAGATTTAGCTTTTATATTTCAATTTATGACCCCTAGCAAGGTAATTTTATGTAGTATATGGAAAGGTTCATTTTTCCCCATATGAATATTGTAATTATGCCATCTTTTTAAAAGTCTGTGCTGTCACCCATTAAATTACCTTTGTACCCTTGTTGAAAATTAATAGAAAAACCATCCTGAATAATCAACTGAAGACTAGTTGGAGAGTACCTTCAAAGCCAAGGACCTAAAGTGGAGACCACATAGAGACTGGTAGGAAGATGAAGGTCTGGAGGGATATCTCAGATGTAGGGGGTTCCCACTGAGAACTCTGAGATCTAAATCCCAAGCTGGGCTCCTCAGCCCAGAGCATCAGAACTGAGAAAGGCGCCTACATAACATCTGGCTGTGAAAAGCAATGGAGTTTCTCTCTGCCAGGGAGAAATGGCTAGAAATTCAGGCACCCTCTCAAAGGGCCAACACACAAAGTTTTGAGTGCAACCACTCAGCTTGGGCTCTGGCAGAGAGGGGACAGAGTGGACTGTGTGAGGAGAATCTAGGTTTGGGGGCTGTGGGGATACAGCTCAGATTTCTGTGCTGAGTCATTCCTCCAAACTACAGGGGACATCATTGTCAGGCTGATCTTTGACAGCCAGGCAGCTTTTGTCTGGGGGGAGAAGCAATTGCCCCACCCTGTTGGAAAACCTCTTGTTTCACCCTGTGGAGATTACACTTTGCTGTGGTCGACAGCCTGAGTCTTATTAAAAGACTGAGAATAACAATCAGTCTGCAGGCAAAGGTGGATCTCTAAGGCTTTCATTCACTCTAGACAGTAGCAAGATACTTTCTCAACCCATGGCATCAATGGTGACCACTTGAGGAGCTTAAGCTTCCAACCCTATAAGGAAGTAATGAAACACTCCACAAGCTCCCTGTTGGGATAGTGTCAGAAGGTTTAGTGGAGATTCAGGACATTCACCACCATCCAGTGGTAACAAGGTCACTGCCCCCTTCTGTGGTGTCAGTCTAGGCCACATGGGGAGTTGTAATAAGGCACTACTACATATTCCAGCCATGAAGATAACAGTGGAAGCCTGGTGGAGAGCTAGAACTCCCACCACTGCCCAGAAATAACAAGAAGTCCTGTACCTTGGATATCAACAGAGACTGAATAAGGAACCTGGATTTTTACCCCACCTAGTAGTAAAGAGATGCCACTTTGCCCTATCTTCCCCTGCTGCATTGGTGTCAGAATAAGCCAGATAAAACAGAGGTATAAATAAGATCCAGTGTCTCATAACGTTACTTAAAATATCTAGATTTTAATCCAAAATCACTCATAATACCAAGAATCACAATGATCTCAAACTGAATGAAAAGGCAATCCATTGATGCCAATGCTAGAAGATATCAATAAGAATGAAATGTATACCTTAGAACTGAAAAATACAATAACCAAAAAAAGAAATCTCAATGAATGGGTCTAACAGGAGAGTAGAAGTGGCAGAGGAAAGAATCAGTGAATTTGATGATACAATAGATATTATCCAATCTGAACAACAAAGAAAAAATAGATTGAAAAAATTAGTAGAGTCTCGGAGACCCATGGGACTATAAAAAAAAAAATCTAACATTTGTGTCATAGGAGTTCTGGAAAGAGATCAAGAGGGGTTGGAGTGAAACAGTACTCAAGGAAATAATAGCTGTAAACTTCCCAAACCTGAGAAAAAACATAAACCTACCAAGAAGCTACACAAACCCCAAACAGTACAAACCTGAAAAAATCCATGCCAAGATATATCATAATTAAACTTCTGAAAACTATAGACAAAGAAAACATCTTGAAAGCAGCAAGAAAGAAAGAACACTTTAATTATAATGGTTGGGGAAAGACAAATTCAATGACAGCATATTCCTCATAAGAAGCAATGGGGGCCAAAAGGATGTTGCACGTTTTTCAAGGGCTGGGGGTGGAAACGGAACTACCAACTCAAAATTCTATATCCAGCAAAATTCTCCATCAGGAATGAAGTGGGAAATAAAGACATTTTTAGATAAAAAAAACTGAGAGATTTTGTCGCCAGTAGGTCTAACCTAAAAGAGTAACTAAAAGAAGGGATCTTGGACATCAATGAGGAATAAAGCACAATAGAAAAAAGTTAAAGCAACCATTATAATAGTCTGATGTGGTTCTAAACATATGTGGAGGAAATATTTGACATTATGAATAGGGAATGATAAAAGAGTGTAAAGGAAATCAAGGTTTTTATACTTCACTCAAACTGGTAAATACTGACACCTGAAGATACTGAAAATTACATACATAACATATATATAAGTATATATGCATATATGTTTTTACATATTTATATGACTATATAATGTTATTATATTACTTTATGTATAATGTAATATCTAGAACAACTACTTAAAAATCCATATGAAAAGATACACTCAGCCCAGCCGGTGTGGCTCAGTGGTTAAACATTGACCTATGAACCAGGAGGTCAAGGTTCAATTCCCTATCTGGGCACATGCCAAGATTACAGGCTCAATCCCCAGTAGGGGGCATGCAGGACGCAAGCAGTCAATGACTCTCATCATTGATGTTTTTCTCTTTCTCCCTCGACCTTCCTGTCTCTGAATTCAATAAAAACAGGGGGAAAAATACACTCAGACACTACAGGTGAATCAAAGTGGATGCTCAACATCATTAGCAACCAGGGAAATGCAAAATTAAAACCTCAATGAGATATTGTTACAAACATGTCAGAATAGCTAAAATAAAAAATGGTAGCAACACCAGTGCTGGAGAGAATGCAGAGATACTGGATCACTCAGGCACTATTGGTGAAAACATAAAATGGTAAAGACATTATGGGAAAAAGTTTGGCAGTTTCTTAAAAAAAACAAAAACAAAACTTAAACATTCAAGTACCATACAACCTAGCAATTGCACCCTTGGCATTTATCCCAGAGAAATAAAAGCTTATGTCCATACAAAACCTATACACAAATGTTATAGCAGTTTTATTCATAATAACCTAAAACTGGAAATGATCCAGATATCCTTCAACAAGTGAATTATTAAACAAACTATTACATGCATACCCTGAAATATTATTCCACAATAAAAGGAAGAAGTTATTCAAGGCACACAATAAACCTGAATTAATCTCCAGAGAATTATGCTAAGTGAAAACTGCCAATCCCATTTAAGATGAGCTTTTTTATATGTATTATTTCATTTATATAACATTCTTAAACTTCTAAAATGGAGAATAAATTGGTGGTTTCCAGTGTTAAGGAGGGGTGGAGGAAAGAGGTAAGTGGATGTGGCTATAAAAGAACAACATGAGCCCGGCCGGGCGTGGCTCAGTGGTTGAGCGTCGACCTAGGATCCAGGCGATCGGGGTTTGATTCCCTGTCAGGGCACATGCCCTGGTTGCGGGCTGCAGCCGATCAATGACTCTCATCATTGATGTTTCTATCTCTCTATCCCTCTCCTTTCCTCTCTCTGAAATCAATAAAGATATATTAAAAAAAAAAAAAAAAAGAGAGAACAACATGAGAAATTGGTGTGCTGATTTTTTTTTTTTTTTTTTTTTTGGTGATGGATATTCAATTACACCAGAACTGTTTGTATTCTTTTTCTTTTGTATGTAATGTATATTTTTTTCTTTTGACTTCTTTCGAGATTTTCTCCTATTTTTGGTTTTCAATGGTTTGACTATGATGTGGTTAGGCATTTTTTTTTTTTTTTTTTTTTTGTATTTATTCTGTTTGAGGTTCACTAAGCTCCTTAGTTCTATAACTCCTGATCTTCATCAAAGTTTGGAAAAATTTTGTCCTTTCTTTTTTAAAAAAATTATCTTTATTGTTGAAAGTATTACAGATGTCCCCTTTTTTCTCCATTAACTCCCTCCACCCTTTGCCCCTCCCCTCAGGCCTTCACAAGAGTATTGTCGGTGTCCATGAGTTATGCATATATGCATATAAGTTCTTAAGTTAATCTTTACCCACCCACCCCTGCCTTCCCTCTAAGATTCATCAGTCTGTTCCATGCTTCTATGTCTCCGGTTCTATTTTGTTCATGGGTTTGTTTTGTTCATTTGATTCCGCATATGAGTGAGATCATGTGAAACTTATCTTTCTCTGACTGGCTTCTTTTGCTTAGCAGAATACTCTCCAGTTCCCTCCATGCTGTCTCAAAGGGTAAGAGATCCTTGTTTTACAGCTGCATAGTATTCCATGGTGTAAATGTCCCACAGCTATTTTATCCACTCATCTACTGGTGGGCACTTGGGCTGTTTTCAGATCTTAACTATTGTAAATTGTGCTACTATGAACATAGGGGAGCATAAATTCTTTCACCCAGACACATCATAATTAAAATGTCAAAAATTAAAGACAAAAAAAAGAATATTAAAGGCAGCAAGAGAAAAGCAATCTGTTACCTACAAAGGAGCTCCCATAAGGCTGTCAGATGATTTCTCATCAGAAACTTTACAGGCCAGAAGGAAATGGTATGAAGTATTCAAGGTAATGAAAAGCAAGAATCTGAAACCAAGACTACTCTATCCAGCAAGGTATCATTCAAAATAGATGGTGGAATAAAAAGCTTCCCAGACAAAAAAAAAAAAAAAAAAAAAGGCTAAAGGAGTTTATCACCACCAAACCAACATTGCAAGAAATGTTGAAGGAACTGCTGTAATAAGCAGTAGAAATAGTGAGAGAGATAACATAGGCATAAAGAATTAAAATGGCAATAGATAAATCCCTATCAATAATAACCTTAAGTGTAAAAAGATTAAATGTTCCAATCAATAGACATAGGGTAGCTGAATAGATAAGAAAACATGATCCAAATATATGCTATCTACAAGAGACCCACCTCAGAACAAATGACACAGGCTGAAAAAACAAAAAAAACTTCTGGAGAACTTTAAAGGAGAAATTGACAGCAATACAGTCATGGTAGGGGATTTTAACGCCCCACTGACTTCACTGGATAGACCTTCCATCAAAAAAATCAACAAGGATACAGTGACTCTAAAGGACACACTAGATCAGATGGATTTAATTGACATTTACAGAATATTTCACCCCAAAGCTGCAGAATATACATTCTTCTCAAGTGCACCTGGGATATTCTTAAAGATAGACCACATGTTAGGACACAAAACAAGTCTTTATAAGTTCAAGAAGATTGAAATCATATCAAGCATCTTCTTGGATACACTCTGATGGGAATGCAGACTGGTGCAGCCACTATGGAAAACAGTATGGAGGTTCCTCAAAAATTAAATATGGAACTTCCATTTGACCCAGTGATCCCACTTCTAGGAATAGATCCTAAGAAACCTGAACACCAAGCAGAAATAATTTATGTCCTTTATTTCTTAATATATTTTTTTCTGCCCAATCGGCACTGTTCTCCTTCTGAGACTAGAGTTGCATTCATATTATACTATTTGATATCTTAAAGGTCCCTGAAGTTTTAAAATTTTTTTTGTAATTCTTTTCTCTCTGTTCTTTACTCTGGATAAATTCTGTTAATGTCTCTTCAGTGTTACTGACTCTGTCTTCTGCCTTTTTCAAAATACAATTAAGCCCATTCAGTGAATTATTTATTTCAATTAATGCTCTTTTCATTTATAGAGTTTCATTTGGTTCTTTTGGATAGTTCCATTTCTATGCTTAGATTCCCTATCTGTTCACTCATCACTGCCATATTTGCCTTTTATTCTTAAAATATATTTTTTCATACTTGTTTTAAAACCTTTCCTAAATCCCACTTCTGGACTATCTAAGATTTGGTTTCAATTGATGGTTTATTTCACAATTTCACAGTTTCTTATATGTGTAGTAATTTTTTATTGTATATTTGACCTCACAGATATCTTGCCATACTTATTTGTAGCCCAAACTGAGCCAAGAACTTTCAGGGGACTCCACCTGCACTCTTATGCTGAACTGTGTTCTTGCTAATTCATATGATGAGGACCTAACCACCAGTACCTAAGACTGATTTTGTACCATGATTTTGTCTGTGGATCTGGTCATAAGTTTAACATGCCTGATTCTCTAATTTTCCCAGTAATTCTGTGAACTACCTGATATTCTTTCTATAAATTTCTTTATCTAAAGGCCCCAAATGTTGCAGTCGTCTTTCTGATTCTGTGTTCTTACAGATCTTGCCCTCATAATCCTTATTATCTTAATAGATTTTTAATATTTTAGAGAGACTATTTTTTAATGTTTTAACTAAAATTTCAATTTCTCTTTAGTGCAATATCTAATCATCCATTATCAAAAATGGAAGACCCAAAGTTTCAACTTTGATTTTTCCATCATGGTAGAGAATTAGTCTGGTGACAAATTTTTGTTGGCACCACTGAACAGTAGGCTTTTTAGTTTGTCAACTAATATCACAATTGATGGCCTCTGGCACCAATGGTACAACTGCTCTAGTAAATGGAATGCTGTGACAGATTCTCTGTTGGCACTGCTTCTCTTCATCATTAGCACAAACCTAGAATGTAATGGCTAAAGCTTCAGTCATATACTGTGCCCTAGATTCAAAAGGAAGCTAGGAGAGTAACCGGTGCTTTGAGCTTCTTCCAACCTGGAAAAGGTGCTAAGATGGGCAGCCAAAAAGAAATATCCACTATAAGCCCAAGTCAGGTTTGTGTGGCCATAAGCCTGGATGGGAGCAGGCACTCATATCCATGGCCTCCCATTCCATGAACTAAGAATATTTCCTCTTTTATGTGAGAATCATGCCAAAAGGCTGTCCTCTTTAAATTCACTCTCCCCACGATATTTTCTACCACATCTTAAGTTATGTGTACCTCTTGGGATTAGGAAGCCAACTTGCCTCAAGTTTTAATACAGAGCTCCTTGCCTATAAAATAAATTCCTGCCCATATCCTTCTTCTTGTACTTTTAGCACATGCAGTGCTTTCCTAGGGCTTGTCTCCGGTATCAAGAACTGAAGCCAGAAACTTCTCTTATTTTTAGAGCATCAAGTCTTAGTGCTACAAGCAGAGCCATTGTCTTTCGTGAAACTTTGGAGGGCTACAGAGAAGGGCAAACAGTCACAGTCCTCCCCACCTTCCGTAGTAAATGATTGCAGCCAACTCTGTGGCTATAGTGTTTACTGTGATGGTTATGTCATTATTTGATTTCTTGGCATTCAACATCCTCATTAATATCATGTGTTCTTCCCTGAGGAAATGGAGGAGCATGTTCTCTATGTATGTACTCACAATTCTTTATTTAGCCTGGCACGTGCCTTCTTCCCCAGCATGTTAGTTTAGCATTTGTGCTGTTCCCTTGCGAAACTCTAGAGCTTACAATTCTTAGAGGAAATGACTTATTTATCTCTAGGAAGATTTTCCTCTTTCCCCTTAACTATCCCTGAAGGCTAAACTCTTGCAACATAGGTGGGTAAGCTATGCTACCAACTCCAGCAGATGAGGCCACTGAGTGTCCCCTTCCCTCAACAGAAAGAGGTGTCCTAGGCCAGAGTGACTGCTGCTTCCATCCTCTTATGTCAAGCCCAGAATGGTTCCAAGGAAGATTCATTTGCAAGGGGTCCTGTCACTTGAGTAATGGTTTATGACAGCTGGGCTCCAGGCTAGTTCTAGGCAGGAGAGAAATTATCACTGGAGCATTCCTGGATGGTTGTTGTTCACCAGGCCTCACCCCCAGATTTTATGAGTTACAAGGAGAGAATGAGACTTCCTCTAAATAGCTCCCAGAAACTGGGCCCTGAGCCAGGGGACTTCCTGCATGGACTACTGACCTACCAGGTGGATGATATACATTTGGGGCCATTCCTTACAAGCATCTACTGGGGACTGAGAACAAGTTTGTCAGCCTGGTTGCTTGTTCAAGTATTTATCAATGGAGGTGACTCAGGGGAGATAGCACTGAGTGATTGTCAAACCAGGCTACAATGTCAGCCAGATCTGAAGTTGCATCCTGGTTTCAGCACCTACTTCCCTTCTGACTTTGGTTAGGTTGCCTCCCTTCTCTCAGTCTCTATCTCTTCATCTGGAAAATGGAAGCAGTCAATGAGACTGTTTGCCAAGTATGTAGGGCAGTGCTTTGCCCATAGTAGATGTTTAATAATCAAAATTCACTGTTATAAAAGTAACACTGGACTTGAAGACTAGAACTGGGGCCCCAACTACCTCAGTAATGATGAACAAATCACTTTCCCTTTTTTTGGCTCAATAGGAAGAAGAAATAGCACATGCCCTTCTTCCATCCTTAGAACTCAGTGAGTTGAAAATGAAATAAAAAGCATGAAAAAGCTTTGATTCCTGTCAAGTTTTGTCCCAGTGGGAGAGAGGATTGTCCCAGGATTAAGTTAGGAAGACAATTGGAAACAGTGGAAAGAAAGATCCAGTCATAATGAGCCAAGGTGGCATAAAATGATCACAACGGAAATAGGCAGAGTGCCATCATGCTGGTTGGGAGGACATTAAGGGAGAAGTGCTAAGAAGTCAAGTGTTCTTGTTTTTCTTCAATAATGAGTTCTTCCATCTCTCAGCAAGTGCCCATTACCACTACATCCACACTAGGGGGCAAGAATATTCACATGCTGGACTGGCAGAAGGAAGACTGCATTTTGCCCCTGGCTTTCTAGTCACATTGTGATCCACCTTTCAGAGTCGTCCTTTTATTCATCTGCAAATTCAAGATATCAGCACCCACCACTCTGTACTGATAGAGGCTTAAGCAACATTGTGAATGCGAAAGTGCCTTTGAGTCCATAGGGCATTTTATAAAAAGGTAAGGATTTGTTTCTATTATGTATCTCCATTAACATAAAATATAAATGGAAAGTTGATTTAAACCCAGCTAATGTTTTGCTCTCACACAGATCCTGCTGTGCCCTGCTTCTCCAGGAATATGTCTCCTCCATGTTGCAGGCCTGGAAAAGGGAATCTGTGCTATAGGCATGGTATGAGGTGTGTATGTGTGTGAGTGCACGCATTCAGATATATAAGCTTGCCGGGGCTGTTATAACAAAGTACCACAGGCTGGGTAGCTTAAACAACAGAAATGTACTGTCTCCCAGTTCTGGAGGCTAGAAGTCCAAGCTCAAGGTGACAGCATGGTTGGCTCATTCTGAGGTTTCTGAGGGAAAATCTGTCTTATACCTCTCCTCAGCGTCTGATGCTTTGCGGGCAATCTTTGGCATTCCTGCTTGTAGAAGCATCCCCCCAATCTCTTCCTTCAGATTCACAGGGTCATCTCCCTGAGTGTGTGTCTGTGTCCAAATTCCCCCTATTGATAAGAATATCAGTCATAATGAATTGGGATCCATCTACTCCACTATGACCTCATCTTAACTTACTTAAGTTCATCCACAGTGATCCCATTTTCAAATATAGTCACATTCTGAGGTATGCAGGATCAGAATTTCACTATAAGGGTGTGAGGATATAATTTAACCCTTAGCAGTATGCGTGTTTTGATGAACACTGTCTTTAAAGGGTAACTAAGTACCTGCTTTCCACTCCACTGGGGCCTCTTCATTCTTCCAACTCTTCAGTGTTTTCTCATCCCCAGTGCTCTAGCCACAGCACAGATGAAATGAACTCTGGGCTCCATCCAGGGATCAGGCAGCTGAGAGAAGAGACGTGTGGAGTACCAGAGAACTGTCAAGCCTCATAGCCCTGCACACCTGCTTGCCTGAACCAGAACAGTGCTCCTGACTCCTTATAAGCTTGTAAACCTGGCTGCTTGTCCAAGTCTTTGAGAATATAGTCTGAACTAACTATATTCTCTCTCCTTCTCTGTGCTGCTGTGGCCTGACCATCTCCTGAAGGAATACTTTCCAGCTCCTTCACCTCTGAAGCCCTGCTGGACCTGGCTGTTACATGCCTCCACTAAAAATGTTCCTGTTGAGGATAGTGGTGTGACCCAGTTGCCTCTGAGGTCTCTGGCACAAGTGTTCCAGGGGATAGCCTGGGTCTATATCACTGTGGCACTTCTAGGATGGGGCCTTTGCAGGCTTAGTAATGATGCAGCACTGCCTTCCCACCACTTGCCATCCTTGGTCACTTCTTGATGCAGAAATTTTCCTATTGACAATGCTGGTAAGAATTTGTCACCATTGTTCTTGTGGGCTGGCTACCAAGAAGCTCAGAGTCAAGTGTATTTTGGTCTCAGTGATCTCATCTTTGGGTCTCAGCAAAATGACCTCTCTTCTTTCTCTGAACTTTTATGAATTCTCTCTCAAAAGTTTAGTCCCACTGACCTATTTAATATGTATTTTCATTGTAAGCCACCTCAGGTCTTTAGAGAGGTATGTATAAAATTGTTTTTCTTACTGTAATGTGGGCAAAGAAAAAAAGATGGTTCTTTGACTTTATTTATAAGTAAGGTAGATAAGCAAGCAGGAGGGGTCTTCACAGGATGTGGTCAATCTATTGGAAAGGGCTTGGGGCATAGACTCTAAAGATGTGGGATTAATTCCCATCTCTACCACTGACTAGCTATATAGAACCAAGCAGATAGTTGTATCACCCCAAGCCTCAATTTTCTATTCTGTCAAATGGGCCAACAATCTTGCTCTTCCTACTTCTGGAAGCTCTTGTGAATCCTGATAAGATAAAAAAGTAAGAGCCAACGCTTTTATAGTCTTTAGTATGTGCCAAGCACTGTTCTAAACACATTATATGTATAATTTCATTGAACTCACAGCAACCCTAAGAGATGGATTCTGTTATCATCCCCATTTTGCAGAAGATGCAACTGAGGCTCAGAGATTAAGAGACTTGCCCCAGCTCACACAATGAATAAGTTTTCAATTCAAGGGATCTGGCTCCTGATTACCTGTTCTTACCCATTGTACATCCAGCCTCTCACAGTGCAAATGAAAGTTCAAGAAATGGGGAGAGACTTTGCAAATGATAAGCTATAATCCAAATTCAAAGGATTCTGCCTGTATTTTTATTTATTCTGGGACTCAGCTTCCCTACCCCAAAAGTGTAGAGATCAGCCTCAAGGTCCCTTAAACCCTTTTCCCCATGACAAGCTCTTGGTCTGTATATGTCTTGTAAAATATGTAACAACAAAAACAACAAAACATACACAAATGTGTTACTTATCATACATCTGAAATAATCATATTTGTTACCAGGGTGAAGTGATACTTGTTAGAAGTTGTCATGCTGTTTCTATATTTGGCTGCATGATTTGTTCATGAGACAAAAAAATCACAAAATAGCTTGATGCCAATCAGAATGTTCTAGATTTGTTTAAGGCCCATTCCCCAGTGAACTATCAAAAGTCATGGCTCACACAGCCTATAAGCATGTGTTGCTACCAGAAAATAAGAGCTTGTACCATTTCGGCATTCATACCAAACTTCTTGAGGATACCAGATATTGCTGGCTTACTTCAAGAAGCCAATGCTGGCCTGCAAAGACCTTCTACCAAGACAGGAGTGTGCAGGGGAAGACAAATCTCCAGAAGGGCCTGTCTTTAGTTGCCCAATAGGAGTAACTGGAAGGAGTGCTTATTTCTTTAAAAGTTGGCCTTTTTAGGGAAAGGAATGAGGTGAAAGACCTTTGGTATTTATTATCAGTATCTTCTAGACCCTGAAGCATTCCCAGGCTTCCTGGCCCCTGCCCTCCCTGCCACATAAGCTGCAGCCTTTTCAGCCCCATTTACAGGCTGCTGCATGTCCAGACTCTTCTACTCTCCTAAGTCACTTGCACATAGGAATTAGCAGGTTGTCAGATGGGCTTCTCAGTCATAAGGCCCTGGGGCAGACCATCAGCCTGCCACTAAAGAAGTTAGAACCCAATAGGCAGAGGTTTTGGTGTTAAGCACCAGCAGAGGGCTTCTAATAGGAGACAGGGCAGGAAGGGATGCGGAGTCTGGGCCTGGGACCCAATTCTTGAACTTGCTCTTTGCTTCCCTGAATACCTGATATTGGAAGCCTGGTGTTAGTTCACCTGTGTCTATCCAGTGCCAGGGCCCAATCTGCTGTGTTATTACTTTGCCTCTACCTATCTTTCACCCACAAGAAATGGGGATCCACAGTTATACTCTTCTGAGGTGGATTCTCTGGAGGCTCCAAAGCAGATAGGGTTACAGAGAGCACTGAAGTTTTCTCTAGGTAGTAGCCCAATTCCAGTGCAAAAGCCATATGCCTATGATCCCCTTTGGTATGCGTTGCTTGCAAAGACTTAGTTAGGCCATGGATTGCAAAACAGGAACTTTGAGGTAGAAGTGAGAGCTTCAGGACACTTTTCTTCAGAGGTCAGGAGGCACAGGCAGCTGGTAGACCAGCAGTTCACTGGTGTTGCTTCTCTGCCAATGGCTGTTTGGCTGTGCCAGCATCCTCCTGGGTTGAGCATGTAGCCACAGAAACAAGCTCCACTTGGCTCCTCTTCCCTGGGAGTTTTGCAGAGCTATGAATTCCGAGGGCTTCTCCCGAAGAGCTTGGCAGAATGAGCCATTCAAACCTCTACTTGATATCCCGTTGTCCATATTGTTCCAACACAACTCAGGAAATGTTACTCCTTGCTCAAATCGTTCTTTGCCCCCACACCCTAGAGGCTGTAGTCCACAGCCAGATGCAACTTCTGAAGCCCTCTGTCGTCTGTGTTGAGTTAGTGTGCCCAATCTTCTTTCTCATGATGTAATCTATTCCCTGTGGCCTGCAAAGATCCCTAATAGCATCCTCTCCTTCTCTCTGCCTTGACCTGGCCCAACTGTCCTTCATGTTCCAGGTATGAGGCAGCCTACCCTTCTATCATATGCTTATAAGAAACTGTCCTTAGTATATCCAGTTATGGACTGCCCAAAATTCTGAACAACCAAATCAAAGTATGATCACCATTCAAGAGGCTATCAAAGAACTCCATCTGCCCATCTGAAGGAAAAGAGGACCACAACTTTTTTTTTTAAGCCAGAATTGTTTTTTAAGTGCTCTCTGTCAAGATGAACTCAAATCACTTGCTGGTATTTAAGAATTTGACAGGAAATGAAGATGAGACTTAACCATTGAGGCCTGGAAGTTGAGAGATGTTGACTGCAGGTACTTGGGAGAGAGAAGAGTACAGGAAAGAAGTGATGTTTCCTTGGAAAGCTGATGATTCACAGCACATGTGATTCAGCCAGGTGGAACCCTCTAGTTCAGTGGGACAAACAGCTGCCTGATCAGGGGTGGCTGGCAGGTCTCTAACGTAGGGTGAATGCTGAGCTGTCCAGCAGCTTTCAAATACAGGACCTTCCACTTTTCAAATGAAGGGCAGTGGAGACAGGAGCAGGGAGTGACATGGGACATGGGAGAAGGTCTGGGAGGAACCAAATGGGTAAATGGGCAAAGCAGGCTACTCAAGATTCAGTTTCTCAATTGTCTTGATACTGCAAAAAGAGAAAGAAAATATTATTTTTGCAGCTTCAGCTTGGAATAAAGCATATCACACCTGGCATTGATTGAACAATAGCCTTTTCTATTTTTCTCATTCAATCCTCTCTATATGAGTACAGACACATGCTCTACCCTCATCTAGACTCACTTCCAGAATAAGATATATCTCAAGGGGGTGAAGGTTACATGGAGTCGCTTTCTGTATTATTTCTTACAATTTCATGTGAATCTACTATTACCTGAAAATAAGAAGCTTACTTTTTAAAAAGAGAGATGAACCCTGACTGGTTAGCTCAGTTGAGCATTGTCCCATATGCCAAGGTTTTGGTTTGATCCCTGGTCAGGAAATCTTTCTCTGTCTCTCTCTTTCTCTTCTCTGTCTCTCCCTTCCTCTCTTTCTAAAGTCAATAAACAAAAAAATTTTTTTTAAAGATAAAGATGACGATTGACATTAAAGCAATGGTGGTGTGAGAGATACCATTGGCCTCTTCCCTTTAAATTTCAACAAATTAACCAACTATAATTCAACAAAGAATTACCTACCCAACACAGAGGCACACATGAGAGACTTGCACACTGAAAAATCTAAAGGTAGGCAACCAGGAATAAGCAGGGAGAGGAGAAGGGAAGAAAGCCCACAAGGCCCACAGACCCAGCCTTGCAGCCTGGAGCTCACAACAAGGCTGGGAAAGGGAAGGAAACCTGCAGTAGCAGGCTCTGCCATCAGCCAGCTGGGAGGAACAGAGAGCAGTAAGGAGCAGTACAGCAGGGCAAGCAGAATGAACAGTGACTGAGCTAGCAGATGCCTGACAGAGCTCGGGGTTCTGCCACATGGCTGTCCCATTGTTGGACAGGGGTGTTTCTGTCAAAGAAATGGAACCGCAGAAGCCTGCTGCCACTTAGACTCCTAAAACTCACCACCCATTGCCCTCAGTGTTGAGTAGAGGAACTATTGCAGTGGAGCAGCTGTTTTCCTTTGTGATGAATCCTTGAGTTTGGTGCTTGGGGCATGACCCCATAGAGGTCAGGGCCACCACTTGGGCAAAACAAACTCTACCTTAAGCAGCTAGGGTAGGGTTTTACTGTCTTAAAGCAGGTGTAGCTGTACTGTCCTACTGAAGCCAGTGGAGGTAAAGTCTGGATCAAAGAAGTAAAAAAAATCTTGCAATTCAGTGCCAGCTGCTGGAAATTAGTAGAAAGACATCTTCAGAGAACCCTACTATAGAAGGGACATTTATTCCTAGACAAAGGAAAGGAGCAAATATAATGAAAAATCACAGTAACAAGGATGATCAGAAAGAAAATGAAAAATTCCCAGAAAGCAAGCTGGAAATACAAACATGGAAGTCTGTGATATAAATGACAGAGATTTCAAGATTACAATTCTGAAAATACTCAATGAGATGTGAGAAAATACAGACAGATAACTCAATGCACTCAGAAAACAAGTCAATGAACAAAATGAGTACTTTACTAAAGAGATTGAAACTTAAAAATAGAACCAATCTGAAATCCTGGAAATGAAGCATGCAATTAGGGAGATTAGGAATCAGCTACTGAGTACAGAAGACAGAGCAAACAACATGGAGGAAAGAATTAGTGATATTGAAGACAGGAATCTAGAACTAATGTAGAGAGAAGAAAGAGAGTCCTGGCTATAAAGAAAAATGAAAGAGCTCTGCAAGAAATATGTGACTCCATCACAAAATGTTATATTAGAACAATAGGCATCCCTGACGAAGAAGAGAGGGACAAGGAAACAGAGAGTCTATTCAAAGAGAGTGGATGAGAACTTACTAAACTTATGCAAAGAACTAGATCTTCATTCTAAGAAGCAAACAGAACACCTAGTCGCCTCAATCCAAAGAGGCCCTCTCCAAGGCACATTGTATTAAAACTGTCAAAAAATTAATGACAAAAGAAAAATTCTAGAAGCAGCCAGGGAAAAGAAAAAAGGGACCTACAGAGGAAAACTCATCAGAATTTCATCCAACTTCTCAGCAGAAACTATAGAAGCCAGAAGAGAGTGGAACCAAATATTCAAATGTCTGAAAAAGAGAAATTACCACCCACAAACAATATATCCAGCAGTTATCCTTTAATATGAAGGAGAAATAAAGAGTTCCCAGACATACAGAAGCTGAGAGATTATATCAACAGAAAACCTCCATTGCAGGAAATACTTGAGGGAGTTTTTCTACCTGAAACAAAGAACATAAAGTCACAACACTATGAATAAGATCACCAAAAATCTTACAGCATAAACAAGGATAATTTGTAAGAACAACAAAAAGGGAGGAGAGGGCAAAGGTCTGAACTAGCAAAAGAGGATGAACATCAGATGCACTTGAAAGAAAAAAATTATTGTATATATGCAACATTATTTTTTATAAACCTAATGGTAAACACACAAAAAAAAACCCCCAAACCAGGACATATAACTTAAAAAAAAGAGGACAGAGAGGAAAGAAGTATGAAACACCACCAGACAAAAACAACAGACAGAAGTCCAAAGACAAAGAACCAATGGAGGCACAGAGCAGCCAGAAAACAAAAGATAAAATGACTATAGGAAATCCTCAGACATCAATAATTACCCTAAATGTAAATGGTCTGAATTCACCAATAAAGAGGCACAGAGTAGCAGACAAAATCCAACCATATGCTGCCTACAAGGGACACATCTAAGCTGCAAAGACATACGTAGATTTAAAGTAAAAGGGTGGAAAATGATTCTCCAAGCAAATAATATCCACCAAAAAGCAGGTGTAGCCATATTTATATCTGACAAAATAGATTCCAAGACAACAAAGATGACAAGAGACAAAGATGGACACTTTATAACGATAAAGGGGGCACTGCATCAAGAAAATGTAACACTTCTTAATATATATGCACCCAACCAGGGAGCACCAAAATATATAAAGCAACTACTCACAGAACTAAAGGGAGAAACAGATCAAAATGCAATCATAGTTGGGGACCTTAATACTCCATTGACAGCTCTAGACACATCAACCAAACAGGAAATTAATAAAGAAATACCAGCCTTAAATGAAACACTAGACCAAATCAACATAATTGACATTTACAGAGCCTTTCACCCCAGAACATCAGATTATACATTCTTCTCCAGTACACATGGAACATTCCCAAGGATAAACCATATGTTGGGTCCCCAAAATAGCATCAACACATTCAAGAAGATTGAAATTATACCAAGCATATTCTCTGACCATGATGCTTTGACGTTAGAAATCAACTGCAAAAAGGAAGTAAAGAAACCCACAAATATATGGATGTTAAACAGCATACTACTAAAAATGACTGGGTCAAAGAAGAAATCAAAGATGAGATCAAAAGATATGTAGAGGCAAATGAGCATGACAATACAACATATCAAAACTTCTGGGATGCAGCAAAAGTAGTAATAAGAGGGAAGTTTTATCATTAGAAGCTTATCTCAAGGAACAAGAGAAATCCCAAGTACACAGCCTAATATCACATCCTAAAGAACTAGAAAAAGAACAAAAGCAACCCAAAGTAAGCAGGAGAAAGGACATAATGGAAATTAGAGCAGAATTGAATGAAATAGAGAACGAAAAGACTATACAAAAAATTAATAAAACAAAGAGCTGGTTCTTTAGAAAGATTAATAAAATTGACAAACACCTGACTACACTCACTAAAGAAAAAAGGGAAAAGACTCATATAAACAAAATCAGAAATGAGAGAAGTCTAGAATATTATGAAAGACTGTATGCCACCAAATTCAATAGCCTAGAAGAAATGGATAATTTCCTAGGAATATATATCCTTCCTACGCTAAATCAAAAACTGGAGAATATAAATAGACCAATCAGCAGCCAGGAAATTGAAACAACCATAAAAAAAACCCACCAAAAAGGAAAATAAAGAAGGCAGCAGACAGAGTTGAAGCTATACTGACACTCTCCCAGGACCAAACTGGAATTACAACTAAAATATAGAAAAACCATTCTGAATAATCAACTTCAACTGAAGACTAGCTGGACAGCACCCTCATATCCAAGGAGGATAAGTGTAGACTGCATAGAGACTGGTAGGAAGTGTGGAGATATGAGAGGGCTGGACAGGCACCCACAGGCAGCAGCTGAAGGTCCAAAGGGATATCTCAGCTGGGGGACATACCCATTGAGGACTCTGGGGAATAAACCAGAGTGTCGGTTTCCCAGCCAAGAGCACCAGAACTGAGAAAGGTGCCCAGATAACATTTGGCTGTGAAAAGCAGTCGGGTTTCTGTCACCCAGGGAGAGATGGCTGGAAATGCAGGCACCTTCTTAAAGGGCCAATGCATAAAGTTACATGTGCAGCCACTCATCTTTGGCTCCAGCAGAGGGAGGGCAGAGTGAACTGGACCTGTGTGAGAAGATTCTAGAGTTGTGGGCTCTAGTGATAGAGTTCAGAGGGCACCCCTCTGGATTCCTGTGCTGAGTCATTCCCCCACATTGCAGAGGACATCTTTCCCAGGTAGACATTTTGCTGCTTTTGCCTGGGGGTGGGAAGCAATTGCCTGACCCTGCTGGAAAAACCGTCGCCCTACCCAGAGGAATTTCTACAGCCTGAGCCTCTTTAAGATACTGATAACAATCAGCTGCCCCACACTGTAGAGTTTCTACAGTGTGAGGCTCATTAAGAGAAACATATTAATCAGCTTGCAGCCAGAGGTAGACCTCAGAGTACTCTGAGTCTTTGTCGGATCTGCTTCTGGACCAAAGCCTTGGAAAAGCAGACTTTGGTGTGCATCCTAGTCCTGTCCAACCACACCCAGCCCCAGCAGAGGAGATCTCAAGCTAAGGGTTGCTGATAGCTTCAAACAGGGCACTCAGGGCCAGTCACAAACTGCATCTGACATTGGCCTGCACCAGAGACCTTCCAAAAAGACTGAGCATCCTACCAGATCTACCTAATACATAGAAACAAACCCAAACAGGCAGCCAAAATGGGAGACAAAAAAACAAGTCCTAAATGAAAGAACAAGAGAAGTCTCCAGAAAAAGAGCTAAATGAAATGGAAATAAGCAATCTATCAGATATAGAGTTTAGAATACTGATTGTAAGGATTCTCAACAGCATAAAAAAAATATGGAAACTATGGAGGAAATTAAGAATGACATAGCAGAAATAAAGAATGCATTGTAAGGAATAAACAACAGATTAGAGGAAGCCAAGGATTGGATCAGTGAAATAGAAAACAATGTAGAAAAAAATCACTCAATCAGAGATCCAGAGAGAAAAAAACAATTAAAAAACAGGAGGACAGTTTAAAGGAGCTGTGGGACAACATGAAATGTAAAAATATAAGCATTATAGGAGTACCAGAAGGGGAAGGAGTAAGCAAGGGATAGAGAATTTGTTTGAAGAAATAATGGCAGAAAACTTCCCTAACTTGGTGAAGGAAAAAGCCACACAACTTTGGGAAGCACAGAGTGTCCCAAGCAAGAAGAATCCAAAGAGGCCCACACCCAGACACATCATAATTAAAATACCAATAATTCAAAACAAGGAGAGAATCTTAAAGACAGCTAGAGAAAATCAATCTGTTACCTACAAAGGAGCCCCCATAAGGCTCAGATGATTTTTCATCAGAAACTTTACAGGCCAGAAGGAAATGGTATGAAGTATTCAAGGTAATGAAAAGCAAGGATCTGAAACCAAGACTACTCTATCCAGCAAGGCTATCATTCAAAATAGATGGAAAATAAAGAATTTCCCAGATAAAAAAGGCTAAAGGAGTTTATCACCACCAAACCAGTATTGGAGGAAATGTTAAAGAAACTGCTATAATTAGAAGTACAAATAGAAAGAGAGAGAAACATAGGCATAAATAATTAAAATGGCAATAGATAAGTACCTATCAATAAAACCTTTAAATGTAAATGGAGTAAGTGCTCCAATAAAAAGACATAGGGTAGCTGAATGGATAAGAAAATATTACCCAAATATATGCTCACTACAAGAGACCCACCTCAAAACAAAAGACTCACACAGGATGAGAGTAAAGGGATGGAAAAAAATTTTCCATGCAAATGGAAATGAAAAAAAAAAAAAAAAGCTAGTGTAGTAATACTCATATCAGACAAAATAGACTTCAAAATGAAGACCATAATAAAATACAAAAAAAGTCACTACATCATACTAAAGGGATGGATCCAAGAGGATATAACCCTGATAAACATATATGTATCCAATATAGGAGTACTTAAATTTATTAAAAAAAAAAACAACTTCTAGTGGACTTTAAGGAAGAGATAGACAGTAATATAGTCATACTAGGAGACTTTAACACCCCACTGATTTTACTGGATAGTCTTCCAGACAAAAAATCAACAAGGAAACAGTGACTCTCAATGACACACTAGATCAGATGGATTTAATTGACACTTGCAGAACATTCCACCCCAAAGCTGCAGAATATACATTTTTCTCAGGTACACATCAGTAGATGAGTGGATAAAAAAGCTGTGGAACATTTACACCATAGAATACTATGAAGCTGTTAAAAAGAAAGATCTTTTATCCTTTGGGACAGCATGCAGGGAACTGGATAGTATTATGTTTAGCTAAATAAGCCAGTCAGAGAAAGGCAAGTACCACATGATCTCACTCATATGTGGAATGTAATAAATAAAATAAACAGATGAACAAATTAGATGCAGAAAAATTGCAGCATGGATCAGACTAAGGGATCTCACAGGGATGGTAGGGGTGTGGAGTGGGTGGGGAAGGATTAATCAAAGAACTTATATGTTTGTAAGTATAACCCATTAACACACATTGGCATGGGGAAAGCCTGGGGGTCGGATGTATGTAGGGTGAAGGGGATCAATGGGGGAAAAGGGGTCACCTGTAATACTTCCAACAATAAAGATAAATTTAATAAATTTTTAAAAATAAATAAACAAAATAAAATAAAAATGAAACCTACCAAAAGATATAAAAGTCCAAGACCAGATGGCTTCACCAGTGAAGTTAACCAAATGTTCAAAGAAAATTTAAAGCCTATCCTTCTCAAACTCTTCCAAATAATTGAAGAAGAGGCAATACTTCTTAACATCTTATGAGGCCAATATAACCCTGATACCAAAGCCTGGCAAGGATAAAACAAAAGAAAACTAGAGACCAATGTCTCATGAATACAAATGCAAAAATCCTAGAAAAAATACTAGCAAATCAAATATTGCAGTACACAAAAAAATAATAAATCATTATCAAATGGGGTTCATTCCAGGGACACAAGGATGGTTCAACATATGTAAATCAGTCAATGTAATAGACCACATTAACAAAAGAAAGGATAAAAATCATATGATCTTACCAATAGATGCAGAAAAAGCATTTGGTAAGATACAACATCCATTTATGATTAAAACACTCAATAAAATAGCAATAGAAGGGGAAGTATCTTAGCATAATAAAGGCCATATACTATAAACTGTCAACCAATATTATACTCAATGGTGAAAAACTGAAAACTTTTCCTCTAAGATCAGGAACAAGATAAGGATGTCCTCTCTCATCACTCTTATTCAGCAGAGTTCTGGAAGTCCTAGCCAGAACAATAAGACAATAGAAAGAAATAAAAGGCACCCAGATAGGGAAGGAAGAAATAAAACTATTGCTTTTTGCAGATGACATGATTCTGTATTTAGAAAAACCTAAAGACTCCACCAAAAAAAAAAAACTATTAGAAACAATAAACAAATACAGTAAAGTTGCAGGATAGAAAATCAGTGTACAAAAATTCATTGCCTTTCTGTATACTAACATCAAAACTTCAGAGAAAGAAATGAAAAAAATCAATTCCTTTCATTATTGCGACCAAAAGAATAAAATACCAAGGAATAAACTTAACAAAGAACATGAAAAACCTATATACTGAAAATTGCAAAGCATTATTAAGAAATTGAAAAAAACACAACAAAATGGAAAAATACCTGTGTTCATGGATTGGGAGAATCAACATAGTTAAAATGGCAATATTATCCAAAGCAATATACAGATTTAATGCAATCCCCATAAAATACATCATTTTTTAAAGAAATGGAAGGAGAGATCATCAGATTTGTATGGAACCACAAAGACCCTGAATAGCAAAAGCAATCTTGAGAAAAAAGAATGAAGCTGGAGGTATCACACTACCTAACTTCAAATTATACTACAGAGCTATGATAATCAAAACATCGTGGTATTAGCACAGAAACAGACACACAGATCAGTGGAACAGAATAGAGCGTCCAGATATAAAATTACATGTATAGGCAGATAATTTTTGAGAAAGAAGCCAGAAATATACAATGGAGTAAAAATAGTCTCCGCAATAAATGACACTGGTAAAACTGGAAAGCCACTTGTAAAGGAATTTAACTGGATTGCAGTTTGTCCCCATGTACAAAAATGAACTAAAAATTGATCAAAGACCTAAATATAAGACCTGAAACAATAAGTTACATAGAAGAAACATAGGTACCAAATTTATGGACCTTGGTCGTAGAGAACATTTTATGGACCCCAAAGGCAAGGGAAGTAAAGGCAAAAATAAATGAATGGGATTATATCAAACCAAAAAGCTTCTGCACAGCCAAAGAAACTGACAACAAAACAAAGAGGCAGCCAACCACATAGGAGATGATATTTGGAAACAGTAGCTCTGACAAAGGTTTAGTTTCCAAAATATATAAAGAACCCATAAAACTCAACACCAATCAAACAAACAACACAAGCAAAAAGTGGTCAGAACCAAGCCAGTGTGGCTCAGTGGTTGAGCATCAACCCACGATCCAGGCGATCGTGGTTTTGATTCCCTGCAGGGGGCGTGCAGGAAGTAGTAGATCAATGACTCTCTTGTTATTGATGTTTCTCTCTCCCTTCCTCTCACTGAAATCAATAAAGACATATAAAAAAAAAAGTGGGCAGAAGACCTGAACAGACACCTCTTCCAAGAAGACATATGAACAGCCAATAGATATATAAAAAGATGTTCATCCTCACTAGCAATTAGGGAAATGCAAACCAAGTGAGATACCACCTCACACCTGTTAGAGTGGTTATTATCAACAAGACAAGCAATAACAAGTGCTGGAGAAGTTGTGGAGAAAAGGGAACCCTCATTCACTGCTGGTGGGAAGGTAGACTGGTAAAACCACTATGGAAAGCAGTCTGGCAACTCCTCAAAAAATTAAGAATAGAGCTACCATACGACCCAGCACTCTCTCTCCTGGATATATACCCTAAAAACTCAAAAACATGTATTTGCAAAGATATATGCACCCCTATGTTCATTGCAGCATTATTCATGGTGGTCAAGACATGAAAACAACCAAAGTGTCTTGCAATAGAGGACTGATAAAGAAAAAGTGGTACATGTACACAATGAAGTACTACTCAGCCATAAGAAATGATGAAATACTGCCATTTATGACAACATAGATGGACTTTGAGAATATTATGCTAAGTGAAATAAGTCAGTCAGAAAAAGTTAAGAACCATATGATTTCACTCATATGTGGCACATAAAAACTGACACAAACAGCAGCGTGGTGGTTGCCAGAGCGAAGGGGGTGGGGAAAAGGGAGTCTTATTATATGGTGATGGGACAAGATATGACTTTGGGTGGTGGGTTCACAGAGCAATATACAGATCTTGTAACATGGAAACCCACACCTGAAACCTATATGTTCATATTAACCATTGTCACCCCAATAATTTTAATAAAGTGTTAAAAAATAAAATAAAGAGAAAGATGAAAGAAAGTAGGTTCCTGGCTGGAGGCATCTTAGACCAATCCCTTCCTTCTCTTGGCCTCTGTTTTCTACTTTGTAAAACAGGATTATTGGAGTAGCCGATTTCTGAGCACCCTTTCAGGTCTGTCACACCAGAACACTGACCACTGAGGACCAAGGAGCACCCTGGGCAACAACTCTTCTGGGGGTAGCCACAGGATTGTCTGACTATAGACTGCATCTCCATTTCAGAGTTGTGAAGTGGTTAGAAAAAACAGCATAGTTGCTCGGGTCATTCAGCCTGTTAGCACCGGGGCTGAGTTTGGGGATGAAACATTGGTATGATACTATTAACTGAACTATAGATCTTAGGATTGTAGTTTTATTTTGCTGTTTTACAGATGAGAAAACTGAGGCTCAGAAAAGTGAAGTAACTTTACCCCTCTGGTAGTTACAGGCCCCCAATGGGGAGGAGTCATGCCTCAGGTATTTTCTCCTGGAGCTTGTCCCCTGCTTCATTCTTGGTGACACAAAGCAGCCCAGAAATGGGGAGTTGAGCAGGGCAGACATACCAAAAGGTGGAATAGTGTTATCCAGCACCAGGACTGTCCCTTGGCAACACTGGGGGCCAGGGCTTCATCTCAGGGACAAGCCCCTGGTCCTGTGTGTGCATGCTGCTGGTAGCCCCAGTGCAGCAAGCTCTCTTCCTGTCTTTCCCACAAAGATTGTTTAATCTTGTGCCTCCCTTTCACATTGGGAGATGGCTTCTGAGGATTGATTTATCTGGGAAAATATGTTTAACCTGGCCAGGTCTATTGGAAGAGGCAGAATGGTGCACCTTTTAAGCCCTGTGTTGAGGGAGGAAAATAGAGCAGCCTCACATTCCCTGTCACAACCAACTTCCTTTTAAAGCAGAGACCTTACTGTGTAACTATTGATTTTGCAGTGAATCTGGAGCTGGCATTTGGTGAGACTCTCTGAGATTACCCTGTCTTTCCAGCAGCATACACAGTGACTAGGAAATGCTTTATGGGAAGGTACATGAGCCCCAGGCTGCTCAGAGGGTCCCCAAGGAAAGCATCTTCAATTTTGCCCTGAGAGTAGACAGATGGGGAGTCCCATCAGTACCAAGATGGCCATGGCATGGCTCCTAGGATGTAGAGGCCACCCTACCATCCTTAGAGGACCCAGGACTGGGTTGTATGGCAGGCTCCTTGCCAGTGGGGACTGCAGCTTCTGGGACCCAGGCAGGTGGGATGGTGAAGGTTGGCCTTTCACCAAGGGCCCTTTCTTCTGCAAAATCAAAATAGCTAATAACAATGTGACTTCCCCTCAAAAAGCAGCAGACTCCACACAGGCCAGCATAATGTCATCCATCCCTAGGGGGTCTCCACACATTCGGGCTATTTTTATAATCAACAGTAAAGGCCCTTGCATTAGTTATGCCATGGATAGAAATCTATCTCATTTCACTCTTGACTCCTTGCTATAAGTGAGACAAATGAAAGGTGGCCCTGGGGAAAACTTGAATTGGGCCTCTGAAGTGGGTGTGGCTCAACACTTCCTCAGCCCTTGGCTCACTCATTGGCTTCCTCATCCATTTCAGCACCATTTCCTGTCCCCCAGTCCATGCCAAGAGCTGGAGACTGAGGTATGGGCTCTGTCCTTAAGGAACTCATCATCTATGGGAGGCAGACCTTAAAATAATCTTAGTCTACTATGCTGAGAGCTGAGATGGGACAGGGGACCTGAAAAAGGCTGGCTCACTTGGCCTGAGAAAGGTGACTTTGAAAGGTACCTGGGAAAGTGGAATTTTGCCAGATCAGGAGGCTGTGTGTGCCTGTGTTTGGAAGGATGAGGTAGGGTGTGGTGAAAGCTGAATGATTTTGGGAGGGTAGAGGACAGTCAAGTTAGTGTATTTGGGGCTGAGGCTTGGTGGAGTGACAGGGCAGAGCCAGCTCAAGCTTGGCTTTGTCAGCCCCACTGAGGACCTGGGCCTGGGTCTTCCTCCTGGAACTCTTCACATATTTTGCATTATCTCTAGGATAGCAGCATTGAATGAATGTGAGGGGGAGGGCTGTCCTAGGCCTATGCTTTCTAAACACAGTAAGACCTGGTAACCCAGAGTATCTAAGGGCAGTCCCAACAAATCTCGAGCTGCCTAGGAAGCTGCTGAATGCCTTCCAGCCCATGAAGTTCTTTCTAGACTGAGAGGCTCAAGTCTAGACTGAGGCAGTCTTTGCTAGTCTAAGGGACCTGAGTCCACAATGGGGCTTTTAAAGCAGAAAATCTTGTTCAAGAACAAATATCCCTTCAGATCATGGGAGCGGCATGATAAACTGCTTATGTCAAGAAAGATAAGGCCAATGACAGTCTATTGACAATGAATGCTCAAAGCATAATATACTGCTTATGTTAAGAAAGAGTCAATAAGTGTCTGTTGACTATGAATCTGCAAGAAATGATAACTGCAGTATTATCTTTTTATTTTATTTATTTATTTAGTTAGTTAGTTAGTTTTAGTTAGTTAGTTTAATTTTTGTTTAAAATATTACAGATGTCCCTTTTTCTCCCCAGTGACCCATTCCACTCCCTCCCACCCCTCCTCCCCAGTCCCTCTCCACAGCATTGTCCATGTCCTTGAGTTGTGCATATATGCATATAAATTCTTTGGTTAATCTCTCCCCCTCCACCCACTCACCCTCCTCCATCCCTTTGACATTTGTCAGTCTGATCCATTCTTCTATGTCATTGAATCTATTCTGTTCATCAGTTTATTAAGTTCTTTAGATTCCACATATAAGTGAGATCATGTGATGTTTTTCTTTCTCTGCCTGGCTTATTTCACGGAGCATAATATTCTCCAGTACAATCCATGCTGTCCTAAAGGGTAAGAGATCCTTTTTTTTTTTTTTTTTTTTTTTTTTACAACTGCATAGTATTCCATGGTGTATATGCCCCACAGCTTTATTATCCACTCATCTACTGATGAGCACTTGGACTGTTTCCAGATCTTACCTAATTTTAACTGCTGCTATGAACATAGAGGTGCATACATTCTTTCTGATTATTGTTTCATGGTTCTTAGGATATATTCCTAGAAGTGGGATCACTGGGTCAATAGGCAGCTCCATTCTTAATTTTTTGAGAAATCTCTATACTGTTTTCCATAGTGGTTGCATCAGTCTCCATTCCTACTGGCACTGTACTAGGGTTCCCCTTTCTCCACATTCTTGCCATCACTTGTCATTTGTTGATTTGTTGATAGTAGCCATTCTTATAAGTGTGAAGTGATACCTCATTGTGGTTTTAATTTGCATCTCTCTGGTGATGAGCAACATTGATCATTTTTTCATATGTCTCCTGGCCATCTGTATGTCCTCTTTGGAGAAGTATCTATTCAAGTCCTTTGCCAATTTTTTAATTAGATTGTTTGTCTTCCTCTTGCTAAGTAGTATGAGTTCTATGTACACTTTGGCAATTAGCCCCTTATCAGATACATCCTTGGCAAATATGTTTTCCCAGACTGTGAGGTTCCTTTGTATTTTGAGACTGCTTTCTTTTGCTGTGCAGAAGCTTTTTAGTTTGATGTAGTCCTATATGTTTATTGTTTCTTTTGTTTCTCTTGCCCTAGGAGATGTATCAGTGAAAATTCCACTACATGGGACATTTGTGACTTTACTGCCTATGTTTTCTTCCAGGATTTTTATGGTTTCGTGACTTACATTTCAGTTTTTTATCCATTTGGAATTTATTTTTGTGTATGGTGAAAGTTGGTGGTCTAGTTTTCTTTTTTTGCATGTATCTGTCCAGTTTTCCCAGCACCACTTAATGAAGAGACTGTCTTTACTCCATTGTATGCTCTTCCCTCCTTTGTCAAATATTAACTGACCATAATGGTGTGGGTCTATTTCTGGGGTCTCTATTCTGTTCCATTAATCTATATGTCTGTTGTTGTACCAATATCAGGCTGTTTTGATTACATTGGCTTTGTAGTACAGCTTAATGTCCGGTAAAGTGATCCCTTCCACTCTGTGTTTTTTCTCAAGATAGCTGCAGCTATTCAGGGTTATTTTTGGTTCCATACAAATTTTTGAAATATTTGTTCTTGATCTGTGAAATATGATGATGGTATTTTAATAGAAATTACATTGAATCTATAAATTGCTTTTGGTAGTATGGACATTTTAATAATATTAATTCTTCCAATCCATGAACATCGTATATTCTTCACTTGTTTATATCTTCCTCTATGTCTTTTTTCATTGTCCCATAGTTTTCCGAGTACAGGTCGTTTATATCTTTGGTTAAGTTTACTCCTAGGTATCTTATTTTTTTAGTTGCTATGGTAAATGGTATTGTTTTTTTAGTTTCTCTTTCTGAAAGTTCATTGTTGGTGTGTAAGAATGCCATTCATTTCTGGATTTTGATTTTGTATTCAGTTACCTTGCCAAATTCATTTATCAAATCTAGTAGTATTTTGATGGGGTCTTTAGGGTTTTCTACGTAAAATGTCATGTCATCATATCATGACAGTTTTATTTCCTCCTTTCCAATTTGGATACCTTTTACGTTTTCTTCCTGTGTAATGACTGTGGGTAGGACTTCCAGTACTATGTTGAATAAGAGTGGTAAAAGTGGACCTCCTAGTCTTGTTCTTGTTTTTAATGGACATGGTTTTAGTTTTTGCCCATTGAGTATGATGTTGGCTGTAAGTTTGTCCTATATGGCCTTTATTATGTTGAGGTATGATCCCTCTATTCCCACTTTGCTGAGAGTTTTTATCAGAAATGGGTGCTGGATTTTGTCAAATGCTTTTTCTGCATCTATTGATATGACCATATGATTTTTATCCTTCATTTTGTTTATGTGATGTGTCACATTTATTGATTTGTGGATGTTATACCAGACTTGCATTCCCGGAATAAATCCCACTTGGTCGTGGTGTATGATCTCTTTAATGTATGGCTGGATCCGGTTTGCTAGTATTTTAGTGAGGATTTTAGTATCTATGTTCATCAGGGGCATTGGCCTGCAATTTTCTTTCTTTGTAGTGTCTTTATCTGGTTTTGGGCTTAAGATGATCCTGGCCTCATAAAAAGAGTTTGAGAGTTTTCTCTCCTCTTGAATTTTCTGGAATAGTTTCAATAGAATAGGTGTTAATTCTTTTTTGAATGTTTGGTAAAACCTGTAAATCCATCTGGCTAAGGACTTTTTTTTTGCTGGGGGTTTTTTGATTACTGCTTCAATTTCTTTAGTTGTTTTTGGCCTGTTCTGGTTTTCTCCCTCTTCTTGATTCAGCATTGGAAGGTTGTATGCTTCTAGGAATTTTCCATTTCACCCATGTTGTCCAATTTGTTGGCATATGGTTGCTCATAGCATTTTCTTACAATTCTTTGTATTTCTGTTGGGTCAGTTGTTGTATCGCCTCTTTCATTTCTGATTTTTTTTTTTGGGGGGGGTCCTCTCTCTTTGTTTCTTAGTGAGTCTGGCTAAAGGTGCATCATCTTATTTATCTTTTCAAAGAACCAGCTCTTGGTTTCATTGATTTTTTTTGTATTTTTTTTAGTCTTTATGACATTAATTTCTGCTCTGTTTTTTATTATTTCCTTCCTTCTACTTCCTTGGGGCTTTTCTTGCTGTTCTTCTAGTTCTTTTATTTGTTGTGTTAGATGGTTCATTAGAGCTTTTTCTTGTTTCTTGAGATAGGCCTGTAATGCTATGAATTCTCCTCTCAGGACTGCTTTCACTGTGTTCCATAGATTTTGGGTTGTTGTCTTTTCATTTTTACTTTTTTCCATGAAGTGTTTGATTTCTTTCTTGATCTCATTGGTAACCCTTTCATTGTTTAATAGCATGCTATTTAGCCCACATGTGTTTTAATTTTTTTCGTTTTTTTACAGTGGTTGATTTCTAGGTTCATTGCAGTGTGATCTGAGAAGATGCTTGATATGATTTCACTCTTCGTGAATTTGTAGAGACTTGCCCTGTGCCCTAACATGGGGTCTATTTTTGAGAATATTCCATTTGCATTGAGAAGAATTTATATTCTGCTGCTTTGGGATGAAATGTTCTATAAATGTGAATTAAATCCATTAGATCTATTGAGTCATTTAAGGCCTGTGTTTCTCTGTTGATTTTTTTGTCTTGATGAACTGTCCAGTGCTGAAAGTGGGGTGTTAAAGTCCTCCACTATGATTGTGTTGCTGTCAGTCTCCCCATTAAAGTCCCCCAAGAAATTTTTTATATAGTTCGCTGCTCCTTTATTCAGTGCATAAATGTTTATAAGGGTCATTTCCTCTTGTTGTATTAATCCTTTTAGTATTATGTAGTGACCATCTTTGTCTCTTGTTATCATCTTTATTTTGAAGTCTATTTTGTCAGAAATAAGTATTGCTATTCCAGCTTTTTTTTCCCTTTCCATTTGCATGGAATATTTTATTCCATCCCTTCACTTTTAGCTTGTGTGAATCTTTTGCTCTCAGGTGACTCTCTTGTAGACAGCATATATTTGGGTCCTGTTTTCTTATCCATTCAGCTACTCTATGTCTCTTGGTTGGACCATTTATTCCATTTACATTTAAGGTTATTATTGATATATTCTTATTTGATGCCATTTTCCCCCTTTATGCGGATGTACCTTTCTTTCATTATTCTTTGTTTTTCTTAGAGCAGCACTTTTAGCATTTCTTGCAGTGCTGTTTTGGTGGTACAGAACTCCCTTAGTCTTCTTTTGTCTGGGAAGCTCTTTATTTCACCTTCAATTTTAAATGATAGCCTTGCTGGATAAGGCAATCTTGATTTCATGTTCTTGTTTTTCATTACTTTGAGAACTTCATGCCACTCCCTTGTGGCTTGAAGACTTTCTGTTTAGAGATCTCCTGTCAGCCTTATAGGGGTTCCCTTACAGTTCACTACTTGTCTCTCTCTTGCAGCCCTTAATATTCTCTCTTTGTCCTTGACATTTGCCATTTTAATTATGATATGTCTTGTAGTGGATCTCTTTGGGTACCACTTTTTGGAACCCTCTGTGCTTTCTGAAGTTGTGAGGCTTTCTCCATTGACAGCATGGAGAAGTTTTCTGTCATTATTTCCTCCACCATGTTCTCTATTGCTTGCTCTCTTTCCTCCCTCTCTGCCACTCCTATAATGCGAATGTTGTATTACTTCTTGTTGTCTCAAAGCTCCCTTATACTGTCCTCATGCTTTTTAAGTGTTTTCTTTTTGCTGTTCTGATTGAGTGATTTTTTCTATCTTGTCTTCTAAGTCACTTATTCTATCCTCTGCTTCATTGAGGCTTCTTTTAATTCCTTCCAGTGTATCCTTGATATCAGATACAGCATTCTTTATTTCTGTCTGATTTTTGTTTATGTTATGTATCTCTTTCTTCATGTTTTCACTAAGTTCCTCAGCTTTACCATCTAGTGCCTTGTTTTTCTCATTAATTTCCTCTAATGTCTTTATAATCAATACTCTGAACTCTGTTTCTGATAACTTGCTTAACTCTGTCTCATCAATGTCTTTTTCTGGCAATTTTTCCTCTTCTTTAATTTAGGGGTTGTTTCTTTGTCTCCCCATTTGGTAGCTCTTACTGTTTGTATCTATGTATTAAATGTATTTGTTGTCTCTAGCCTTACGTGGAGGGATTTTGTGTTGTGAGTCCAGTGGAGCCCAGCAATGTCTTTTCCTTATACTTCTGAGCTCTTTGCTCTAGGAATGTCCCTTTTGTGGGTGTTCCATTTCTGGGTTCTTTGGGCTCTCCTGTTGTAGTTGGGTCTAGATTGTTGTTTACCAGTTTTTGGGAGGACTCTCCTCTCAGGTTGGCTAACTGTGTGTCTCAGCCTCAACCTCATCATGTAAGGTGCTGTACAAATGCTGGCAAGGCAGGACAATACACAACTAAACTTTCAGGAAACATTGGGTATCTTCCAACATGTCTTGACAATCACAGTGAAAACAACCCAAGTGAAAAAAGAACTAGGAGAGTGAAGGGAGAACACAAATTCTAGAGAAAAAAAAAAAGGTAAAAAAAAGAAAGAGAGAAAGAAAAGTAAACCTTAGAGAGGGAAAAGTATATTGTTTTTAATCGTGATGAAAATTTAGAAAATAATAATAATAAACTAAAATGTAAAAAATAGAGAAGCTACTTGGGAGATAATAGAGGCAGAGAAAAGATTTTGAATGAAGGGCCAGCAAAAAAATTAAGGGAGAGAATAGGAATAGCATAATATTTGAAAATGAAAAAATAAAAATACAATAAGGAGAGTAAGAGAAGCTAACAATCGAACAAAAAGACAAGAAAACAGATTAGGAAAACAAAAGAAAGAAAGAAAAGAAGAAGGGAAAAAAAGGAAATAAAATTATGCCAATATATCTATCGAGAGGAGATGGGGAGAGATAAAGTCTGGGTAGGGAGAGAGTCCAATAAGAGATTTGGGGAAAGTATAGAGAAAAGCAGTAAACTTGTTGGTTATAATGATAAAGTCCCAGCAATTGGAGAGGGAATATCAAGAAAGTCTTGATAGTAGAAGCAAGGATAAAGCAAAATGAAGCAAAGAAACAAAACGAAAAGAAACAAAACAAAAAACAAGCTAAGTGAAACAAAATTCTTTTTTTTAAAAAAGGAAAAACATTAATTAAAGATTTTTAAAAATTAAAAAAAATTGTTATAAAATTTAAAAAGAAGCAAAGGCAAATAATTTTTCCCCTTTCCCCTCTTCCTAAGGGAAAAATATATACTGTCAATCATTTGAGTTTCTTCTGGGCAGCTTATGTTGTCTGTGGCTCACTGTTTTGTATGCTGATTTCTGTTCTCCTGGGAGGTACTTGTGTATCAGCCAATGCGAGGAGCTGTCTAGGTTTGGCTCTGGTGTCTTCAGGTAGTTGGTTGATCTGAGACTTTCTGTGGGCTACCTCCTCTTGTCAGCTGTTTTGCAACCTTGTAGTTGCCTGGTCTTACTCCAGTGTCTTCTGTAGAGTCTTTAGGATGCAGGGTGGCTAGTGTAGCTCGGGTATAGTTCCGCTTACTTAGTGGTTTCACTGTCAAGCACTCACTTGAAGAAGTTAGTCTCTACTCCACAGCCAGCTCCTCAGTCTCTACCCTATCTTCCTATCCTAATTTTCCATGCTCTGGCTTACTGCAGTTTCAGATTGATTTCCGCCTGTTGCTTTTTCTTTATGGGCTGTTTCAGCATCTTGGGCATAGTGGGTTGGATTAAAAAACATTCCATTGAGCCCTTTGCCTGCCCAACCCCCAGCAGGGGTTTTTAGCTTTTCCTCCAGTTCCCAAACAACAATCTCTTAGTATCTTATTCTTGTAAAGTCCTCCTGTGAACTGTTCTCCCTTCCCCCTCAAGACTGTACCCTGTGGGTTTATCTGGAGCTTCAGTGAGCTAAATCAAGCCCTTTCTTGTTGGGGGTGGTGCTCCCAAGGTGCAGAAGAAGCAAGCATGCTCCACCACCCATCTCTTTTCAGATCTGGTTGGCTGGTCGCACCAGGCATGCCCTTCAAACAGTCTACTATGCAGACACAAATCCCAGCTTCCACTGGTCTGTCCACCCAGTGTAAGCCAGGAAGGTGGGAGCCATTTCAGTGATCAGAAACTCAAAAATGCACAAAGCAACATACAAGTAGAGAGTCTGCCCTGCAAGGTCCTGCCACCCACTCACCAATGCACCCAGCAGAAGGGGACCCAAAGTCAGCTCCACACAGCTCCCTCTCACCTCCGATCTCAGTAAAGCTGGGGAAGCTCCATGCACCACCACAGCGCCCCTCAGGAATGGTCCAAAATCCCAGACTCTCCCCACCAGGAGCTCAGGGTGGGAGGGCTCTCTTCCCCTTCCTTGTGCAGCACAGATTAAATGCTTTCTGGGGCTCAACACTCTGCTTTACAGTAAGGCAGAGGGTCCCTGTATGTGGCTGCTCAGTGCAGACCGCTGGTCCCTTTCTACTTGGGTGCCACACACTTTGGGACAGCCTTTCCTGTGGTCAGCACCCTGAGCGTAAGATGTGGGTTGTGGCAGCCATTAGAAACTTTGTTTGCTAGGAAGGCACAGTCCCCTCCTTGAGAACACACTGCTCCTCTGGGTCCCTCTCCCTTTGGTGCGGGGCACTCCTTCCCTTCTCCTCCACTCCAGGTTTGAGATCCCTGCTTTTGGATGAGGGTTTGCACTCCCGAGGGGAGGGTAGTTTGCAGCCTCCAAGCCTCGGGGCTTGGAGCCCAACACAGGCTTCAGGGAGGACTCCCCCTTTCTACACCCCCCCCCCTTTACCAGATTCTATGATGTTTCTTCAGTGCTCCCTACTAGCAATATGTCTACTCAGGTATGTTTCTTTGTTTTTTTCCAAGCTGGTCAAGTAGTATTTTAAGAGTAAATCAAGTCCGTGGCTGGGAGCAGGAGCACTCTACTTCTTCTCACAGTGCCACCATCTTCCCTCTCCCTGCAGTATTATCTCTTGCCAAGATGTAGATTGTGAAGGACAAATGGTTAAGAACAAGTGCTACACTGCACCTGAGATGATGGCTATTTCTACTCCAAGCCTGGCATACCACCTACATGCCAATAGGATAGTAGGCCAGACAACTTCAAACAAACCACCCACAAGTAGACTCCTCATGAACATCCATCTCTCTTCACTTAGGCTGTGTCTGATACCAACTATTTCTATTGCAACTCAAACCTGGCAAGGATCTTATACACTACTGTATCCTTTCCTCTCTACTCTTGTAGTATTTTTGATGGGATTACCCAGGAAGAAAGTGCATCTTTGGGGTTTTCCCTATAATGTTTCTGTAATGTTTGCATGTCATCTAACAGCAAAGGCAGACACTAGTTGTAACTGATGCAGTTTGTTCATTGATCACCTATGGTATTCCAAGAACTCAACTACAGTGCTGATAATATCCCTAAGGGTTGTGATTTTAAAAATAATTAAAAATTAATTCGAATAAATAAATATATTCAAATTGGACATAATGTTAGAGAACTTGCAAAAGTAGTACAGAGAGTTCATGTATACCTCTTGCCCAGCTACCCTAATGTTAACATCTTAAAGTAACTTTGGTACAATTATCAAAAGCAAGTAATCAGAATTGATATAATACTATTAACTAAACTACAGACTTGATTGTGATTTTATTTTGCTGTTTTACGGATGACAAAACAGGCTCAGAGAAGTGAAATGACTTTACCTAAGGCTCCACTTTCAGGAAGTGGATGAGCTGGGATTTGAACTCAGGGTTGTCTGTGCACTCTGTCCACTTTAGCACTTTGCTTCTACCAGTAACAGCTGGGGGTGTGGGTCCTGTGTTTAAATCCTGTTGACCACTGTATAGTTTCCTACTGTTGCTGTAACAAATTACCACAAATTCAGTGGCTTATAACAACATACATTTATTATCTCATAGTTTCAGAGGTCAGAAGTCCAAAATAAATTGCACTTGGCTAGAATCAAGGTGTGGGCAAGATTGTGCTCTTGCTGGAGGCCCTAGGAAAGTATAATTTTCTTCCTTTTCCAGCTTTGAGAGTCCACTGCATTTATTGGTCTGTGATTCCTTCCTCCATCCTCAAAGCTAGCAAGGCATCACTCTAATCATCACTTCTTCCCTGACTTGTCTGCTTCACTCTTCCACCTGTTACTGACCCTTGTGAGTATATTGAGCCCATCCAGATAACCGAGGATCATCTCCATCTTTTAAGACCCTTAACTTAATCACATCTGCACAGTTACCTTTGCCATATAAGGCAACAAAGGTACAAGTTCTGAGAATTAGGATGGGGACATAATGGTGGGAAGCATTATTCAGCCTACCTGAGCTATAAGTGAACTCAAGGCCAAGGAGGAGGATGTCAGAGAAACAAGTCATCTCATACCTGGTTCAGGCTGACCACTGAAGCATGTTGGAATCTTTGGTAGCATAAGCTGGCAAGAGAGAAAGAAAGAAGAAATTTATCTTGTGGCTGCTAATGACATTACTTCTTTGTGAAGAGAGTGCTGAAGTCCAAATGTGTTAACTGAAAAGAAAGTGAGAAAGCAAACAAGAAAATGAATTCTCACCATGGTAGTGTCCCCAGGTGGGGAGAGCAATGGGACACAGAGAAGAGTGGAACACCAAGGGCAGCCACTCCCATAGTTTAGTAAATCCACCCATAAAACTATCATCTTACCCATGTTGTCACCAGCATGTCCCCAGTGGAGCACAGGTCCCAGACCAATCTGACATCTACAAAGCCATGGTGTACAAAGCCTCCACTATGGCTGGGAACACTAAATCTGTCCCAGGCTTGTGGAGCCCTTTGGAGTCTGTTCTGGTTCTTATCACATGGCACAAGGTAGGCCAAGACCACCTTGCCCAGGGAGCTGGGATGGAGCCTGCCATCCCCAACCCTGACCTGGATCAGATCAAACCACCACCCCTGCATGGAGCCCTGGGAGGCCACTGGGCAGCCTTGGGACAAGATGATTTGCAGAGATCCATGGAAATTCAGCTTCATACTGGGGGCTGTAGAGCCAAAAAATGGCAATTGGCCACTGGGTTGACTGTTGCCCAGGAGCCGAGCAATGCCAGCATCCCAGGGAAGATGGCCCTGCAACACCTTGTCTTTAACTTCCCACCCCTGACAGGCATTTCCTGGTATTCCCATGGTGATCCAGTCTTGGCTTGAACCCTTTCCCATGATGAGAAATTCTCTCTTCTCCAAGATATGTGATTAGAAATAGGCCCCTCTGGCTCCAGCTTTCTTTAGCTAGCAAGAGATCCCTAAAATCACTCAGATACAATCTGTTCCCTCTTCCGTTGGCTGCTTAAAGCCATTTTCTGTGCCTGCCCCCCTGCCCCTCCCTCCCCTTCCAAATTCATGCACATATTTTCTGAACTGACACAGTGGGGCAAACAAGGAGAGGGCCAATCCAGAAAAGACCTTCCGGGGCTCAGGGCCCATGAGTGGATAGGCTGGTATGGTGGTGGGAGTGCTCTTCAACCATTCCTTGCAATCAGATTACAGGCCTTGCTAGGGGTAAAATGAACTTCCTTCTCTTGTTTCCTCTCTCCCTCATATCCCCTTCCTTTTCCAGAGGTACATATATGATTAGAATTCACTGATTGCAGTAGAACTGACAATTAAGAAAGAAGAAATTTCCAACTCTAGCTCAAGAGCCATCTTCTATAACACTTTGAGGCAAGTGGATGATCAAACCCCATAACATGGCTCAAAGTGCATTTAGAGTGAGGCAATCAGAGTCACCAATACTTTCCTATCCCTTCAAGGCTGGCGGGCTTGAGAGGTACATTCTTGCCTCTGCCTTTGGGGTACAGTGTGCTTTATTTTCCCAAAAATCTGATGTTGGGGCCTTTGGCTTTGACATTCCCAGCCTTAACTGTGCCAAGTGCTTGCATGGCCCAAGTGTGAGCTGGTGCCCTGGGTAGTCTTTGAAATGAGCATATGATCAAGAGAGCTGACTCTCATCAGCTTTATAGATGCAATTTCCAAGCAGGTTGGACCAAATAGAGCAACCTGACCCTGGAAACAAGTCCCATATGCTTGGAGTACTCATCCCAGGTTTGCCTGCAGTTAGAGAGAGCAGAAAGCTCCAGGTAGGAACCATTGCTTGACTGGTCAGGAAAGCATAAAGGGGTAAGTATGGTGCTGCCTTCATGCTTCTGTTGGAGGACTATGTTTTTCTGACTATCTCTAGAGATAGTAAGAAAATGTGTTTTGAACTTACCTGATTTTCTTAACCTCAGTAGGCACATTTGTGGAATAAGGGTGATAGGATGGTTAGGTTTGATGTTATTAAGCCTTTGATGGTCTATGACTAAAGACATATTTGCAAACAGCAAACATGGGAGTATCTTGTGCCTGGTCAGGCAAGTAACAGCTCAGTTATTGGGCCTGAGGTCCCAAGACTCAGGCCTTGGATTCACTGTTGACAAAGGAGCCAGGCCTCAAGGTCCCCTGCTCCTCCTCCTCTCTTGCATTCTCTTTTCACAATCATGTAGCTAATACTATATTGGAATGATTTCCTCAGTTTGGAAGAGTGAAAACCCTGTATCCAAATGCCTGAGCAGTCTATTTTTGTCAGTGAAGATCTCTGTAGAAAGTCACAGGAGAGCCCTGAGGGCCTCAGAATCCCCACAGGAAGAATGGGCTGATGATTGGAAATATCCATAGCTCTGAGAAGGGTTAGGCATTCTGCCTAAAAGTGTGTGTGTGTGTGTGTGTGTGTGTGTGTGTGTGTGTGTGTGTGTGTGTCCATCCTCAGCCAAGGACAAGGATCACTGCACCTGTATATAAAGATGCTAAAGCTGTGCCACACATGTGAAATTATGCTGAATTTGAGTTTTCATGTGGATTAGACACTGGCTTGGAGAACAGCCCTCTTCAGCCCTTGAGGAAGGGACTCCTGTTCAGTGTGGGAAATGAAATAGGTGCTATGGTATGTAGTGACACTCAGCTAGTAGCTTCTGTTCTCAAAGCCTCAGTTTTCCCAGCTGTAAAATAAAGGAGGACAAGTAATGTCTAAGGCCCCACAGCCAGGCCAATCCGGGAGTCCATATTTAGGGCTTGTTCATTAGTCATCTCTCACTTGCCCCCTCTAGTGAAGTGATCAAATGAGGCCACAAAGAACTCTATTTCCAGAAATACCTTATAAGGCCCCAGGCTTTCTCTAGGGGAAAGTCTCAGCTTGTGGTCCCATGGGCTCAAACCAAAACAGGACCCTGGGCCAAAAGCACAGCTGATCACTGCTGATCACTTTAGCCCAGGGCAGGTCTTCAAAAGAGGTCCTTGTAGCCAGGCCACCTTCCCTTCTCCAGTAAGAAAAGCCTGATATCACCCTCTAGGGGCCTATTATGTATCCTATCCAAAGATCACCAAAGGGGAAGGCAGTCATCCTGGGGAGATGGTCTTGGGAATAGCTGAATTGTCACTAAATAAGGCAGAAGTGATGCCCTCTATGATGGCTGCCTGCAGAACGAACCTACAGGGGAAAAAAGATGTATTTCCTACCAGAAGGTTTGGCTGGACATTTAGTGCTGACAACTCAGTTTCTCAAGTTTGGAGTTTCTTTATTCCTTTCCCGGTAAAAGCTTCACTCCTTTTGAATGACTTAATGACCACCAGGGTTTGGGAGAAGGGAGCAATCCTTCAGTAGCCACTGTGGACTTGGCAGGTAGCACACAGCAGGATTAAAAGTAACAAAGCCTAGAGACAGAAATCTCCCTGTTGGGAAAGCTTGCCCATTAGCCACAATGACATTCCCCAAGAAACACTAGGTCCTAGTAAGGCATTTCTAGAAATGAAGTTGTATGTGGCCTTATTTGAAGTTGTATGTGGCCACTTTTCCTGAAAGGTATTTGCCCCTATTCGAATTCTAGTTCATAACTCCGTCACCTCTTGGAATAATCTCCAAGATGCTGCCACATCCACTGGTGTGTCCCTTGAGTTGGGACCACTAACATCTACCCCCTAAGGAAGCTGACCTGGTACCTATGACATGGCAGGTTCTTTCCCCTGCATTACGTCATTTAATGCTCACAGCACAATGAAGGGTGGAAGATAATCATTCCCCTGCTACAGGTGAGAAACTGAGGTAGCTGTTCAGTGGCAGAGCCAGAGTCTGTCTCAATCTGTGGGGCTTCCCTCACAGAAAGTCCATTCCCACTGCCTCTTGGCTAGCCTGGAGCCTGGATAGCCTGTTCCTATTCCTTGTTCTGATTTTACCAACCTTCCTGAGCCCTTGCACTTCACAGAGAGCACCCCCTGGGCTTCTCACACTGGAAGTGGCATAGGCACAAGACAGCATCTGAGTAGTGAGACCTTGCAGTTCTACCAAACTTCCTGTGCTGGGGGACAAAGCTAGGAGCTTGGTCAGCCTCTGGCAGAAAAGCTTAGGAAGGAGGCAGGGCAGGGCTGTAGTGGGGAAAGGATGTGAGGAGGAGATTCAGGGTCAGACAGTGTGGAAGAGGGAGCCAAACCTGAGGAATGGCAATGGGGAGGGAGAAGATGGGATCCAGAGGAGATACTTTAAGGAAGCAGAATCTTCAGAGCTCAGAAATAATTGGCTGTGGAAACAAAGTAGATGGGAGATGTCTGAGGTGATGCCCAGGTTTCTAACTCAAGCCATTGGGAGTCTAGCGGTGTCAGTTTGTAAGAAAGAGAACACAGAAGGAGCCGTAATGGAAGGGCTCAATTTTTGAAAGTTTGTAGAGTTTGAGGTGCCAGTAGAGTACCCAGGTAGAGGTGCCCGTTAGGCAATTAGGTATCCAGGACTGAGAGGCTCAAGACAGAGGAGAGTTCTAAGTAGGAGATGTCAACTTGGACATCACTGGCTTCTGGGCTTGAGCTGTCTGTTATGATGACTACTTGCTGCATGTAACTATTCAAGTTTAAACTAATTTTAATTTTTAAAAAATGGAGTACAGACTTTCAGTTTGAGATGATGAAAATGTTCTGGAAATATATAATGATGGTTACAGAACACTGTGAATGTATTTAGTGTCATTGAATTGTACACAAAAATGGCTAAAATGGAAAATTATATATATATATATATATTGCTACAACCTTAAAATAGAAAAAAACACACACAAAAAAACAGATTACAATTAAAAATTCAGGTACTCACTCACCTAGCCATATATATCCAGTAGCTCAATAGTTACATGTGACTCATGGCAACTATTCTGCATAGTACAGATATGAGATATGGAGTATTTCCATCATCTCAGAAATTTCCATCAGACAGCACCACTGTAGATAGTAACTGGAGCCCTGGGAGTTGCTGGGGTTACTGGGGAGTGTGGAGTGAGAAGATAAGGGAAGATGGCTGGGACAGCCCTGTGAGAAGCTCAGCTTTTGAGGTCAGGACAGCAGAAGAAGACACTGTCATGAGGACCAGAGAGACAAATGCTGACAGGAGCTATAGAGAGTGCTAAGGGAGCCCAAGAGGCAGCAACCAACCACATTCCAGAAAATATGTATGACTTACTGTTTCCACAAAATAATCCATGCTTTCTTACCAACCCCACTTCACAGTCCTTTCTTCATGGTGTGCCTTCTGCTGGGAACACTTCTAATGCCACTCCCCACCTTGTACAAATGCTGCCCAGGGTGTAAAGTCCCACATAGCCCCTCCCCACATGGCTATAAGTCCAGAATCTCCAAATAAGAGAGAAACAGAATCAGGCACTGATGGTTTTTCAGATTTATTAGGAATACTTTTTACAGTTAATACCTGAAGAAGGGTTTATACGAGGGAATCAGCTCTGTATCCTAGTGTATGTGTTGGATTCTGTCCAAATCTGGGAATGCCAGACTTCTAGAACCCAGCAGAGAGGACCTGCAGAGTAGCTTTGGGGTCAAGCATGAGCTCAGAGAGAAGGGGAGGGGATGAAATAGAGCTAGGGGAGAGTCCTGCAGGCAGTGGTAAAGAAAAGTGCACATTGACTGGAAGGACTCGGTCCAGCCCTGGGCAAGGCTGCACACATTGGCAGTGCCTTTCTAGCTGCCGACAGCTGAGGGTGGATGGGGCCAGGACTGGAGGGTGGCCCAGCTGCGCTGTGTTTAGTAGGTGCCTCCTGTGCTTGCATTTAGCATCCCACATGGAAACGTGTTCACCTGCACTGATCTGGTTGTGTTTCTTAGCAGAGCTGTGGTAAGCATGGAGGCAGGCTGATCCTGCACATGAACTTCTGCTCCACTAAGACTCAGCCTGTGCTCCCTGTTAGAGGCCTTGATGAACCCACATCCAGCTCCTTTCTGAGTTGGGCTCACAGTAGACATGAGCTGAGCCTCTAGCTGGCTCCGTGGTTCAGGTGGAATCAGCCAGTGACTCCTTGCAGAATCTCCTTCTGCTCTGCTAATCCGGGCAGTACTTCCCTGAAGAGCTGCACTCCTTGGGTCGGGTGGGTGCAGCCAGTGGCCTCTTGCAGCAGCTCTTTCTGCTTCCCTCACCCAGGGTGCAATTTCTTGAGGAGCTCCACTTGGTGTGGACGCTGGGTGAGTCTCCACAAACATCCCCAATTGAGCTAAGTACAACCAGTTTTCTCTTGCAGTACCTAGTTTTGAGTTTATACAAGTGCTGGCCAAAGAGGCAGGCGACATTGGCAGGTAGAGCCTGGGGTTGTCAATAAACATTTGGAGTCCACTTGCAAAGGGTTACTCCATGCATATCCACCAGCAGCCCTGATTTATCCATATACTGGATGTACTTAGGTGCAGAGGGGTTTTCTGTGTTAATCCAGGTGGCAGTGCCCAGGGGGGCTGTGAGGATAGTTGATATGGGCTGTGTTTCCACTAGATAACCTGGTATGTTTATGTAGGCAGAGGCTTAGCCTGTGCTAGACCAGGTTTTAGTTCCTTCTGAAGCCTCATTTTTTATGGAAGCTGGGTGGTTCTGGGTAGACACTGCCTTGTTCTCTACAGAAGCAACCTCATTCTGAGTAGACATAGCCTCATTCTCTGCAGGCACAACTTTACTCGGGAGGGGCTCAACTTCATCCCTGACAGACATGGTTTCCTCTTGGGTAGATGCAGGCCCATCCTAGGAATGTGCCACCTCGTTCTGGGCAGCCATGGGTTGGTTCTGTGCACACCAGCCTGTCTTTACACAGAGCTCTGGCTTATGTAGACACAGCTTCTGTCCACTTGCAGAACAGCTGTCCACACAGCCAGCATCCTCTGTGGAGTCTCTTCTTGTGTAGATGTAGCTGGAATTCCTTGTAGACGAGGTAGGCACATGGGCTAAAGCCACCTCCTTTGTGGCCGTGGCCTGTCTCAGCCTGCTGAGGCTCATCTTTTACAAATGTTGTATGTGCCTCTCTGGTGAGCCTCCTTGCAGTCACATGCCTGTGCCTCCTTATGAAGCTTCCCTTGATGTTGACCCAGCCAACACCATTGTGACGGGCTGTGCCCCAGAGGCCTTGAAGAGCTGCATTCGCAGGTGCTGCAACCTCCACCACCTGGCACTGCCTCGTTCCCAGATGGACCAGCCATCAGTACTCTGCAGGACTGTAGTCCGTGCAGTGGCAAACTGGGTCACCTAGAAGAGCCCCAGTCCCTGGTGTTGGAGCTGCCTGTGTCTCCAGGGTGGGTGCTGTTCTGCATTTGTTCTGTCTGCCTCTTCTGGAAGATCTGGGCTCTGTGTAGATGCAGTCTGCATCTGCCTGCTGAGGTGAGCTCCAGTGTAGATTCAAGCTGTATCTCTTTGCAGAGTCTTGTCCTTTGATGACACACTCTCTTTTCTTTAGGGAGTCTCCTTCTGTGTGGACACTATCTGCATCTTTATAGAGGACCTGGCTCCATGCAGATGCAGCCTGCGTCTCATGTCAAAGTCTCACAGTATGTAGATGCAGTCTTCACCCCCGCATGGAGGCTCAGTCTGTGTAGACATGGTCTTGTGGAGTGGGACTACCTGTGGATCCAGGCTTCTTCTGGCTGACTGCCTTACCTGTTCTCCCAGGTTGTTCAAATGGCCTTGTCCCTGCAGCTTGGGCTCTATCTTACCAGGTTGCTCTCTTTGCTGCAACATCTGCTCGTGCAGTTGTGGGCTCAGCTCAGCACCGGGGCCTCAGCTCCTGCTCAATGCCTCTATCCCCTTAGGATTTGGGCTGGTAGTAGCACAGTCTACCTGCATCTCTGCTCTGTTTGACTAGGCCTGAGACACTGGCCTACAAAGGCTTCCAAGAGCACCAGCGAGGGTAGGGCATAGAGAAGAGAGGGTGCAGCTGAGAGGAGCAGGAAGTGCTGAGAGAAGCTGGAGGCCAGCAAGGAAGACAGAATAGAGAAGCACGAGCCAGACAGAGAGAGGAACAAGGAGAAGGAGAGCTGGGAGTAGAGCCAGCCAGCTGAGAGGAGGAACCAGCAGCTAGCTAGGGGAACCAAGAGTGCACACCTTGGCTGAAGAGGGTGTCTTTATACAGTGAGAAAGGTGGTGGGAAAAATCCCCTCCAACTCCCTGATTGTCTCCAGCCCTAGTCAGAATGAAGCCTGGAGAGTTCCTTATCAGTGACTCCGATTTCCCAGCCTGCCTACCTCAGAATGGATTTAAGGCAGCTCTGGAGAGTTGTTCAAGAAGAGTAGACCCCATCTGAACTGTGGCCCTATCCAGGTCAGCTGGAGGCCACTGACTCCAGAAGAAAGACACTGCAGAGAGCAGAATAGATGTTATCTGCGATCATCAGATAGAGTGCCAGGCATTCAGAACCCAAAGTACATGGTACATGTAGTATGTGAGGGACCCAGTCCATATTACCCTCAAGGCTATTTCTAGAGGTGTCTAAGACCACCCAGTTAATTGTCCCAGGCCTTAACTGAGGTATATTCCCGACACTCATTTGCTCCCATCCCCTGCCAACAGATATACTAATCTTCCTTTGGCTCACTGCTCCCATGGGTGCCCTGTCTGTGTATAGAGCAGAAAGGCATTTCCTTTCCATTTGAGTGTATCTTGAGGGTGGCCAGTTTTCTCTGTGATATGTGTTGATTTATGTCACCCACTCAGGGTAAAGTTGTCCCTTGCCCGTTTCATTCAGGTCTTTGGGACCAGAACCAGCCTTTCCAGGGCAAAGTGAATCAGGTAGAATTTTCTCAGGGCTCAGGAAAGTGAACATTCAGTGGTCATTGCTCCAAGACTAATGCTGACTAAAATCTAAAAACCCAGATATAGTCCAACCTTTCTCATTCTCCAAGTGTGTAAACTGAGGCCCAGGGAGGACATGTCTTCAGTTCTTAGCCAGGTTGACTCTAAGTCTTGATTCCCAGTCTTATCTTCTCCTAGTAAACCATTCTACCTGCCCTTTGGGGATGTGACTGAGAGGGCTAGCCTCCCTCAGCTTAAAATAACTTTGACAAGAACTCAGATTTCACAGAGTGGTAAATGTGGCAGTGAAGGGTGGCTGAACAGTAACATCTCTAGCTTCAAGATAGTCAGCCTATAACTGCAAGGCCCAGAGCCAATAGCAACAGGCCCAACAGGCGTGGATCCACATGCCAAGACAGATTGACCACAGGGATTCTTGAATCACCGGAATGAACTTCAGTAGCAGAGCAGGTTTCTTCCCTTTGTTAAGCAAAGGGTGTGTGTGGGGGAGGGGGGGGCATGGGTAGCTACCAGGCATGTATATAAACACCTTTTGCCCTGGCTAGGTGGCTCAGCTGGTTGGAGCCCCATCCTGTACACCAAAATGTTGTGGGTTCTATTCCCCATCAAAGTACATACCCTAGGTTGTGGATTCGATTTGGGGTCAGGGTGCATACAAGAGGCAACAAACCGATGTTTCTCTCTCACATCTCCCTCTCTCCCTCTCTCTCTCCCTCTCCCTCTCTCTCTCTCTCTCTCTCTCAAATCAATAAACATATCCTCAAGTGAGGATTTTAAAAAATATGCTATTATATCCATTTTAAGGGTCAGGAAAATTAGACTCCTGGAAATTAAATGATTTGACCAAGGTATCATAGTTAATAAAAGCAGAGCTGGGATTTGAACCAGTAAGCCAGTGGTTTGCAAACTATTTGATCTCAGACCCTTTCTACTCTTAAAATGTATTGAGGGTAAATCCTCAGAGACAGAAAGTAGATTAGTGGTTGCCAGGGACTGAGAGAAAGACAGAAAGGGGAGTGACTGCTTAATGGGTATGGAGTTTCCTTTTGGGGTAAAGAAAATGTTCTGGAACTTGGTAGAAGTTATAGTTGCACAACATTGTGAATGTACTAAATGCCAATGAATTGTGTGATTTAAAATGATTAATTTTATGTCATGTGAATTTCATCTCAATAAAAATATCAGAATACAATGAAGTAAATCAGCAGCAACAACAAAAAAATTGTTGAGAAGCCCAAAGAGCATTTCTTTATGTGAGTTACATCTCTTCATGTTAAACATGTTAGGATTAAAATTGTTAAAACATTTACTTATTTATTAATAGTGAAATTAAAATAATAAACTCATTTCACATAAATATAAATAATGTTAATGAAAATAACCTTATTTTCTAAAACAAAAACTTGTACTAAAAAGTTACATTATTTTACTTTTTTTTTTTTTTTCCAAATTTTCCAAATATCTGACTTGATAGAAGACAGCTAGATTCTCACATTTAATCCTTTATTCGGTTATGCTTTCTTGTTATGGTTGAAGTATAGGAAGAAAATCCAGCCTCACACAGATATGCAACTGAAAAAGGGAGGGATATTTTAATAGACTTTTCATATAATTGTGGACATTCTCCTTTGGTATGATATCAAAAGTTGACCATGTAAAGGTTAAGTGCAGTGTGGAATGTGTATCAGTGAACTCTTGCTGGTTGGTTCCATTAAACTCCACAGGACTCCTTTGAATGGATCTTTTACCCATTTGTGGTTTGGTAACATCAAGCGTTGGTCACTTGGAAAATAGCAATGCCCTGAGTGAGACAAAGCTTCCATATGTTGACATACTTCATTATACAACATCAAAAATAAAACACATTTGTTCCTATAACTACCCATCTCACTGGAAAAGTCTTTAAGTATTAGGAAGCTGTCCAGTGGTGTATCCAAGCTTTCCAAAATTCTAAATTTTGCTTTAAAGCTGAAATTTTATCACTGGCAAAAATACTGTCAGTTGTTTTCCTTAAAGTAATGAGCTCACTTTGTTCATTTATGAGAAAATGCCTGCCAAATACCCAAATCTGAGTGATATTAGTTATTTTTTTCAAGTAAATATGATGTTCTATGAAAAATCAGCCAATTCAGCTCACAACTCAGTGGCTGCATGAGTGCTTTGCTTTGAGTCAACCTCTGTGGTTGATTTCTGTGGCAACTTCTGTGGTTTCCAGCAGAAGTGCTTGAAGCAGATTTCCCATTCAAGAGTTAATATTTAATAAAGTTAACTATTACTGCCTAGCTAACAACATTCTAATTGAAGCTGGCTTTTTTTTTTTAACTGCAAGTGTATGGCATGGGAGAATATAATGGCGACCAGTATGATTTGGTGCCACTTCCATGATTTGTGCCCAGGCACCTGCTATTTTACCCACCACTGCTTTTGCACCATCAATGCCAATGTCAACCTAGTGGAAAAGTCAAAGAACATTTGGGTGTTATTTTGAAAATATTTCTTTTTGTGTGTTTTTTGTTTTTGTTTTTTTATTTTTATTTTTTTTAATTTCAGAGAGAAGAAGGGAGAGAGAGAGAGAGAGAGAGAGACAGAAACATCAATGATGAGAGAGTAACTGATTGGCTGCCTCCCACACGCGCCCTATTGGAGATTGAGCCTGCAAGCTGGGCATGTGCCCCGACCAGGAATCGAACCCTGATCTCCTGGATCATAGGTTGATGTTCCACGACTGAGCCACTCTGGCTGGGTTGAAACTAATTTTGACCTAACAGATCTTCTAAAAGGGTTTTGGGGAGTTCCAAGAGTCCATGGATCTCACTCAGAAGGACTAAATAAGGCTATGCATACATCTGCTCATGCCACTTCCTTTAATCTTGACCTATAATGACTTCCTATCATATACAGAGTCAGGCCTGATCTTTGCCCATGCTCTCACCCCAGGACACAGTGTTCCAGCCAAATGGTCTACTAATTATCTTGCCCAGGCTCTCCCTGCACTAGGAATACCTTCATAACCATCTCTGGCTATTGAAATATTACTTAACTTTCACCCTAGCCAGTGTGGTTCAGTTGGTTGGGCATCATCCCATACATAAAGAGGTTGCTGGTTTGATTACCAGCCAGGGCACATGCCCAGGTTGTGGGCTCCATCCCCAGTAAGAGGCATGCAGGAGGCAACCGATCAATGTTATGCTCTCATATCAATGTTTCTCTCTTCTCCCTTCCTCTCTCTTTGAAAATCAATAAACTATTCTTTAAAAGAAATAAATACTACTTAACTTCCAAGGCCCAGGTCAACCTCTGTCTTTTCCAGGAAGGTTTTCCAGATTTTTAAGTGAAAACAATCATATTTTTTTCTGAACTTCCTGAGCCCACACTCAGAACACTTTCTCTACCACTTAGCAGGCTGGATATTATATTAGAAGGAGGTGTTTCCTCATCTGTGAGCTCCCCAAGGGTGGGAACCAAGTCTTTACTCTCCATTTCCCTGCAATATAGCCTTGTTTATCACTGGAGTAGGGACCATTTGTTGGATTACACTGGATTGCAAGGATTCAGCTCCAGTGCCCAGAATGTAAAACTGGAAAATGCCATGTGGCTACAACTGTGAATGCTCAAAGTTCATGGAGCATGTTTTGTTTTTTGAGTCCAAAAGGAACATCACTATTGGTATGGATATTTACCAATGGTTCTTTAAAATGATCTTATTTCACAGATAGGGAAAAGGGGTTACACTTTGGACTACTCCAACCTCAGGAATCTCAGCTCCTAGGGCTAGAAGACTTGGGAGAAAGTCTCCCTGGAACCAAGCTGTATTAAATGTGTTATGTCCTTTGCCCCATATTTTTTTTAGAGGACACAGTTCATGCCCCTGTGGGAAGGTTGAGTACTGTGCCATAAGTAAGACCTGAGATCCAGATGCTCCCCTCCCAAATTCCCTCAATGGTTTGCAATTCAAACAAGATCATTGTAATGGCTCCCATTAATTGCCCAATACTCTGCCCCCATGGGACCAGCTCAACCTGGGCTGGAAGACTTTATCTCATTTAACATTTGTCTCAGAACCTTGCAAAATCACATTTGATGCCTGCAGAGATGCATTTGTTTGTTTCAAAGGCTGATTTAATATTGATGCCTTTGGCATCAATATTTGTTTCCTGATTTCCAGGAATTGCTCTCAATTTAGTGGTTGCCAGCTCACAGCTCTGTGCACCAGCCTTTTGCGTGCCTGCTGTGCTCTAAATTCTCTCTCCTCAATGATCATATTGGCTATCAGAGGCATGGAGGAGGGAGAATCAGGGACCTGCACAAGCTGAAGCATGGCTCATGGAGGAGAAGACCTGAGCAATGGAGACTGAGGAACTCTGAACCAGAGCCCAAAGAACGCATAGGGCAATATATGGAGATGAGTGAGAATAGTTAACTGTTCACTATGAGTTGGTACCACATAGAGTGCCCAGATAAGCAATCAGGGCCTTGGGCTGTATCAACAGAAGCAAAATATTCAGAACAAGGGAGGTGAATGTGCTGCTCTTGTCTGCAAATTAGTTTGTAAGGTGTGGGCTTTGAAACCAGATTGTCTGATTAGATATTTGATTCTCTGCAACTTTGGACAAATCACTTAACTTCTGTGAAACTCAGGTGGTCTTTTTAATCTTTTCATTGGACATAATAATAGAAACTACCTCAAAGTGCTGTTAGGTGGATTCAATGAGATATTAGATGTGAAGTGATTAGCCATGTCTGGTGTATACAGCTCCCCTCTGCTCTGCTCTGGGCAGACACCAACCACATATTCTAGCTAGTTCTGGGCCCCCCACACTGAGAGGATCCTGACAAACTAGAGCATATCTAGTGGAGGGGTAGAAGAAGTGCAATTTGCCCAGTGGGAGACAAGGCATCACCTGATATGGTTGGCAGGTTACTTGAGGACAGAGATAAAGGTGGCAGAGGTGACAGAAATGCAGGTTCCTGCATAACAGGGAGAAGAAAACTTCTCAAGAAGTCAGTCACACTAGTATTGGTTGCTTCAGGAGTGAGGGAGGTTAAGACTGAGGTTCCTTTCTGTGGAGGCATACCAGAATAAACTAGATGTTATAGGAGAGGAGGAGCATCAAGTGGCAGCCAGTCCCTGACCCTGGGGGTGCTGGAGCACAACTTGTTCTGTCCCTACCCCAGACTGCAAACTCCAAAGGCTTTCTACTCTGGCTTGGCATACTGTGAAAGGTACAGGCCATTCCTAAGAACCCACAATTCACAGGCCAGTCAAGGACATCCCTGTTGGAATTTCAGTGGCATCAAGGAAGCCAGCGTGTCTGCTCTTGGTGCCATAGCAGCTGGAGTCTGGTGGATCCTAGAGCTGCCCCTCACTCAGCTGGTGGGCAGCCATACTAAAAGCATTGGGCCCTATGTCCTCCTGGGAAGTCATGGATGTCTGAGTTTGGAGAACCCCCTGAGATCCTTACTCTAGCCCTCTCCTTTTCCAGCTAAGGGGCCTAAGGCTTATGAGGAGTAAGATCTACTAATGTCACATCGAGATATAAGAATAGAGCCACCACCACCACCCCCAAGCCCAGCCCTACCTTGTGCCCAGGGACCTTGAGGGTTTGTTCCCCTTGCAAACACCCATGCCATTTAAATGAGTTGGGCCTAGCCCTGAGTACAGCAGGCTTACTGAGGAAATAGGAGCCTAGGGTGACAAGTACCAGCTCTATCTCTCACTTGCCAGGGCACCTTGAGGCAAGGCAGCCTCCTCCCCTGAGGCCTCAGATTCTTCAATTCTGAAAGGAGAAGGTGGCAGTTGTCCCAACAACCAGACTTCTAGGAATTCAGTGATCTGTGATCCATGGATGGGGGTAGATACTATCCATGAATAGTGGTCCACAAAAAAAATATGTCCTAGCTCTAACCTCCAGGTCCTGTGAATATGACTTCACTTGGAAACAGGGTCTTTGCAGATGTGATGAAGTTAAGGATCACAAGATAGTATCATCCTGGATTATCCTGATAGAACCTAAATCCAATGACAACTGTCCTTACAGAGACAGAGAAGAAAGACACTGAGCAAAAGAGAATGTCATGTGAAGAACAAGTAAGAGATTGGAGTGATACAGCTACAAGCCAAGGAATGCCAAGGATGCTGGAAAGGTAAAACCATCCCTTAGAACCTTCAGAAAGAGTGGGGGCCTTCCGACACCTGGATTTCAGACTTCTGATGTCCAGAAATATGAGACAATAAATTTTTGTTCTTTTAAGTCACAGAGTTTGTGGTAACATGTTATGGCAGCCCCAGACACTCACACAGTGGGCCATGCTGCTCCTAAGATCCAGAGCCCATGGACCATCCAAGGTTCCAAACTCTGCCAGGTGGCACCCAAAGAGCTCCTAGAGGCTGGCCATGCCTTGCTGGGTGGAGCCCCTTTGCCTTTCACTCAATGCTGACTGACTCGATCCCTTGTCAGGCCTGCTCAGTGCCTGTGAACTCCCAGCTCAAGGTCAGGTGCCACTCCAACTCTTTGATGATGACTGGCAGCAGCCCTTGCTCACACCTCCAGCCTTGTACCTCTAACTCCTGACTCTTGCTTTGTTTTGCCACAGTTCCAGCCCAAAGTGTAGTGGTAGTAAAAAGATGTTATCCAGGGACCCTTGCCTGGTCCCCTTGCTATCCTCTTTGCCTGCCCAGTGTGTGACAGGAGATACCCAGAAGGCAGGACCAGGCCCTAGCTTTGAAAGCCATACCCATAGGTAAGCTCTCCACAGGCCACTGATGCCATGGGTGTTACCTGCAGGGAAGAAGAAAGACAGGGATGTCCAAGCCACAAGCAGCAGGTGGCAAGCCAGAGCTACCAAAGAGGAAAGAGCTCCTGGGCTGCCTTGGTACCAGCTCAGTTCTGAAAACGTCAGCTCTAACCCCTGTGGATTTAGTCACACTGGTACCTGGGATTCCGTTTTAGAGCCTACCCATAACAAAACCACTGGCATTTGGTGGTGTATCCAGGTGGTAAAGGAAGGCAACACCACAGAAGTTTCCTTTCACCTTCAGAGTGAGCTCTTACCATTTCTTCTCATACATGATTGAAATTCTGATGACATTATTAGCAGCTCTTAATTGCTCATTATTACTAAGCCCTCAGAAGCTCTTGCAAGGGCAGAGATGGCAGAAGGGTGTGTGAAGGGAGGTTATTTTCTGGTTAGAGGAATAATGTCCAGCATAGTATCACTTTGAGTGAGACCCAGGTAAAAATCACATTTTCATTAAATTTATCAGTTCTTTTTGTGTTACCAGTTCATTCTAAGAAGTATTTTCATTTACTTAGGGGTGGAGGAAAAAGGAAGCCAAAACCACCTATCAAATTCTCAGACCAGCTGCCCATGTCCTTTTTGGAGTGCTCAAGGCATGTATGTGCCAGTCTTCAGGAGAGCTGACAGGTTGCCTAAAAAATAAACAATGTCTAGCTTCTGGGTGACACAGATTCTTGGAGGTGGGATTCTGGGCTCTTTTCCCGCCTTATATGTAATTGCTCTTATATCAGTCTTCTAAACATATTTGTCACATAACTTGAGGTTCAAAGGGAGCTCTGAAAAGAGCTTTTGTCTGTTAATTTTAAACTTGTATGACTCACAAGCAGTAATGAGCTTCCCTCCACCAGCCCAGAGGCACATCAAGCTAGGCAAGGCACCAGGGAAGGAGTCCGTCCAAAAGCATATTGAGTACAGTTTGCAGATTCAAAGTAAGCAGAAGGGCAGCAAGACTTTGGAGGTTCAAGGTCGAAGGTTCAAGCAGGAGTGAAGAGCGATGCAGGACAGCACTTTACAGTATATTCACAGAAGCCAGAGAAGCCCTACATGGACAGCATTAAAAGTTGACCTACTGTATAAGTTTCTCTTTGCCTAAAGCAAGTTGCTACTTTAAAGCATTTATGAACAACTACTCTCATCTGTCTCTGCTGTTGGGACATGGGGACACTGAGGCTCAGGGAAGGAAAGAACCTTGCACAGGGTCACCCAGTTAGTGGTAGAGCTGAAGTGGAACCCAGTCCTCCTCATCACAGGTTGGTGACCTACCAAGACCATGCATATGTGGCCTGCACCAGCTGTGTGTGTAACAGGTTTAGGTCCATGTGGGGTAAGGAGGACCTGGGTGCAAACCCGATCATTATACACAGGCATGAGTTCCCTAAGGTTGTTCACATTTCCCTTGCATGGTGGTTGCTGCCACATGCCAGCCTGGCCAACACACTTTACTCACTTATTCACTGTATTAGTCAGGAGAGAGAGAGAGATATATTGATTTAGTTTAATGAATTGGCTAATGAGATTGTTGGGGATGGCAAGTCCAAAATCAGCTGGCAGGCCAGCTGATTGCAGATTCAGGCAGGAGTTGTTGCAGTCTTGAGTCTGAAGACTGGAAACTCAGGCAGGGTTTCTGTGCTGCAGTCTTGGGGCAGAATTTCTTCTTTGGGGAAGGAACCTCAGTCTTAGCTCTAAGGCCTTCAACTTATTGGAGGAAGCCTAATAAGTTGAAGGATAATCTGCTTTACTCAAAGTCTAATGATTACAAATGTTAATCATATCTGTAAAATACCTTCACAACATCTAGAATAGTGTTTGACCAAACAAATGGGCACCATAACCTGGCCAAGTTAGCAAATAAAATTAGCCATTTCATCCAGAGTCTCCTCCACACCAGCCCAGGGACACAGTTTTTGGCTTTGAGTCCAGTAAGTCATAAGCCAGGGCTGGGAGAGGAGGAGAGTTTGCAGCACAAGGAGAGCTAAGGTGCTGAAGATCAGCTGGTAGAGCGTGTGGCCCAGGTGACAGTGAAGTTAAACAAGAGGGTGGAGGCGATAGAAGGAAAAAGTGGGTGCTCCTCCTTTATCCAGGAGATATGGCTTATTGGAAGTGTGGCTCCTGAAGAAGTCCTCAGTAGTGAGTTATGGGGGAGAGGTCCTGAAGCCTGAATATTGGACTCTTCTTGGGAGAGAGGGTCCACGGAGGATTCTGGCAGGAGATGACTTGGTCCACACTTAGTTTGGAAGGATTATCTGGGGGACACTTAGCGGGCCTGTAGGTAAGGGCTTGGAGCCGCTGGTTTCTCTGGGTATGTGTGATAAATCAGAGACAGAGAAGAGCAGAAGATGCTGCTGGATGGTGGCCTGCTGGTGAAGGCAGGGGAAGTAACCTTGACCAGGATCTGGACAGCCTAAGGACCCCTGGTAGCTACTCCCTTTGCCTCTCTACTTCCTGCAGCTGTCCTTGACTTAACATTCTGGCCTCTACCCAAATAGCAGCTCCCATGAGGTGAGCTAGTGGGAGAAGTCTTTGTTGGGCCCTGGGATTGGGGGCCCAGGGCTTGGCCCAACTCTGCCTTCCTTCCTGGGGATACCTATCCTTGCATCTCACCCTTGCCCAGTGCATGGTGGACACATCCTTGGGTTCCAGCCCACAACTTGACCTTCCATAAAGAGGAGAGAGCAGTGTCTAGCATCTACAAGGCTCCTCAGAGCAGGCCAAAGCTAGGCAGGTGCAGGTTACTCAGGGTGGGAACCCAGGTTTGTGCAAATCCCCCCCAACACACACACACACACACACACACACACACACACACACACACACACACACTGTCCGCTTGACTCTCCCCCCACCCCAAGGTCCTTTTCTTCTGTCTCTTCTCTGTCTTCTGTCTCAAATGATGAAGCTCTCTTTGGTGTTCTCTCATCTTCTTTGTGTCCCCTGGGCACCAACTGAGAATGACTCTCTGAAAACCTGCATCAGGCAGCCTAGGAATGCATGTTTTCTCCAGTCCTTCCTCATAGCTCATCTTGGTGTAATTATCTTCCCCAGGGGGCATGCTTAGAACTCAGCAGTCCAGCTTCAGCCACCAGGTCGGCAGGTCTGGTGGGGTTTCTCTTCTGCCAGGAAGAACAAGAAGAGTGTACAGAGTCTTTGGATCAGATGCCCCCAGGGCCCAGGCTTTCTGCACAGCCTCTCAATTAAGTTCATTGCATTCCTAAGGCAGGTATGAATTCTATCCTTATTTCACAGAAGAGCAGACCGAGCCTTGGACAAGGTGGGCAGCTTGCCCAAGGTAGTGCAGGGGCAGAGATGGCTGGGAATCCAGAGCCCTGCCACTCAGCACCTTAGACTTGTGCTAGCACCCCCTCTGGGCACACAGCCTAGTGAAGAATGAGTCTCTTTCCTACTCTAACTAGGCACCAGCAGACACTTCTCCCAAGAAAACATATAAATGGTCAACAGATATATGAAAAGATGCTCAACTTCACTAGCTATTAAGAAAATGCAAATAAAAACTACAATAAGATACCACCTCGCATTTGTTAGAATGGCTATTATAAACAAGACAAGTAATAACAAGTGTTGGAGAGGTTGTGGAGAAAATAGAACCCTCATTCACTGATAGTAGGAATGTAAACTGGTATAGCTACTATGGAAAACAGTATGGAGCTTCCTCAAAAAATTAAGAATAGAGTTATCATATGACGCCACAATCTCTCTGGGTATCTACCTGAACATTTTGAAACATTATTCACAAAGATATATGTACCCCTTTGTTCATTGCAACATTATTCACAGTGGCAAAAACATGGAAACAACCAAAGTGTCCTTTGATAAAGGATTGGATAAATATGTACTACATATATACAATGGAATAGTACTCAGCCATAAAAAAGGATAAAATTCTGCCATTTGCGACAACATTGATGGATCTTGAGAATATCATATTAAGTGAAATAAGTCAGATGGAAAAAGTCAAGAACCATATGATTTCACTCTTATGTGGGATATAAAACTGAAAGCAACAAATGAACAAACAAGAAAAACAAACAAACAGGCATAGACAGAGACAACAGCACAGTGATTACTAGAGGGAAAGCAGGGTGGGAGAAGTAGTAAAGGGTAAAGGGGGGTCAAATATATGGTGACAGAAGGAGACTTGACTTTGGGTGGTAGGCACAATGCAATATACAGATGATGTATCATATAATTGTATACTTGAAACCTATATAATCTTATTAACCAATGTTACTCCTATAAGTTTAATTAAAAGATAAAGAAAAAATGAAATAATTATGAGCTCCAGGAAAAACAAAAAGTTGTGTCAGTAAGGAAAGTATTCATGACACTTCATAGCTTGACTACAGTTAATGTCTATTTAGCCACCATACTGTAAACACTGAATAGTGGTCTAATCAAAATCATGATATGCCTATATTGGAAGAATATAAAGATAGGAAGTGTCCTTGGGTGATTTGGGTGGCAGGGTGCATGTAGGTATGTCAATACACAATGACAGAAACTTAAAAGTCAAGAAGCAGCAATAAGATGTTATTTAGAGAACCAAAATAAGTACCAAAATAATTAGCTGAAAGAGTTGAAATCTCTTGCTTCTGGGAAGTGTGCAATTGTGGGGAAAGAGAGGAAAAGCACTATTTTTCATAATAAAACTTGTAGAACTATTTAACTCTGTAAACACTGATAATGTATAACTTTGGTAAAAATAAAAATAAATTAAAATATTTTTAAAAAAGAAACCAGCAGATGGGCGAACAGATGTGCTGGAAGCCCCAGCTCTGGCCTCAAGCCATTAGGGCTGTCCCATATGGGAAGGTGATGTCTTTGGGCACATTCTGGTAAGCGGGAGCAACCAAAAGAAGAGAAACTCTAAGTTGAGGGGCAAGGTGTGCCCCTCATTCCTAGACTCTTCTTAGTGCTACATCCTTGAACTCCGAAAGCTCTGCTACCAATGTCCCCTGATCTCAAGACTGTCATGGTTTAGGATCTTAATCAGGCTCTTTAATTGCATAAGCACAATCTCCTAACCCACCTCCTACCACCTCACCACCCCAATACCTCAGGTCCCTCAGGATATGGCCACCTCTCCCACCTCATATTGTAGAACCTTCCTTTTTCCTCTACAGTGTTACTCCCACCAGGCTTCTTAAACTTCCCTGCACCTCCACCCTCGTTTATCCAAGCCAGGACCATAAGCTGCCATCTTCTCCTTAATACACTTCTCAGTGTATTGCTCAAAGCCACCTTACCACCTTGGTTTTCCTGATGTGCTCATTAGGAGTTTTGCCATTTCCTCCTGCCTGCCCAATACCCCTAGTTTGCATCTCAGTATTACAGCCCTTGTCACAGAATGTGTGGCTTAGAGGGAGAGTGTGTTGCAGGTTGTTGGTCTGTCCACCCTAGAAAACTAGAATCTGCATTTGGGCAGCAATCAACTTGACCTGAATCAGTATACTCCACTGCTGGGTTACCACAAGGGCTTGACCCAGAGTAGGTGGTGCTCAAGGAACAGAAAGTAAGGTGGTCCTTCCTTCAAGAAACTTGTTGGAACTTGCCCAGTGAATACTGCAATGGACAGCCATTCTAGAATCTTAGAACCAAAAGTCTGGAGCAGTGGACAGTACCCCTAAAGTAGTCCATGCAGTCTTCAAATCAGGTTGAGCATCAGGGGAACTGGGACTGCTGATTAAAATGCAGATTTCCTGGGTCCTATGCCAGAGCTACTAAATCAGAATCTCTGTGGGGGTGAAGAGCCAGTTGCATTTTAAAAAGTACTCTACAGGTGGCTCTGATGTATTCAGCAGATTGGGGACGCCAGAGCCCTGGCTTACACAGAGTCATTGCAGACTGGGACCAGAACTCTTGTTCTTGACTCCCACAGTAGGGCTTTCTCCTGTGTCATCAGGCCCAGTTGGCTCTGAAGGCTGAGGAGTTACATCCATGAGCCACTTGATGACAACAGCCATCCTGCGTCAAAGACATGAGTCATAACACACCCCAGCTGACAATTGTCAACTCCAAAAACATGAACAGAAGTTTAGGGATGCCTTGTGTGTGCTGCTGCCAGAGACAGAATGGTTTGGGCCCCTTGGACAGGACTGCTCTCTCTTGGCATGAAACCTGCACATCCTTCAGTCTTTCAGTCCAGTTGTCTGTTTGCTGCTTTGGATCCAAACATACTGTTTTTCCAGGAGTCAACTAGAAGCCAAAGCCAAGGCAGTGGCATGCTTTCAGGAAACTGCAAGGAGCAGGAAGCCCATCACTGGGACGAGGTGCAGCTAGGGGCAGTGCATGAGGGCCTTTGCTCATGTAGTCAGGGATTTGCCTGGTCTGATGGGCAATCATGCAAATGGAGGAGGATGAAGTAGCCAGCAGGGATGGGGCCAGGGGAAGAGAGCCATTGCAGGCAGAAGGAGCTTTGTGGGTGGAGGGGGAGAGATTAACCAAAGAATTTATATGCATATATGCACAACCCAAGGACATGGACAATGGTGGGGAGAGGGACTGGGGACGGGGAAGGTACGGGGTGGAATGGGTCATTGGGGAGAAGAAGGGACATCTGTAATATTTTAAACAAAAATAAAATTAAAAAAAAAAAGGTAGTTCTAGAAGAGCAAATTATGAGAACACAGGGAAACCCTGAGGGCCTCTTCCTCAGCCCCACTTCTGCACTGGTCTCTTCTGCTTTATGTCCTTCACTCCCTCTGATTCCCTCACTCTCCACCAGCCTGGCACCTCAACTGTTGGTCTCTAAAATGGATTTCATGTGAAGATGAATGAGTGAGTCTTAGCTCAATGTTCACCTTATAAGAAGTGCTCTGTAAGGTTAGCTATAATTACAATAATTTTAAATAATAAAAAAAGCAGTGTTGATTTTTCTCAAGTAACTTTTTCTTTCCCACATAACTGGTTTTCTAGAGTGTAAGACTGTCTTTTTCCAAGGGACTCAATAGACTTATTTTTTTTTAAACATATCTTTATTGATTTCAGAGAGAGGAAAGGAGGGGGCGAGTGATAGATACATCAATGATGAGAGAGTCATTGATCTGCTGCCTCGCCCGCAACCCAGGCGTGTGCCCTTACCGGGAATCAAACCCCGATCTCCTGGATCCTAGGTCAATGTTCAACTGCTGAGCCATGCCCAGCCAGGCAATATACTTATTTTTAATGACAAAGATGAAAAGCAGCTGATCCACCCTTTCTTTTATGCTGACTCAGCTATTCCAGGGGAGACCTTTGTTCCTTCAAGTCCTGGACACTCTCCAAGCTACTCCCAGGGCTGGCACTCATCTCAGGGCTGTGGGCTAGTGAGCTCAAGGCCTTCTTGGGTCTGAGTTCTCCATTAGGTTTAGTAGGCACAAGGGCCATAATATTTTCAGAGGCTCATGAAAATATTTTAATTTCTTTTAAAATAATAAGAAAAAATGAAGTTTTAGAAGGAAGAAAATATTTTAATATATACTATTAGTGTGAATTAATATGTTAATATGAATTAATGTACTTATCTTTATACTAGCACAATCAAAATATAATTATTATTTTTTTATTGGGGAAGAGGCCCACAAAGACAAAAGTGCCCAGGGTCCATGGACATCATAATGCAGCCCTCGACCCCAAACAGTGAAAGTATCTCATGTGGACATATGCTCCACCCTTTCCCAAGGTGCTTTCCCAATTGTCATTTCTGATTCTGATCACTATCACCAAGTCCCAAAAGCAGCCAGGATAGTGAATTTTCCCCCATTTTCCACAAAAGAGGATGAGGTTTAGAAATAAGAAGCTCATTTCAGGGCCCTTTCCTCCTCCTCAGAAGGAGGAGCCTCTACACCTGTGAGGAAAGCCTTCTCCACCTGCCCCCAATACCTACCTGAAATCTTCCCCAACTACCTCTGAGTCACCGAGAAGAGAGCTGGAGTGTTAGAACAATGCAGGTAAATGTTAACCACTAATTCTGGTTAAAACCATGGTTGCCAAAACTTCCAGAGCTATGAAGCTGTGGTTGAGGGGTTATAATCAATGCCCTAGAAATGCCCACAGAATCATCACCTGGCTCAGAATTCCACAGAGAGGCAGAACCAGTAGGAGATTAGATAGACAGAGATGGATGAATAGATTTAGAGAGAAATTGATTTATTTTAGGGAACTGCTTCACATGATTGTGGGGCCTGGCAAATCCCAAATCTATAGGACAGATTAGCCTGCTGGAAACTCAGGCAGTGTTTAATGATGCAGTCTGGAAGCAGTCTTTTTCTTTGGGGAACCTCATTGTTTGCTCTGAAGGGCTTCAACTAATGTAAGGCCCACCCCACATTGTCAAGGGTTAGTCGTCTTCTTTATGTAAAGACAACAGATTGTAGATGTTAACCACAACTACAAAATACCTTCACAGCAACCCTCAGATTAGTGTTTTATTGAATAACTGGGGACTGTATTCTGGCCATAATATTATCCACACCCTATTGGCTGAGGTCAGGCCATGTTGGCTTATTCAAGTGGTCAACTTGAGTCCTCTGTAATTGTTCTACTGTCTCCCCAACCAGGAAGGCCCAAGTCAAGTTTTCAGCTAGAAAGGACCTTGAACTCCAGAGCTCAGTATCTGATGCTTTAGGTAGACATAGTGACACACTGTCCCCAGGGCTCCTTAGCCCAGCTTATGGCCCGTTGCTTCCAGCACCTGCCCTGTCACCACATTTGTAAACAATGACCAAAAGTGAGCACTGTCACTGCTCTCCCTGGGGAGTCCTGGCTTCCTAAGTTCTGCAGTCTTAGGTGCTATGAGATATGATCAGTCAGAAGGATTCTGCTTGGGCTCCTTTCTCCTGGGGTGGAGTGACTGCCTTTGCCTTCCCTGAAGAGGGGGAACAATGCCCCTCCAGAGGTCCACACTCAGAGGAAGCCACTTTGAGGTCTGCTATCAGCCCAAGCCTCTAAAACCCCCATGGAGTCCTGGAGCTTAGCAGCTGGCTGGATGCACTGGAAGCACCTAGAAGAGTTCAAACTGCTATTTGTAACACATATATAGTTGTCCTAAAATCAAGTTAGCAAGTCTTGACCAGCATATATTTGGAAACATGAAACAGGATAAAAAGAAGATAATAGAAAATATCCAAGTGTATTGTTTTAGTCCCTTTAGGCTATTATAACAAAAATACCATAGACTGAGTAGCTTAAACAATAAACATTTATATTTCACAGTTCTAGAAGCTGGGAAATCCAAGATCAAGGCACCAACAGATTTGGTGTCAGGTGATGTTCATATATGGGCATATTCTAGATATGTCCTCACATGGTGGAAGGAATAAGGAAGCACACAGAGGGGATAAAGGATGATGAAAAAATAAAATAAAATGAAGTTAAATAAAATAAACATTAAAAATAAATAAATAAATAAATAAATAAATAAATAAATAAATAAATAAATAAATAAATAAATAAATAAAAAGGCACAAATCCCTTCTATGAGGTCCCACCCTCATAACTTAATTGACTCCTAAAGGCCTCACCTTCTAATACCATCACCTTGGAGGTTATAATTTCACCATATGGATTTTGGGGGACACAAATATTCAGTCTGTAACATTCTGTCCTGGCCCCCCAATCATGTCCTTCTCATGTGCAAAATACATTAATTCCACCCAATGACCCCAAAAGTCTTAATTCATTCCAACATCAACTGTAAAGTCTAAGTCCCAAATCCCACCTAAATTTCATCTAAATCTAAATCACTGATGAATGAGACTCAAGGCACTATTTATCTTGAGGCAAATTCCTTTCCAGCCACTAATCTGTTAAACAAAATATGTTATGTGTTTACATAATACACTGATGAGATAGGCATAGGATAGACTGTCCCATTCCAAAAGAGAGACATAGAAAAGAAGGAAGAGGTAAATGGGTCCCAAATAAGTCCTAAACCTAATAAGGCAAACAACAGTAAACCATAAGGCTCTAGAATAATTTTCTGTGGCTTGGTACTCTGCCTTTCAGGCCCATAGTAGCTCTCTGTCTGGGCCCTGTCCCCATGGAGGCTATCCTGGGCTGAAATCCCAAGGCTTGGTTGCCCTATCCTTTGAAACCTAGGTGGAGGCAGCCATGCCCCTCCCCTCCTACCCTACACTCTGAGCCTGTGCTTGTTGGGCAACCCTGATGAACTCTGAATAACCTGGCAGGTCCTTCTTCCCTTGTTTTGAAGAATAGTATTTGTAGCTGAATAGCATTTTGATCCAGTCCTGTAGAGTCTAAGAAGTCCAACATTCTACCTTCATTTTGCCTAATTTTTTGTTCCCTTTAGTCCCAGTTGGCAGTGTTTCTGCTGGTATAATCCCATCTCTATTCCTAGCCTTTGTTGAGATAGTTAATTAAGTCTATACTTTACATTCATACTATCTCTTTATCAAAAGGTTGCTTGGCCACACCTTTAGTGTTACCATTTTCTACATTATGGAGAGACTGATAATTTTCCAAATCTTCGAGTTTTGCTTCATTTTTGCTTAGCAATTCCATATTTAAGTAAGTCGTTTTTCTCTTTTCATATTTTACTATAAGAAGTCAGGAAGAGCCAAGCCATACCTTCAACACTTTGCTTAGATATTGTGTAAGCTAAATACCCAATTTCACCACTTGCAAGTCCTACGTTTCGCAAACACTAGAACATCAATGCAATTCAGCCAACTTCTTTTCCACTTTATAAAAAGGATCATCTTTTCTCCAATTTCCAATATCATGTTTCTCATTTCCATGTGAAACCTCATCAAAATGGCCTTTACCATCTGTATTTCTACCAACATTTTGTTCAGGATTATTAGATATTCTCTAAGAAGATTGAGGCTTTCTCTACATTCTTTTTCATCCAACCTCTTTCACTTAATATTGTACTTTTAAGATTCCTAAATATTCATTTTCATAGTTTACTTTTCCCATGAATGCACCACACTCTAATCATTCTACTGCAATGGACAGCTGGGTGGTTCCAGGCTTTGGATACTGTGAACAATGTTGTTCATCTGTTCTGATGCATGTGTGTACTCATTTCCTCAGCATATATAACCAGGAGTGGAATTGCTGGATCATTGGGTGTGGTTGTCTTCAATTTTACTAAATAATATAAAGTTTCCCTAAGTGCCTGTCCCCTTGTATACCCACCCCCCAGCAATGTATGAGTGTTCCAGGGGATCCACATTCTCACCAACACTTGTTAATTTTAGCCATTCTGGTGGGTAAGTAGTGGATGTCATTGTGGTTTTCATGTGTATTTCCCTCATTAGCAGAAATCAAACTGCATTTCACACATTTATTAGCCATTTGGATTTCTTGGCTTGTAAATCATCTATTAAGTCTTTTGCCAGTTTTTGTATTGGGTCACTTGTCTTTTTGTTAATAACTTGTAGGACTTTTAAAAATGTATTCTGGATATAAGCCCTTTGTCCAGTTTTATGTATTCCAGATCCCTTTTCTCAATTTGTGACTTGCTTTTTACTCTTTTCATACTGTCTTTTGAAAAATATAAATTCTTCATTTTAATTTAGTCCAGCTGGTCCATCTTTTCCATATGCTTAGTGTTTTCTATGCCATGTTTAAGAAATTTTTCCCTATCCTTAGGTTCTGAAGATATTCTCCTTTATGATTTTCTGAAAGCTTTATAGTCTTACCTTTCACATTTAAGTCCTTAATCCACATGGACTTGATTTTTGTGTGTGATGTGAAGTAGGAATCCCATTTCATTTCTTATCCCTATTGTCCATGCACAATTGAGATTTTATATGCATGGATCTGTCTCTGGGCTCATTCTTCTATCCCATCTGTCTATTTATCCAGACTTATACCAAAACCACAGCAGGAAGATATCTCTCAATAGCTATTGACCCTGGCTGTGTCCATTAGGGATTGGAAGGCTAAAAGTTAGATGTACCCAGATTAGTAAGGACCTTGAAAATCGACTGAAAAGGCCTTGTCTTCAACTGGAGAGCCAAAGGGGGTTCCCCAGCACATTAAGAATCAGAAGAGAGAGATTCTGAATGAGCATCTTAGAAAAATATTTCCAGAAGTCAACCCTCAGCATGGGAGAGTGGGGCCAACAAAAGAATCTGGAGTGGTTCAAGGTGAAGATCACACAGGGTCCTGTATGAAGAAGGTAGCAATAGAAAAAGAAAGGAAGGATTGCATCCAAGAAACATTATTTTGTACTTTTTAATTTACCTTTATTATTGAAAGTATTAGAGATAGTCCTCCTTTCTACCTCCCCATTGATCCCCTCCAGCCCACATCCACCCACCCCAGGCCTTCCCCATACTATTGTCTGTGTCCATCGGTTATGCATTTGTGCATATAAGTTCTTTGATTATTCTCTCCTCACCCACTCCCCAACCCCTGCCTTCCCTCTGAGATTCCTCAGTCTCTTCCATGCTTCTATGTCTCTGGATCTATTTTGTTCATCAGTTTACTTTCTTCATTATATTCCACATGTGAGTGAGATCATGTGATACTTGTCTTTCTCTGATTGGCTTATTTCACTTAGCATAATGTTCTCCAGTACAACCCATGCTCTCCCAAAGGGTAAGAGATCTTTCTTCTTTATAACTGCATAGTATTCCATGATGTAAATGTACCACAGCTTCTATATCCACTCATCTACTGATGGGCACTTGGGCTGTTTCAAGATCTTAGCTATTGTAAATTGCTGCTATGAACATAGGGGTGCCTAACTTCTTTCGGATTGGTGTTTCAGGATTCTTAGGATATATTCCTAGAAGTGGGATCACTGAGTCAAATGGCAGTTCCATATTTAATTTTTTGAGGAAACTCAAAAAATATTGCTTTCCATAGTGGCTGCACCAGTCTGCATTCCCACCAGCAGTGTACTAGGGATCCCTTTTCTCCACATCCTCACCAGCATTTGTCTTTTGTTGATTTGTTGATGGCAGCCATTCTAACAGGTACGAGGTGATATCTCTGTCACTTTGAGCATTTTTTCATATGTCTCTTAGCCATCTATATGTACTCTTTGGAGAAATGTTTATTCAAGTCCTTTGCCCATTTTTCAAGTGGATTGTTTGTTTTCCTTCTGTTAAGTTGTATGAGTTCCTTATATATTGTGGATATTAACCCTTTATTAGATGTGTCATTGGGAAATATGTTCTCCCATACAGTGGGCCTCTTTTTCATTTTGTTGATGGTTTTTACTGCTGTGCAGAAGCTTTGTATTTCGATGTTGTTATATTTGTTTATTTCCTCCATTGTTTCTCTTGCCTTAGGAGATGTATTGGCAAACATATTGCTATGAAAGATGCCTGAGATTTTGCTGCCTATGCTTTCTTCTAGGAGTTTTATGGTTTCATGTCTTACATTTAAGTCTTTTATCCATTTTTAGCTCATTTTTGTGTATGCTGTAAGTTGGTAGTCTAAGTTCATTTTTTTGCATGTACCTGCCCATTTTTCCCAACACCATTTATTGAAGAGACTGTCTTTACTCCATTGTATACTCTTGCCTCCTTTGTGAAATATTAATTGAGCATAATGGTTTGGGTTTATTTCTGGGTTCTCTGTTCTGTTCCACTGATCTATATACCTGTTCTTGAGCAAGTATCTGACTGTTTTGATTACAGTGGCTTTGTAGTATAACTTGATATTTGGTATTGTGATCCCTCTAACTTTGTTCTTCTTTCTCAAGATTCCTGTAGTTATTCGGGGTACTTTTTGTTCCATATAAGTTTTTGGAGTATTTGTTCTAGATCTGTGAAGTCTGTCATTGGTATTTTAATAGGGATTACATTGAATTTATAGATTGCTTTGAGTAGTATGGACGTTTTAATGATGTTAATTCTGCCAATCCATTAACATGGTTCTTTCTTCTACTTGTTTATATCTTTGTCAGTCTCTTTTTGCAATATCCTGTGGTTTTCTGAGTACAGGTCTTTTACCTCCTTGGTTAGGTTTATTCCTAAGAATCTTAGTTTTTTTTGTTGCAATGGTAAAATGGGGGTTTTTTTTAGTTTCTCTTTCTGAGAGTTCATTATTTGTGTATAAAAATACCATCAATTTCTGGGTGTTAATTTTGTATCCTGCTACCTTGCCAAATACATTTATTAAATCTAGTAGATTTTTGGTAGAGTTTTTAGGATTTTCTATGTACAATAGCATGTCATCTGCAAATAATGACAGTTTTATTTCCTCCTTTCCAATTTGGATGCCTTTTATGTTTTATTCTTGTCTGATTGCTGTGGCTAGGACTTCCAGTACTATGTTGAATAAGAGTGGTGAAAGTGGTCACCCCTGTCTTGTTCCTGTTCTTAGGGGAAATGGTTTTAGTTTTTGCCTATTGAGTATGATGTTGGCTGTAGGTTTGTCATATACGCCTTTATTATGTTGAGGTATGATCCCTTTATTCCCACTTTGTTGAGAGATTTTATTAAAAATGGGTGTTGGATTTTGTCGAATGCTTTTTCTGCACCTATTTATATGATCATGTGATTTTTTTTGTCTTTCAATTAGTTTATGTGGTGTAGTACATTATTGATTCATGAATATTGTACCAACCTTGCATTCCTGGAATAAATCCCACATGGTCATGATGTATTATCTTTTTACTCTATTGCTGAATCCCATTTGCTAATATTTTGTTGAAGGTTTTAGCATCTATGTTCATCAGGGATATTGGCCTATAATTCTGTTTTTTGTAGTGTCTTTATCTGGTTTTGGAATTACACTAATGTTGACTTTAAAAAGTTGACTTTAGAAAATTTTTGTTTCTGTTGGATTTTTTGGAATAGTTTGAGGAGTATCAGTGTTAGTTCTTCTTTGAATGTTTGGTAAAACTCACCCGTGAAGCCGTCTGGGATATTTTGAAGTCTATTTTGTGTTCTGGGAGGTTTATGATTACTACTTCAACTTCATCAATTGTTATTGTCCTATTCCAGTTTTCTGACTCTTCCTGAATGAGTTTTGGAAACTTGTATTTTTCTAAGAATTTGTCCCTTTTGTCCAGGTTGTTCAGCTTGGTGGTGTATAGTTGTTCATAGTATTTTCTTACAATCTTTTGTATTTCTGTTGGGTTAGTTGTTACTTCACTCCTTTTATTTCTGCTATTTTAATTTGGTTTCTCTCTCTTTGTTCTTGATGAGCATTGCTAAAGGTTCATCAATCTTGTTTATCTTTACAAGGAACCAGCTCTTGGTTTCGTTGATCTTTTGTATTGTTTTTTTAGTCTCTATGTCATTTATTTCTGCTCTGATCTTTATTCTTTCTTTCTTTCTACTTACTCTGGGCTTTTTTGCTGTTGTTCTCTTTCTAAGTCTTTAAGTTGTAGGGTTAGATAGTTTATTACAAGTTTTTCTTGTTTTTTGAGGTAGACTCTAATGGTATGAACTTCCTTCTCAGGACTGCTTTCATTGTGTCCCATAGATTTTGGGTTGTTGTGTGTTCATTTTCATTTGTTTCCTTGAAGTTTTTTATTTCTTCTTTGATCTCTTTGGCAACTCATTTGTTGTTTAATAACGTGCTATTTAGCCTCCATGTTTTTGAATGTTTTTTATTGGTTTTATTGTAGTTGATTTCTAATTTCATGCCATTGTGATCTGAGAAGATGCTTGATATGATTTCAATCTTTTTAACTTGTAGAGACTTGTTTTCTGTTCTAAAATATAGTCTATCTTTGATGATGCCCATGTGTACTTGAGAAGAATGTATATTCTGCAGCTTTGGGGTGAAATGTTGTATAAGTATGAATTAAATCTATTTGATCTAGTGTGTCATTTAGGGTCGCTATTTCCTTATTCAATTTTTGTCCAGAAATGGTATCCAGTAATGTCAGTGGATGTTAAATTTCCCTACTATGATTGTATTGTTGATCTCTTCCTTAAAATCCTCCAGTAGTGTGTGTGTGTGTGTGTGTGTGTGTGTATTGCTGCTTCTGTATTGGGTGCATATATGTTTACCGGTGTTATATTCTCTTTTTGTACAATCATTTTAGTATTATGTAGTGACCTTCTTTGTCTCTTGTTATGGCCTTCATTTTGTCAGTTATGAGTATTGGTACCTGGCTTTTGAAAATCTATTTCCATTTACATGGAAAATTTTTTTACCATCCCTTCACTTTTATTCTCTGTGTCTTTTGTTCTCAGGTTGGTCTCTTGTAGACAGAATATATATGGGTCACGTTTCCTTATCCATTCAACTACTATATGTCTTTTGATTGGAGCATTTAAGCCACTTACATTTAAAGTTATTATAGATAGTCACTTATTTGTTGCCATGTCTTGGTCACTGTGAATAATGCTACAATGAACATAGTGGTGCATATATTTTTGCAAATACATGTTTTGGAGTTTTTTGGGTATATACCCAGGAGAGGGAGTGCTGGGTCATATAGTAGCTCTATTTTTAATTTTTTGAATTGCCAGACTGCTTTTCATAGTGGTTATACCAGTCTACATTCCCACCAGCAGTAAATGAAGATTTCCTTTTCTCCACAACCTCTCCAACATTCATTGATAATAGCCATTCTAATAGGTATGAGGTGGTATCTCATCGTAGTTTTGATTTGCCATTTTCCTAAGTGCAAGTGAGGTTGAACATCTTTTTATATATCTACTGACTGTTTGTATGTCTTCTTGGGTAATGTTTCTGTTCATGTCTTTTGCCCTTTTTTTGATTAGGTTGTTTGTTTGTTTGGTGTTGAGTTTTATGAGTGCTTTATATATTTTGGAAACTAAACCTTTGTCAGAGCTTCTGTTTGCAAATATCATCTCCCATCTGGTTGGCTGCCTCTTTGCTTTATTGTCAGTTTCTTTTGCTGTACAGAAGCTTTTTAGTTTGGTATAGTCTCATTCATTTATTTTTGCCTTTATTTCTCTCGCCTTTGGGGTCAATTCAGTAAATGTTCTTTCCAACCAAGATCCATAAGTTTGGTACCTATATTTCTTCTTTGTAATTTATTGTTTCAGGTCTCATATTTAGGTCTTTGAACCTTTTTTGAGTTCATTTTTGTACATGGGGACAAACTGCAATCCAGTTTCATTCTTTTACAAGTGACTTTCCAGTTTTCCCAGCACCATTTATTGGAGAGACTATCTTTACTTCATTGTATGTTTCTGGCTCCTTTCTCAAAAATTACCTGCCCATATATATGTGGTTTTATATCTGGGCTTTTTATTCTGTTCCACTGATCTGTGTGTCTGTTTCTGTGCCAATACCATGATGTTTTGATTATCATAGCTCTGTAGTATAATTTGAAGTTAGGTAGTGTGATACCTCCAGCTTCATTCTTTTTTCTCAGGATTGCTTTGGCTATTTGGGTCTTTTGTGGTTCCATACAAATCTGATGATCTCTCCTTCCATTTCTTTAAAAAATGACATTGGTATTTTGATGGAACTTGCATTAAATCTATATATTGCTGAACAAAATAGATTGAGTGACATAGAATCATGGAACAGACTGACAAATCTCAGAGGGAAAGTGGGGGTGGGTGGGGAGAGATTAACCAAAGAATTTATATACATATGTGCCTAACCCGTGGACACAGACAATAGTTTGTTGAAGGCCAGGGGGCAGGGAGTGAGTGCAGGGTAGAAGGGGTCAATGGGGGAAAACAGGGACATCTGTAATATTTTCAACAATAAAGATATATTTTAAAAAATAAATAAGTAAAATTTTTCTGAGATAAAATATCTGTATATTGCTTTGGGTAGCATGGCCATTTTAACCATGTTGATTCTTCCAAACCATGAAGGGGATATATTTCCATTTTGTCGTGTGTTTTTTTTCAATCTCTTTTCATTAAGCTTTGAAATTTTCAGTATGTAGGTCTTTCATGTTCTTTGTTAAGTTTATTCCTAGGTATTTTATTCTTTTGGTTTCCATTGCAAAAGGAATTGTGGGGTTTTGGGGTTTTTTTTCTTTTTTCATTTCTTTTTCTGAAATTTTGATGTTAGTATAGAGAAAAGCAATGGATTTTTGTACACTGATTTTGTATCCTGCAACTTTACTGTATTTGTTTATTGTTTCTAATAGTTTTTGGTGGAGTCTTTAGTGTTTTTATCAATACAGAATCATGTCAGCTGCAAAAAGTGACCGTTTTACTTCTTCCATCCCTATTTGCATGCATTTATTTTGTTCTCTGCCTTATTACTCTGGCTAAAACTTGCAGAACTCTGTTGAATAAGAGTAATGAGAGAGGACATTCCTGTCTTGTTCTTTATCTTAGAGGAAAAGCTTTCCGTTTTCCACCATTGAGTATGATATAGGCTGAGGGTTTATTATATATGGCCTTTATTATGCTAAAATACTTCCCTTCTATTGCTATTTTATTGAGTGTTTTAATCATAAATGAATGTTGTATCTTATCAAATGCATTTTCTGCATCTATTGATAAGATCATATGATTTTTATCCTTTCTTTTGTTAATGTGGTCTATTATATTGATTGATTTACATATGTTGAACTATCTTTGTGTCCCTGGAATGAGCCCCATTTGATCGTGATGTATTATTTTTTTATGTACTGTAGTGTTCCATTTGTTAGAATTTTGTTTAGGATTTTTGAATTTGTATTCATCAGAGATATTGGTCTGTAGTTTTTTGGTTTGTTTGTTTTATCCTTGCCAGGCTTTGGTATCAGGGTTATACTGGCCTCATAAAATGTTAGGAAGTATTGCCTTTTCTTCAATATTTTGGAAGAGTTTGAGAAGGATAAGTTTTAAATCTTTGAACATTTGGTTGAGTTCACTGGTGAAGCCATCTGGTCCTGGACTTTTATTTTTTGGTAGGTATTTGATGGCTGTTTCAATTTCCTGGCTGCTGATTGGTCTATTTATATTTTTGAATTCTTCACGATTTAGTCTTGGAAAGTTATATATTCCTAGGAAATTATCCATTTCTTCTAGGTTATTGAATTTGTTGGCATACAGTCTTTCATAATATTCTACTATGATCTGTGATGTCTGTGGTGACTTCTCTCTCATTTCTGATTTTATTTATATGGGTCTTTTCCCTTTTTTCCTCAGTAAGTCTAGTCAGGTGTTTGTCAATTTTATTAATCTTTTCAAAGAACCAGCTCTTTGTTTTATTAATTTTTTGTATAGTCTTTTCGTTCTCTATTTCATTCAATTCTGCTCTAATTTCCATTATGTCCTTTCTCCTGCTTACTTTGGGTTGCTTTTGTTCTTTTCCTAGTTCTTTAAGATGTGATATTAGGTTGTGTACTTGGGATTTCTCTTGTTCCTTGAGATAAGCTTCTAATGATATAAACTTTCCTCTTATTACTACTTTTGCTGCATCCCAGAAGTTTTGATATGTTGTATTGTCATGCTCATTTGCCTCCACATATCTTTTGATCTCATCTTTGATTTCTTCTTTGACCCAGTCATTTTTAGTAGTATGCTGTTTAACATCCATATATTTGTGGGTTTCTTTACTTCCTTTTTGCAGTTGATTTCTAACGTCAAAGCATCATGGTCAGAGAATATGCTTGGTATAATTTCAATCTTCTTGAATGTGTTGATGCTATTTTGGGGACCCAACATATGGTTTATCCTTGGGAATGTTCCATGTGCACTGGAGAAGAATGTATAATCTGATGTTCTGGGGTGAAAGGCTCTGTAAATGTCAATTATGTTGATTTGGTCTAGTGTTTCATTTAAGGCTGGTATTTCTTTATTAATTTCCTGTTTGGTTGATGTGTCTAGAGCTGTCAATGGAGTATTAAGGTCCCCAACTATGATTGCATTTTGATCTGTTTCTCCCTTTAGTTCTGTGAGTAGTTGCTTTATATATTTTGGTGCTCCCTGGTTGGGTGCATATATATTAAGAAGTGTTACATTTTCTTGATGCAGTGCCCCCTTTATCGTTATAAAGTGTCCATCTTTGTCTCTTGTCATCTTTGTTGTCTTGGAATCTATTTTGTCAGATATAAGTATGGCTACACCTGCTTTTTGGTGGATATTATTTGCTTGGAGAATCATTTTCCACCCTTTTACTTTAAATCTACGTATGTCTTTGCAGCTTAGATGTGTCCCTTGTAGGCAGCATATGGTTGGATTTTGTCTGCTACTCTGTGCCTCTTTATTGGTGAATTCAGACCATTTACATTTGGGGTAATTATTGATGTCTGAGGATTTCCTATAGTCATTTTATCTTGTTTTCTGGCTGCTCTGTGCCTCCATTGGTTCTTTGTCTTTGGATTTCTGTCTGTTGTTTTTGTCTGGTGGTGTTTCATACTTCTTTCCTCTCTGTCCTCTTTTTTTTAAGTTATATGTCCTGGTTTGGGGGTTTTTTTGTGTGTGTTTACCATTAGGTTTATAAAAAATAATGTTGCATATATACAATAATTTTTTTCTTTCAAGTGCATCTGATGTTCATCCTCTTTTGCTAGTTCAGACCTTTGCCCTCTCCTCCCTTTTTGTTGTCCTTACAAATTATCCTTGTTTATGTTGTAAGATTTTTGGTGATCTTATTCATAGTGTTGTGACTTTATGTTCTTTGTTTCAGGTAGAAAAACTCCCTCAAGTATTTCCTGCAATGGAGGTTTTCTGTTGATATAATCTCTCAGCTTCTGTATGTCTGGGAACTCTTTATTTCTCCTTCATATTCAAAGGATAACTGCTGGATATATTGTTTGTGGGTGGTAATTTCTCTTTTTCAGACATTTGAATATTTGGTTCCACTCTCTTCTGGCTTCTATAGTTTCTGCTGAGAAGCTGGATGAAATTCTGATGAGTTTTCCTTTGTAGGTCCCTTTTTTCTTTTCCCTGGCTGCTTCGAGAATTTTTCCTTTGTCATTAATTTTTGACAGTTTTAATACAATGTGCCTTGGAGAGGTCCTCTTTGGATTGAGGTATTCTATTTGCTTCTTGGAAGAAGGATCTAGTTCTCTGCATAAGTTTGGTAAGTTCTCATCCACTATTTGTTTGAATAGACTCTCTGTTTCCTTGTCCCTCTCTTCTTCATCAGGAAAGTCTTTTACTCTGATACAGCTTTTTGTGATGGAGTCAGATAGTTCTCGTAGAGCTCTTTCATATTTCTTTATACTCAGGACTCTTTCATCTCTCTACATCAGTTCTAGATTCTTCAATATCACTAATTCTTTCCTCCATCTTGTTTACTGTCTTCTGTGCTCAGTAGCTGATTTCTAATCTCCCTGAATCCATGCTTCATTTCCAGGATTTCAGATTGGTTCTTTTTTTAAGTTTCAATCTTTTTAGTAAAGTACTCATTTTGTTCATTGATTTGTTTTCTGAGTGCACTGAATTGCCTGTCTGTATTTTCTCACATCTCATTGAGTATTTTCAGAATTGTAATCTTGAAATCTCTGTCATTTATATCACAGATTTCCTTGTTTGTATTTCCAGTTTGTTTTCTGGGAATTTTTTATTTTTTTTCTGATCACCCTCCTTACAGTGGTTGTTCATGGTATTTGCCCCTCTCCTTTGTCTAGGCATAAATGTCCCTTCTATAGCAGTGTTCTCTGAAGAGGTCTCTCTACCATTTTCCAGTAGATGGTGCTGAATCACAAGATTTTTTTTTTAATTTTTTTTTTTTAACTTTGTGGTCTCCCAGACTTGACCTCCACTGGCTTCCTTAAGTCAGTATAGCCATGCTGCTTAGGGGTAAGGTTTGCTTCGCCTTCATCATAATGGCCCTGACCTCCATGAGGTCCCATCCCAAGCAAACCTGGGAATCAGTCACAGAATGAAACAGCATTTCTGCTGTAATAGCTCTTGATTTGCAGGTAAAATGTTCTTCCACCCAATACTGAGGGCAACAGGAGGTAAGTTTTGCGAGCCCAAGGGGTGACAGGGCTCTGTGGAACAATTCTTGTCAGAAACACCCCTGCCAGACAGTGGGACAGCCTCAAGGCAGAGCCTCACTTTCTGTCAAGTGTCTGCTGTTTCAGTCACTCTTCACTCTGCTCACCCTTCTTGGTTGTCCTGAGTAGCTCGCTCTTCCTCCTGAACAGCTGAAGGAAGCACCTCCTACCACAGGCTTCCTCCCCTTTCCTGATGAGGCCACAGTTCCTGACTGCAGGGCTGCTTCTGGGGTCTCCTCCTTTCTTGTCTCCCTGCTTATTCCCAGTTGCCCACCTTTAGAAGTTTCAGTATGTGGGTCTTTCATTTATTCTTTTGTGTTGAGCAGGAATTCTTTGTTGAATTATAGTTGATTTTTTTCAAATTTCAAGGGGAGAGGGCAAGGGTATCTCTCATGTCACCATTGCTCTGACATCACTTCTCATTTTCCGTCCTGAAATGTTTCTATTGAGAAATCAGCTGAGAGTCTAAAGGGAGCTCCCTTGTAGGTAACTTTCTATCTCTTGCAGCTTTTCATATTCTTCCTTTGTCTTTAACGTTTGGCATTTTAATTATGATATGCCTAGGTGTGGATCTTATTGGATTCATCTTGGTTGGGATTCTCTGTGTTTCCTGAACTTGAGTGACTTTTTCCTTCACCAGGTTAGGGACACACTCTGTAATTATTTCTTCAAACAGGTCTTTATTCCTTTGCTCATATTCTTCTCTTTCTGACTTCCCTATGATGCATATATTATTAGATTTCATGTTGTCCCAGTGCTCCCTTAAACTCTTCTCTGGCTTACTAATTTTCAAATTACAGCTCTGAATGGGTGCTTTTTATACCTTGTCTTCTTATTCGCTTATTGGGTTCTCTACTTATTCTAGTACACTGTTGATTCCTTCTAGGGTATTCTTTATTTCAGTTATTTCATTCTTCATTTCCATTTGACTTTTATTCAAGTTTTCTAACTTTATTTTTATGCTGGTGTAGTTCTCATTAAGTTCCATATAGTCCTCACTAAGTTTCTTGTAGTTCTCACTAACTTGTTTGAGAACTTATTACCATTACATTTTTTAAAAATTTATCTTTGTGATTGAAAGTATTGCAGATGTCACCTTTTTCCCCAATGATCCACCCCACCCCATATGTGCCCTTCCTCCCTGCCCCATACCTACATCACATTATTTTCTGTGTTCATGGGTTATGCATATAAGTTCTTTGATTATTCTTTCCCCACCCATTCCCCCACCCCTGTCTTCCCTCTGAGATGCATCATTCTATTCCAACTTCTATGTCTCTGAATCTAATTTTTTCATCAGTTATTTTGTTCATTAGATTGCACATATGAGTGAGATTATGAAAAACTGAATCAGGAAGAATCAAAAACTCAAAATAGACCAATAAAAAACAATGAAATCAAAGTAGGAACAAAAAAACTCCTAGCAAATAAAAGCCCTGGTCCGGACAGCTTCACAGGGGAGCTTTACCAAACATTCTAATTTATTACAGCTCTCCCTTTAACATAGCTTGCAATGCTGGTTTGGTGGTGTTATAATCCTTTAGCCTTTTTATGTCTGGGAGCTTCTTTATTTCACCATCTCTTTCAAATGATAGTCTTGCTGGATAAAGTAGTCTTGGTTTCAGATCCTTGTATTGCAGTACCTTGAATACTTCATGACATTCCCTTCTGGCTTGTAGAGTTTCTGTTGAAAAATCAGCTGACAGCCTTATGGAAGGAAGCTCCTTTGAAGGTAACAAATTGCTTTTCTGTTGCTGCCTTTAATATTCTATCTTTGTCTTGAATTATTAGCATTTTAATTATGATGTGTCTGGGTGTGGGCCTCTTTTGGTTGTTCTTGCTTGGGACTCTCTGTGCCTCCTGAACTTGTGTGACTTTTTCCTTGATAATATTAGGGAAGTTTTCTGCCATTATTTCTTCCAACAAGTTCTCTATCCCTTGCTTATACTTTTCCCCTTCTGGTACTCCTATGATGGGGATATTGTTACATTTTATGTTGTCCCACATCTCCCTTAAATTTTCTTCTTGTTTTTTAATTTTTTTTCAGTCTCTGACTTAGTGCTTTTGTCTACCTTGTCTTCTAATTCGCTGATCCGATTCTCAGCTTCCACTAATCTGCTCTTTATTACTTCCAATGTATTCTTCATTACTATTATGTCATTCTTAATTTCCTTCATAGTTTCCATATCTTTTCTCATGTTGTTGAGCATCCTTACAATCATTATTCTGAACTCTATATCTGATAGATTGCTTATCTCCATTTCATTTAGAGCTTCTCCTGGAGAATTCTCTTGTTCTTTCATTTGAGACTTTTTTTTTTTTTTTGGTCTCTCCATTTTGGCTGCTTGTTTGGGTTTATCTCTATATATTAGGTAGATCTGCTAGGACTCCCAGTATTTTTGGAAGGTCTCTGGTGCAAGCCAGTGTCAGACACAGTTTGTGACTTGCCTTGGATACTATATTAGGGGCTATCAGCGATCCACAGCTCATGGCTCCATGTACTTAGGCTGGGTGCATTTGGAAAGAACAAAGATGCTCACCAAGGTCTGATTTTCCAAGCCTCAGGTCCAGAAGCAGATCAGGCAAAGACTCAAAGCATTCAGAGATCCACCTTTGCCTGCAGACTGATTGTAATCCTCAGTCCCTTAATGAACCTCAGGCTGTAGACCACAGTGCTGCCTAAACTCCACAGGGTGGGGTGCGAGGTTTTCTACTGGGTGTGGCAATTGCTTCCCCCTGAGGCAAAAACTGACTGGCTGGCAAAAGTCTGCCTAAAAAATAAGTCCTCTGCAGCATGGGGGAATGACTCAGTACCCTAATCCAGATGGCCACCCCCTTAGTTCTATCCCAAGGACCAGCATCCCTGGATTCTCCTCACAAAACCCTAGTCCACTCTGCTCTCCCTCTCCCGGAGCTCAAGGTGAGTGGCTGCACACAAAACTTTGTGTGCTGGCCTTTTAAGAGGGTGCCTGCGTTTCCAGCCATCTCTCCCTGGCAGGCAGAAACCCTGCTGTTTTTCACAGCCAGATGTTATGTGGGCACCTTCCTCAATTCTTGTGCTGTGGGCTGGGAAGTCCAGCCTAGGGTTTAGGCCCCAGAGTCCTCAGTGGGAACCTCCCACAGCTGAGATATCCCTCCAGACCTTTAGCTGCTGCCTGTGGGATCCCAGCCAGCTTTCTCATGCCTCTGAACTTCTTTCCAGTCTCTAGGTGGTCTCCACTTCAGGTCCTTGGTTATGAGGGTGCTCTACAGCTAGTCTTCAGTTGATTACTCAGTGTGTTTTTTCTATATTTTGGCTGTAATTCCAGTTTTGTCTTGGGAGAGTGTCAGTGTAGCTTCCACTTAATCTGCTACCGTCTTGGAATCTGTCACTTTGAATTCTTTATGTGACAAATTGCTTGCCTCCTTTTCATTTAGTTCCTTTTCTGGTGATTTCTCCTTTTCTTTTATTTGAAGGTTTCTTTGTCTCCTCATTTTTGCTGTCCCTTTGCACTTCTTTCTATGTATTAGATCAAACTGTCATGCCTCCCAGTCTTTGTGGGGTGGTCATATGTATTATGTGTGCTGTGGGACCCAGTGGTACAGTCTCTTAGATCTCCTGAGCTGGGTGCTCTAAGAATGCTTGTTTCTCCTGTTGTAATTGAGTCTTGTATGTTATCTTCCTGTTCATGGATATAATCTCTTCTCATGCTGGCTGACTGTGAGGCTCACCCCCAACCTTGTCATGGGAGCTGTTGTGTTGGTGCTAACAGAACAAACCAGAATACAACAAAACCAAACAAGAAACAAAAGAAACAAATCAAAACATACAGAAGACCCCTACAACAACCACAAAAGCAGCCAAAGAAGGAGAAGGGAGAATTAGGAAAGAGGAAAGAGTTTAAGAATGATACCAGAAAGAAAAAAAAATAGGAGAGAAAAGTGGAGGTAGAAAAAAAGGAATATGAAGGGGCAGAGGTGAAATAAAGAATGGAGAATGAAAGTGGTATATAAGAAAAGAGGAAGAAAAAATACGAAGAGGAAAATTGAGGAGAAAGGAGGTAGATTCAATATAAAGAAAGGACAAAAGATGAGAAAGCAGAAGAAAAAGAAATAGAGTAGGAAAAAGAAAGAGAAAAATTAGATATATGAAAGAAACCAAATAGACTAAAATAATAACAAATCAACAAAGCAGATAGATAAAGAAGATAAAGAAAAAAGTGAAGTGGCATTTGTCAGCAGAGTTTAGTGCCTCCTGGGAGCTCCCTTTGGATCTTGCTTTTCTGATGACTGTGGCTGACTGTTCTGTCTGCCATTTCTGTGTTTCCCGGGAGGTACTTAGGTGATAACCACTGTCAGAAACTGTCCTCCTTTGGCTTTTAGCAACCTGTTTGAAGATCCAAGAGATCCACAATTCGTGTCTATTTCCACAGAACTTGCCTGCCCACAGGAGGGACCAAGCTGCACTCTAAGGATTTTTATTAGCAGCAAGGGGACCAGGGCTGGGTCACCAAACTTCCCCAGGTTCCTGGAGGTCCACCTCCACCTGCCTTTGCTTACCAGCCAGCTGTCCACCTTAATCACTCAAAAGTCTGTTTCTGAAAGGGCTAAGCAGAACCGGGAGTATAGGTCTCCCGTGAGGGGAAGGTGCTGTTCAGATTTCAGGGAAAGTGATGGGTGTGTTTCCCTGTCCCAGAGCTACTCCTCTGAGAGTGTACTCCTCTGAGAGTGTCCCAGAATATTACTCTGCCCTCATATGCAGTCCAGTGGGATCAGCTGTATACGGGGAGTTTCTATCAGCTATCCTGTGAGGAGGAAGCACCAGTCAGGTTCCCAGGAAATAGAGTGGACAGTCCCATCCCCAATCCAATCACTCAAGCTTCCAGAGACTGTTCAAAACTGTACGCTTGACCTCTGCTGCTGTCTTCTCTGGAAAGGTTGAGATGCAGGGTGTGGCAGGCAGGGCTCCTGGGGGTGTCATGGACTATATCACATAGGGCAAGGTATTTTCCTTTTCCTGAGCTGTGTCATCTGGGAGGGGGATAGCACCTCTCAGGAAAAATGGCCATTTTGGTTTGGAGGGTACAAATGAATGCAAAACTCCAGTTGCAGGTTTTCCATGCCTTCCCCTAATGCTTCTCATCCCAGTCTCTCCTAGGCACCTCAAGTCCACACCACCCTCCCTGCACCGAAGCCTTGGGTGAAACTCCTACTCTCTGGGGTGAAAAAAAACAAAAACAAACTGAGGTTTTACCTCAGGTCTCCCTGGCTGCCAGAAGCTCTGTTGCCTTTCACAGCTGGATATTACATGGGCCACTGGTCTCATTCTGGTGCTCTGGGCTATGAAGCCCAGCCTGGGGCCTGGTCTTCAATCTTCTCAGGGAAATCCCGTCATCCCTCCTCCCCCACCCACACAGTGGAGAGATTCCTCCCCACCCTCTGCCTGCTGCCTGTGGGAGCTAGGCCAGCCTCTTGCACAACCAGTCTCCAGGTGTTTTCTGACCTTCCTTAATATACATCTCCTCCTCAGCTGGACCTCAGTTGGTAATTCCAGGTGAATGTTCCCCAATTTAGTTTTATTTCCAGGCTGGCCTCTGTGTCAGTCCTGCCTTCCCCACCCACAGAAGTGCCACAGCACCCATCAGGTTGTGAGAAAGTGGCGCAGGACCCCAGTGGAGCCAAGGCTTACAGTGCTCAGGTGGGTACTGTAGGCCATGCTGGACCGAACCACAGGCAGACCTATGTGGAAGAACTGTCCCAGGTCTGGGGTAGTCTCAAGCCCTCCTTAAACCTCACACTCTAGCCACCCTCCTTCGAATACCTGACAATATAGAACCCCATAATTTCATAAACATCAAATAATGCAGACTGGTACAGCCACTGTGGAAAACAGTATGGAGTTTCCTCAAAAAATTAAGAATGGAACTGCCTTTTGACCCAGTGATTCCATTTCTTGGAATATAATCTAAGAATCCTGAAACACCATTCAGAAAGAACATATGAACACTTATGTTTATAGCAATGCTATTTACAATAGCCAAGGTATGGAAACAGCCCAAGTGCACATCAGTAGATGAGTGGATAAAAAAGGTGTGGGACATATATACAATGGAATACTATGTAGCTGTAAAAAAGGAAGGAACTCTTACCTTTTGCAACAACATGGATGGACCTGGAAATTATAATGCTAAGTGAAATAAGCCAGTCAGAGAAAGACAAGTACCAGATGATCTCACTTATATGTGGAATCTAATGAACAAAATAAACTAATGAACAAAATAGAACCAGAGGCATGGATACATGGTATAGACTGACAGATGTCAGAGGGGAGGTGGGTGGGGAAGACAGGATGAAAGAAGGTGAAGAGAATAGCCAAAGAACATATGTGTATAGCCCATGGATACAGACAACAATGTGGTGAGGGCAGAGTCATGTTGGAGAGAGACAAAGGGGGTGTAATGGGGGACATCTGTGATAATGTCAACAATAAAAATAAAATAAAAATTTTACAAAATTTAAGATCTTAGGATAAAATTCACTTGGTTAAAAAATCATTTGAAAAATTTTGGCAAATAATTAAAAGGAATTTGGCAACATAATAACGAGTTAATTTCAGCACATATTGAATAAAGAATGGGTTATGGGGAAAATTGGTATTTATTCTTTATTTTTTCTATATGAAAATACAAAGGTCTCCCATTTTGAATACTACTGATGTTTGCAGAAGAAATCAAAGGTGCTGTATGATTATGTCCTGGGTGTGAGGGGCTGAGTCAGTGAGGCTAGGCCCTTGAAGACATCTTCCCCTGAAATAGAGTCCACAGTCAAGTGACGCTCAGGTGTGGCACGGGCCATAAAGTTGACATCTTGAGTTTCTGTAGCCACCTCTCATTTATTCTGTGGTATAAGAGCCAATATTGACATAAATCCTATGCTCAAGCCATCCAACCTTCCAACGTAGAAATCTTGTTTCAGAAAAGCCAAAACACACAAATGTTCTGAGCTTAGATACTCATCCCTGTCACCCATTCACTCACTCACTCGCTCATCCATCCACTCACTTATCCATTCACTCACTGCCTCATTCACTTACTCATTTCACAAATATTATCTTGAATGTTTATTGTAGGTTTGGTGCTAAGGGGGCTACAAAGAAGATCAGACCTTGGCCCTACTCTCATGGAGCTCACCCCTACTGATTATGAGACAAAAATGCAAACAAAGTAACCACAGCACAGGGCAGAGGAAAATAGGGCAACACAGAGGTAAGAATATTCAGGGTGTACAGAAGGCAAAGCTAATTTTGCCTCTAAAATTCTGCATCAATTACTTGTCTTCTTTATTACCCCTCTTCCCCACTAGAATATCAGCTCTGTGAGGGCAGAAGCTTTTCTGTCTTGTTCACGGCTGTGTCCCCTGTGCCTAGAACAGTTCCTGGCACATGATGGGTGCTGGTGAAAATATCTGTGATATAAATGAGTAAATTGTAAGGGAAGAAGGGAAAACATTGATGGAGCTCTCTTTGAAAATGCTTCTCAGAGGAGAGAATCCTGAAGATGGGCCTTGACAAAAGAGAAGGATCTTGGTAGATAGTCAGAATGGAATAACATCTTGGTCTGAGGGAAAAGCTGGAGCTATGAGGGTGGAAAATTGCATAGTGTGTTCAGGGAATAGAGCTGTCAGGCATAGAGGACTGTAGGACACCAGGTGAGAAAGGTGACAGATAAAGTTGAGACCAGACCACCAAGGCCATTCAAAGCCAGGTGGAGGTGCTGTGTTATCCTGTAAGTGTTGGGGTCTCTAGAGAGAAAAAAAATGACATCCACTTACTAAAAAGGCTAACTGCCTGGTGGATCCAAGGTCTGTACCTTGGGAGACTGAAGAAGAGTTCTCATTCCCTTTAGGGCGGACCTAGTAAGCACCTACTGTATCTGTGAAAAAAGATAAACTAGTAGCAGAAGCTATAGCAAGAAGGGACCTATCAGGAAGGGAAGTAGGGGATAAGCCTCAAGCTGGGCCTGCCATTCTGGCTGTCAGCCACGTGATGGGGGTGGGCCAGCTGATCCTAAAGGACCCCATAGCCCTGACATTCTGGGACTCTAATTATAGCGGTGAAAGTTTCGTTCCAGATAGCTGGGGAAATCCATGGATTCAATTTCACTTCCAGTGCTGATAGTTCAGCTGGCACTGAAGCAGTTTAAAAGGAATGGACTGGAAATCCTGAGAGCCTGCACCAGCTTAATTGTCTAGCACCCTACTTGTTTCTAGATTGTCAGCAGCTTTTTCATGAATGCAGAACAGCAGCCTTTTCACAGACAAGGGTCTGGTGTTTGGTTCCTGATCTTTTCTTTTTGCATTGTGAGGATGATGTGTCCAATAGGCTAAGAAAAAATCAAAGACCATGTTCCTTTCAAACTTCACTTCCCAAAAAGAAAATAAGAAAGATAGAGCTGTGGTCACCCTTGTCATAAACAAATCTCAGTTTTCACAGAAGTCAATTCCACAGACTGCTGAGAGTGAAACCCCCTTCCAAAAGACTCAGTTGGGCTGCCTTTTTGGGGTCTAAGCAAGTGGGACCCATGGGAGGCCTGTGGCATTGGGCGTCATTCCTGACACTGAAGCTATGCCTGCATGAAGAAACTAGCTTAAGGAAAATGTCTATGACCAGTCAAACAACTGGTTACTAGAAAATCACCAGAGGTAGTCATGAAAAACAGAGTAAATACACACATAAAACAAGCACTAATTGGTTATTTCTATAGTTTGAATTCCACTGTCTGAAAAGTGTGACTGTAGCATGATCCATGCTGGACACCAACCCCTGGGAGGCCCACCAAAGCCACTCGATGTATTTACGATTGAAATTCAAGGCCTCCCATCAGTTCAGAAAGATAAGATGTGAGAGGGTGGGAGGAGAAGGAGGAGGTCAAGAACCAACCCGGGATCAACATGAGCACCTGGTGCTGGTGGCACCATTGCTAGGTGGGGAGCAGAGATGGAGTCCAAGGTAAAAGGAAAAAGATCCAGCTGTGGAGCCCATGGGTCATCCTGGGGGAGAAACAGGGAAGAACTTAAGATAGATCTGGGCTACAGACAGAGACTGAGGGACTCCTTTCAAGCACCATCTCAGAGGTCTTTGAGGGGGGAGCAGAAAGGCTGAAGTTAATGGTTGGCCATGGTTGGTTGGAGGAGCTTAAAGAATAGCCAAGTGTACATGTCCAGTGTGCTGTTGGATATACAACTCTAGTGCTCAGGAGAGAGGGAAGGCTGAAGTTTGTGCTGGGAGCCCAGGGGAGCAATGGTCCCCTCTCTAAACCTCAACCTCTCTTTGTCAACATGGCCACCAGGTTTCTGGTTCAACCAAACCTCTCCAGATCACTGGCATCCTATGCTTGAGGCTTCAGGTCCATCTGCTGCCCTAGGGAAGTCCTGGGGGTTCCAATTGCCTGCTCCTAGTGGGGTCCAGGGCCCCCTGCCAGGCTGGCCTCTTCCTGCCTTAGTGCCTGTATCTTCAGGCTTGTCCTATGGAGGTCTCACTCTCTAAGGCCTGTCCTCTGTCCTGTGGCTCCTGCTTCCTGATGACCCTCCAGGTGAGAGCTTGGTGAGGAGGAGAGGTCTGGACTGCAGGCTATGTCACTGCAGTGCATTCCTGCCACATTGGAGACATAGTTGAGCTGTCTCGGTGATGTAGTGGTATGGGATCCTGCCACTAGAACTGCTTCTGGTTACATCAAAAACACCACGAGTGCCATCAGTAGGCCTGGACCTGCCTGTACACCAGCAACCAGTATGGCCTGCTCTCCTTTGCAGAGAGGTCCAGCACCAGGGGAGTCTGGGAAAGCTATTGGCCTGCAAATGGCAGTGCCCTCCCACTTAGAGGAACAAGTCCTTTGACAGCCTTGAAAGGAAGGAGGGTGGGGTGGAGAAAGGGAAATCGAAATTGGCTTCCCTGGGAACCCATTATAAATGCTCCCTTGGCCAGCTCCAGGGCCAACTCAGCCAGCTCCAGGGTCAACTCTGGGCCAGGGTAGCTGCTTTTGAGATGCATCAGGCATTCGTGGGGACCATGTGCTCAGTGAATGTCACCTTCAGCAGGTGACCAGAGTTACCAGAGCAGGCCATGAGTCTCCAAGGAGAAAATCTCATGGCAGCACCTGCATTAGATCTGTTACTCCTAGCAATCTTGGATGTGGCTGCTGGGTCCTCCAGAGACCATGGGAATCTGGGGAGGCCCTACCAAAAGTCATGGCCAAGGACACAGGGACCCCAGGTCAGCCCTGGCTTGTATGCCTTGAGCACATCCCTGCCTCCTATGGACCTGGTCTCGCTATCTGTTAACAGCTTGGGCCAAGGGCCTGGCTGACCTGAAGGGCCTTGCCTGTTTCTTCCACAGGCTCGGGGGGACCAACCAGCTCTGGGCTCTAGGTGCTATTTACTAGCGTGCTTAGAAACTGCTGTTTATATTTTAACCCTCCAGGGGCAGCGTGAATCTCTGGATTAAAAGAGTTGGCGTATTTCCAGCCTTGGAAGTAAGAAATAATCAGTAGTCACAAACCTTGACAAGACTGCCATGGTGGGGAGCTGGGAGAGAGGAGAAGGTACAGCTGTGAGAGGCCTGGAGAGTGGCTATGGGACAGCTTACAAGGTTTGTGTTCTCTCATGTTAATTGGACTGTTGGTGGTAAGGATCAAGATAAACAAAGGACTGAGAAAGCCTGTGAAAAACGTGTCCAAGCAATCACAAAATGGTTTCACACCTGGGGAAAAGGGGACTCTCCCCTTCCTTTACCTCAGCAGCTGCAGAATTTGCTGGGGACCCCATGGGAAGTGAAGTGGCCAGGATGGGGCTAGAGCCAGAGCCAGGGCCAGGTTTCCTTCGCTCTATGAAGGAAGGTGGCCTTCCCAGGCCTAGAAGCCCAGTCTCCCCTTGGCCCCAGCCCCTGGAAGCATCCCTGGGGAGTAGACCATCCTGGCCCAGCTCCCTCTGTTCCAGGTCAAGGCCACTCAGTCTCTGGGCTTCATAGGTCCCTGTTGAGTTGATGAAGGGGGCTGAGGTGGATGAACCTCTCTTTGAAGGAGGGCCATTCCAGCTCAAATCCACCCTGGTCTTGCCACAGCTTACCCAGATGGGCTTACAGGTGGGGGTGAGGTTACCAAGGAGTCAGACTGGGAGTGGGTAGCAGAGGTTGGGGAGGGAATAGCAGACTCCTGCCTAATTTTTTATTTTTATTTTTTTTAAGCAAACTAGAAAGTTCCAAATATTAAGATGTTTCCACTGCAAGCTGTTTGCATCTTAGACATCCTCATATTTAGTCTGCTATAATGCTGATGTTTGGGTACACTTATTAATAAGCATATTTACAACTTGCAGTGGACTGCTTATGGTTTTAGGAGCACTGTTTGCCATCTCTGCAGCTTACTAAGGGGAGACAGTTTAAGGACGTGTGTAGACATAATTGAGTTCTTCCTGGAGCAATACTAGCTTGCAGGAACCTCAGAACATAACTGGAGAAAAGCAACCCAAACCTTGCACCCCTCCCAAGAGAGCTCTTTGCCTTGCTAATGGGACCCAGCAATATGCATTTCAATTCCTAGTCGGGGGAAGGGGTTGGAGAGTCTGACAACTCTAATGGCCTTGCTTGCTCAGCCTGCTCAATCTAGTCTGATGGTGCTGGGAGGGAAGGAAGCCCCACACTGCCTCCCGGGGCCATCCTACCCTGGCGCCTGATTAAAGCTCAGATCAAGCACAATTAACATCTCCAGCCCATAGTTTATGGCCAAATCTCCATGCATCACAATCTAAAGCCAAACATTTGCATTTGATAGCTTAATTTATGCATAACATCACTTTACTGTTCATGTCTTTATTTTTTTTTTTAATAGCCTCCAGGCAGAAAATTAAAGCCTGCTGAGGTTTATATTATAAGCTGCAACTTATTTTCTTGCTTTTTTTTTTAAAGTAAAGCATCTGGATGGAGGGCGCAGTGGGGGGAAAAAGGAAGGACATCCGTAATACTCTTAACAATAAAATAAACTTTAAAAAAAACCTAAAACATAAAAAAATGAGCTTTGCTGACCTAGAAAAATGTTAGTGCCCAGGAGGGGCACCTTTCTTCCTTGAGACTTCATTTCATAAAGCATTTGCCTGAGGCGATGCCTTCAAACAAGCACAGTTGGGTGAAGACCCAGTGACCAGGCAATTCAGGCATAGGGCACAGGCTCAGCAGAACAGCTCCCGCTTACTCCAAGCTTCCCTTCTTGGCATAACTTCCTGCCAACTGCCTTGTGAGGCTGCCTTTCTTCCTTTCTTCTCAGCATCCCCGCCCCCCCCCCTCCCCGCCCCCCGTGTTCGACTGATGAGCCAGGACAAGACTTGTCTAAGGCTCCTCAGCTGGCCCATGAAAAAGCCCAGAGGAGATCAGAGAGCTACCTGACAGCAGATCTTTGGTTTTGGGGCTCTGTGAAGGCTCAAAGAAAATCCCCTCGGACCTCAGTCTGGAGCTTTAAAAATCTTGGGGTGCCTCTAAGGTAAGGGAGGGCACTGGAGGCAGAAGAAGGCTGCGGAACACCAGTGTGTTCAGATGCATCTCTGGGCTTTGCAGACATCTTAATTTGGCAACCTGCGCTACCCTACCCTCCCTCTTGAACTCCAGCCCTGTCAGTCCCCACGTCTCACCTTGGCTGGGGACCCAAATCCCAAGAAACAAAGAGAGTATTTAAGTGCAATATCCCTAATAAATAAATAAATAAATAAATAAATAAATAAATAAATAAGATTCACTTGCCAGACTATTTAAGGCAAGTTGTCTAAGTAATTTCTCCTTAGCCAGCACATTGGCCTGGGGGCCTATAAGGGACCCATCCAGCTCTCAAAAGCCTGTCTTCAGAATCCCTCCTGGGACCAGTATATGTCAGGAGGACCTAAGGAGCAAATTACAAATTATTACCTTGGGCAGAGGGCAAAGATGCCTCTGGACAGACTATAGGGAAAGCTCCTGGGAACAGGCTTATTCCACTAGACTTTTCCCCCTCCCCCAGACAGATTATAAACCTGCCTTATCACCAGAGGACTGAAGGTGAGGAGTGGCCAGATGGGACTAGATACTCCTTGAACATTTCTTAGCTGTCTGGGCTCCTCCCTGGACCTTGCTGTCATGTTTCTGCAGAACTGCTTGCAATTCCCTGTCACTACCAACACCACCACAGCCTGCCTGGTGCACTGCCTTTGGCTAAGAGTGCCTGGTCAGGGTCCAGGTTGAGTAGATGCTGGACTGGAAGAAGGCTGTGTCTTGGTACTTCTCCAGTTTGCCTTTGAAACAGGCTGTGATGAAAGGGAAGAATCACAGGCTGGGCCTCATTTTCTCATCTGCCATGTCACCTCTCTGCTCCAATATCAAAACGTATTGCAGACTACACAACAGCAACTAGTGATACTTTTATAATCTGTTGATTAAGGAACACAAAAGAACAAACAGCCATATGAATATGGAAGGCATATCCATCTACAGTATTTGGTATATACGTGGGTCAGTGAACTCTCACAATATTACCCTTATTCATTCACTCAGCCAGTATTTACAGAGTCCCCAGTACATGCCTGGCCTTGTGTTAGATGCTGGGGCTACAACTATGAGTGAGACATGGCCCGTGCCTTCTCAGAGTGCACAGTCTACTGGGGAATGCAGATGGGGAACCATGTATGGATTTCGAGAGAGTATCACTGGGTTGAAATCAAGGTAGCAGCAGGGCTATGATCCTTCTGAAGGCTCTAGGGGAAGATTCTTCCTTGCCTCTTCTCCTCCAACTTCTGGTGGCTCCAGGTATTCCTTGGCTTTTGGCTGTGTCACTCCAATCTCTGCCTCCTTCTTCACATGCCCTTCTCCTTTGCATTTCTCCTCTTCTTAAAACACTTATCATTGGATTTAGGGCCAACTCAGATAATCCAGGATGATCTGATCTTGAAATCCTTACCTTGATTACACCTGCACAGACCCTTTTTCAAAATAAGGTCACATTCACAAGTTATTTGGGGTCCACCATTCACCGCACTGCAGAAAGAACATTAGGAGCTTTAGGAAGCACACAGTTTCCACTGCTCAGTCTTCACAGAGCTTCCTGCTACTGCTTGACCAGGAGGCCCTCCTGCCACACAGCTGGTGTGGTATGGGCAATTCATGTCACCTGGTGCCTGTATTCCTGCTGAGTTATTTCTCTCTCCCAGCCACATCCCAGCAAAAAGAAACAAACAAACAAACAAACAAAAAACACCAAAAGTAAAAGGGAGAGAAAGAGAAGAAAAATGTTATGGAGGATACATATTTCTCCATTTTGCCATGAGAGGTGTTTTCCTAAAGGTCAGCTTAACATCCACCCTTGCTGACAGGCCTTTGATGGCAAGCCTGGTGCCTGTGAGCTGCTGCTGAGCTGCTTGGTCTGATACTCAAGGTCAGGTGGACCCAGCCTACCTCTGCAACTCTCCTCCCCTCAGCCCCTACCCATCCTTACACATATCTGTATCCTAGCTTGGCCTGTTTCTCACAGAATACCCTGCCCTCCTCTACCCCAGGGCTTCTGCTCACTTTTTTCTTACCTAGGATTCTTTTCCATACATGCCCACCTTCTTTCCACCTTCCCAGGCTTAGCTCAAACCCCACCACTTTCTAGCAGCCTTCCCAGCCTGGCAGAGCTTAGAACAACACCCTCCCTCTGCTCTAGTCCCTTCTTGAGGGTCCATATCAAGATCATGGTTGGCTTTGTGGTAAACTCACTTAATCAGGGGTTTCTTTCTCCTTCCAGGAGATTGAACTGAATTTGCCCTCAAGTCTCTGATACCTCTCACATGGTAAGATATGCAATGGATTTTTGTTGAATGGAATTGAAGGTCTATGTACATATTATTGCTTCTTCCATTGCTTAGTTGGCAAGGAAATTAACCAATTCCAAAAAGGGGGGGGGGAGGGATGAAGGAAAATCAGCTGAGAGAGAAGGGATCTAGAGTTACACAGCACAGCAGATGGCATCCAAAAATTCTGACTCCTGCCCTGGCATCTCCTGCTGTCCCTTTCCTGCAGGGTGTCCCTAGTTCACAGTCTCTCAGGCATCCACCTTGCCTACTCTTTGAAGGCTTGAAGATGCCTTGGAATAGAGACTTGGGATTCATTCTGTGGGTACCTGCGATAAGTGCAGATATTGCTTAGATTGCCTCAGCCTTTGCAGATGTCCCCCACATCTCCTTCCTGCTTCCTTCTTGCTTCCTCCTTCCTTTAGCCAAGGCCAGACCTCTTCCTTCCTGCTCCTCTGGCTATTGGGAAAGTAAGCTTTACCCCAAAGCTCACAACTAGACATCATATAAAAAACCCAACTAAACAGCATCCCTGGAACTGTCCCCAGATCTTCCATGACTTACCAACCTTGTCAGGAGGCATAGCCCCCCAGGCACTGAATAGCCTGGCTCTCACCCTACCTCTTTGTCCACAGCTTTTTCTCACCCCTTCAGGCTCTTCACACTTGTTTCCCATGGGAGCCTCAGCTCAAAGACTCCATCCCACCATTACTGCAGTGGAGGAGGGCGCAAAGGATGAACTCTTACATCAGCCTGTGGCCCTGTCTCAGCTCTGCCTTTTACTAGCTTGTGACCTGATCTGAGCCACAGTTCCCAATGAACTTACTCATTCAATTACTCAGTAAAAAAAAAAAAAAAAAAAATCTTTATGGAGAACCTACGGGATTCCAGGGCTACTATGTACTAGTCATTGCTGGGATACAGCCGTGTAAAAGACAGAATCCTTGCCTTCCAGAATCTCACGGTTTGGTCCTGGGTGAGGTGCTAGCCATGCAAATAAGCATGATAGAAAGAAAGAAAAAAAAACAAGGATATAATGTCAGATAGTGCTGTGCTCTGATGTGACTGCTGAGCTCCAAAATATTTTCCCCTCTCAATCATTATATTATAAAAACACAGCAAAGGGATAGGGCTAGAGAATTCTGGACTTGCAGTAAAGGGTCATTTTTTTCTGCAAGGCTTTTAATAAGGAATATTAAAAAATAGTTGTGAGCTTATCCAGCTATTGCAAGCTGCTCCAAATCTCCTAAACAGCACATAAAGTCAAAGTCAAGGTTCTCGGCCACCAAATACTGTGTGTACTCAATTTTAAGATGGTGTGATTGATAAAATGCAAACAACTTAATGGTGGTTTTTCAGGAAGACATAAAGAAGCAAAACTGAACTGAAGGTGTTCCATGGAGAGCAAGGAGCATCAGCATTAACATGTGAGAAAGCGTGTTGCTCTGAAAACCCTCTTTGCAGCCTGGCTCCCAATCACCAGAGGCAGAGGTGCAGCTGGCCACTCTGCTAGCACAGCCCACTTCATCCATCAGTCACAGACACTTTTTCCCCCTCCCCACCCCTGCAGCCCCATTCCCAACTCTCATGATGTCATCATCAAGAGCAAGCTGTGTAGGTAATGCAACTAGACTATCCTGGTAATGCTTTTCTGTCCCATGGGAGTCAACAGCAGGAGAAATGCTTGTGTGTCAAGAAGGAACAAAGGAAAGGAGCAACCACATCAGTCCTTGGGAGGGGTCCAAGGCCTAGAATGCAGTGGCAGAAAAGCCAGCAGCATGATAAGAATACTTAGAAAGTGAATTGACAGGATTAGTTAATGAGAGGCTGTGGAGAAAAAGATTAGGGAGTTCAGTGATGTGCCCAGGTTTCTGGCCGTTTACTGAGACATGTGCCCCAGGAGAGAAAAATATGATGTCAAGAAGGCTCACCTCAAGGCTGGATCCATCAGAGCACTGAGTGTGCCCTAGGTTCCCACTTTCCTCCAGGGCCACTTCTGTGGTGTTTGCAGAGGGACTGAAGAGGGGCAGCTGAGCTGGGTTGTCCGTATTCCATCCCTGAAGGGCCAGCTCCAATGCCACCTCCTCCAGGTCTCTCTCCTGAACTCTCAGAGACCTTGTGCTCTTTGTGCTTCTCTTAGAACCCTGATCTTGCCCTTCACCATCTGTAGTGTGCAGTTTATGCAGAATGCTGGCAAGACTTCCTAGAAATCCTGCTATTGTTAGCAGAAAGGGGACCTAGTCTTTAGCTGGTTTGCCTAGGGCCAGCCTGTAGTGTGTGGGTTCTTGACTTTGTGCAGGAAAAATTTCACAACAAGAGTCCAGATAACTATGAGGGAACATTTATTAAAGCTGGGGACAGTAAAACAAGAAAGAGGTTAGCATAGAAGAAGCAATAGGAGAGCCTAGGCTAAGTTGCCCTGGCTCTCTGGTAAGTCAGAGAAAAGGAGACGTTGGGGTCAGGTTCAGGGGACTAGCCTGCGAAGAGGTTCCTCTGCCCATTGCTGTCCAGGTTGCAAGTCTCGTGGGGTCCCTTAGAGTTTAGGAGATGTGTGCCTGTGTGGGAAGAAGAGGGAAAGGGGAATGGTGGCATGGGGGGGGGCATGCTCCCCAGAGGGAGAGCACACCAGTCTTTTGTCTAGAGGCTTTTACTTCTCTCTTAAAGGTGGGAATCTTAAGGGAGGTCTCAGAGGAGTGTCTCAATAGAATATTCATCAGCTTTCCTGGTGTGCTCTTTCAGAGTCATGGTCTCCACTGATTGGTCTGTGCCAGGGCAGGGGTTCATTAGTCAATGTGTCTGGTCCTGAGGCAGCCAGGCGCCACTTGTCTGGTGGCTTAGCTGCTTATCTGGGCCTGTAGCTGAAATACAACTCAGGCTTAGATGTATCTTTAGGGAGGAAAGCTCAGGGGGTCTAAACCACATCACCAGCAATGTGCTGGGGTGTGAGGACCCACCAAGACAGAGGCAGGCCCCTAGGCCCCGGGGCAGGACAAAAGGCATACATGAGTGACTCAGTAAACTGCAGAGGGTGGAGGCAGTTCCAGGAATTAACTTAAACCGGTGGGTTTGACAAATACCAGGTGCACTCAAGCCTCAGGCGCCTGTGGTTGAGAAACATCCTGAGCCCACCTTCCTGAAGAATTTACAACCCTTGCAAGGACAATGATTGCTTGCTCACTGTAACCCTATATAAGCTTGTTGTAAATTTAGATCAGGGTTTGAGTCAGAATTCCACTGTGTTGGATACGACCGAACCCCAGCTAGCTGGAATAAAAGTCCCTTTTGCTGTTACATTATCAGCTCTGGAGTGATTGTCTTCCCGCCGCATAGGGGATCTGATTCTGGGACATAACAGGGGGAGGATAGATTACTCTAAGGACAAAGTTTTTGTTTAGCCAGTTTGCTCCTTGCTAGGTATCTGGGGCTTCCTGCCCTGGTGAGTTTCTGTACCTGGCCCATCTAACACATTTACTCTCATGTCCTTGGTTTAGGGAAGATAGGATTTACTAGGTGGCTGCAAACTGCTGTTTAACAATCTGTCTCGGTTTCCCTATTCCGCTTGTCCTGGCTAACTGGCTTGTCTCACTGTCATCCCCATACCTGTGGAGTGGAGGTGGTGGGAGGCCTTCAGTCTCACTGCTGGGGTTTCAACCCTGGCTCTATCTCTTTCTTTGCAGGGGCCTAAGAGAAGGGTCTGCTTCCTATGGTACAACCCTGGAATGGTGTCATGCTCTGAGAGCCTTAGGACAGTGCCTGTCTGGCCTTTGGTGTCCCCTGGTCATTGGTAGATGCTCAGTAAGTGGTAACTTTGCTGCTGTTGGTGGCTTCTTCTCCTTTATTTCTTCTTCTTCCTCCTTCTGCTTCTCCTTGGTATTGTTGCTATGTTATATTTGTTGGTTTCCTGTGGCTGGCATAACAAATTACCACAAACTTGGTGGCTTAAAACATGAATTTATGCAGAAATTTATATATGTATTTATGTATTTATCCTTGCACAGTTGTGGAGGCCAGAATCTGAAATCAAGGTTTCAGCAGGGCCACACTCTTTCTGAGGGTTCTGGTGTAGAATTCTTCTTTGCCTCTTGCAGTTTCTGGTGGCCCCAGGCTTCCTTGGCTTATGGCTGTATCACTCCCATCTCTGCCTCCATCTTCACATCATCTTCTCTGCTATGTGTTTCAAATCTCCTTCTGCCTCTCTCTTACAAGGACACCTGTCATTGATTTTAAGGCCCACTTGGATAATCCAGAATATCTCATCTCCAGATCCTTAATTTCATTGCATGAGTAAATACCCTTTTTCAAATAAGGTAACATTTATAGGTTCCAGATGAACATATTTTCTGGGGGCCACCATTCAAAACACTAAAGTATGAATATTAGGATTTTCCATCAACCCCAAGATCACAGGCCACACCACCTGCATTTTCTCTGGGCTGAGCCCCTGTAAGACACTCCCAGGGCTAAGTGCCCACAGCCATGACTGGAGGCAAGACCGTGGCTTACAACAAATTTTCAGAACTCAAGGGGAAAGTGTCCCTGGAGATTAGGTTACTCAACCCCATCATTAGCCTGACAGGGAAAAGGGAGGCCCCAAGAGGAGGTCCTAGGGGAAGGCAGGCTCTTCCCAGAGGCCTACCTCCTGTTTGCTTTCAACAGGTTTTGAAAGTCATCTTATGTCTGCCTGGCCAGTATTTGTTGCTGGGACACAGTGTTAAGTAAAGCCCCCCAAGGGCTCTCACAGCAGTCACAGGCATCTTTCAGCTCCTGCTCTCACTCCTGCCCTTGTGGCTGCCCAGTCTTCCCTAAGAGGATGCAAAGGGACTCTCCTAATGCCTCACAGAAACACACAGCAGGAAGCAGTGGGCCCTGAAGCACAGAGGTTCTCCACCCTGGTCCTGGAACAAAAGTCCTAGGTTTGAGCCCTGACTACTACATCTGTCACTTCAGGACACTTCATTGAGGTAAAATTGCAGCAATGAACCTGATCAGTGTGTGAAACACACGCAGAGGGAAGTGGAAGTTTTACAAAACCTGCAAAGGGCCCTGCTGGAGGCATTCATAGAAATGTCAGGCCATTCTTTACACCTGTGTGGTCTTGGGGCTGGAACTGATCTGTCTCCTGTGTCAAGACATGACAAGCTGATGCCCTAGTGCTGGGAAAAGCAAGACCTGGGGAGAAAGTTTGGAAGGGAGGGGGAGCCCATGCAAAGCTTAGCCTCCCTCACACATTTTTGAGAATGCAGTGATGGAACATGTCAATTTAAGAAATCATTCAAACATGTGAAGAATTTTTGTGAGCTTATTTGAGTCAAGCTGTCAACAATTGCCGGGAAGCCAAAACCTCAACCAAGATTGAGAAAATGCTCTGGAGAATGGCAGTTTTGCACCATGTTTTCTAGATTACAATCAAAGAGGGAGACCTAAATGGGTTACGTGAAATCCATTGGTGATAGATTAGGGAGGAGCGGGGGAAACCAAAGCGGGGAAACCTCTGGGATTGGATAAAAAGTAAAATGGTAGATACACACTTCTTTTAGGATAGTTAACAGTCAGCAGTTAAGAAGATATCAATAACAATGAGAAGATTTCCAATCTCTGCCCTGGTGCATTGAGGGCCCGGAAAAGGGGGAAATTACTTTGTTTTGCAAAGGCATGTGTTAATCAGGTATGTTATCTCAGATGCAAAAGACAACCGACAGGCTTAGTTAAGGTGAAAATTAACCTTTGTTAGGGGAAAAAAAACTGCCTCAGGACATGACTACCAACCATGAACAGCTTATATTTTAAAAGTTTTAATTTCAGACCATCTTTTGTGGTTATTTTAGGTCTCTGAGTTTGCAAGTGCCACCATGTATGCCTTCCCTGAGCTTGTCAGGTTTAGCATGTGGCCTTTTTTGTCCACAAATAGAACAGGAGAAAAACCATGCTCTTTCACCAGAGTGGGGAGAGGACAATCCAGTGACCAATATTGGTAATAAGCTGCAAGAAGAGGGCCCTTTATTCCAGGTGTGAATATGCCTTTTAATTTCCTCTTGTGGGCTCCTGAGGGGACTCAGTAACCGTGCAATTGGTATTCTTTGACAGGCTCAGAGTATGCAGTATGCAGGCACTCTCTGGAAGATGACTCCAGGTAGTACAGAGTGCCACTTGCACTCTCAGCTTCCGGATTAACTGCTCTGCACAAACCTCCACGGGGTGAAGGAGGGGAAACAAGGGGCTGAGGACCTGCTTCTGGTCTGGAGACGGCAGCAGAGAGATCCAAGCGGACCACAGCACCTTCCCATTTTTATACAAAACAAAATAAAAAATGTTCTATTGGTGACAAAGGGACATGACCGCCTTAAGCAACTGAAGGCACTGAAGTTACCTAGCAGGCCAATTAGGGCTTGTGATTTGCATTGCAAGAAAACCCTTTGCTTTATAAAAGGAGTTCTCATGGGCCTACAATAAATGGAGCCCCCCAAAGGGTGGGCGTAATGATTCAATTTACAAAACAGTGATTTGCTCACAACTCAACCAGGGCATGCGTGGTTGTATAAAACCAGCCCATCTGTATTGACTTTTGACCTACCTCCCAGCCCCAAGACTTGTATCACCAAAGACACAAGCCATGTTTCTCCCAGCTAGTAAGCACACACCCCTTCTTTGCTGTGCCCTGGCAATTTCTCAAAAGCAGAACATGTGGCTGCTCCCCAGGCTGGTACGTAGCTTTGAAAGTGAACACAGTGGCCCAGGGCCCAGGGCCCAGGAAAGGAAGGGTATTGAGGGGGATGGAGGAGTGGGGTGGGCAAGACCTGAGTTCCTGTCCTGCAGAGTCATCAGCAATTTTCTGGTCCTTTTCCTCTTTGGGACCTATGTGGCCACATTTATAGAACAAGGAAGGGATGACACAGTAATCTCCAAAGATTGAGAGGCCCTGGGGACACCCTTGACCTATGAAATAGGATAGGGACATAGTCCTGGATAATGCCCAGAATAATGGTGAGAGGGGAAACAAAATATGTTTGTGAAAATACTTTAGAAATTGTACCTTTTACATATGCTAGGGATATGGAGGGAGGAGTAGTGGCCTGTGTCCCTGTAAAAGGGGCATTTTAGAAGTCACCTACAGCACCATCAAAGCACTCAGAAAGTCTGAAACCTGGTCAGTGGGTACATATGTGCCAAGTGCTGAGACACTCCAAGGACTTGCTTGGCAAGCTCCATGATGTTACCATTCCAGTCAACACTCAGTGGAAGTAAACTCTTTCCCCTTCATTGTGAAATTTAGAAAAAAACAGATTCCCGAAATGCAAAGTTTGAGTTTCACAGTACTTAATTGGATCTTAGTTTGGAATATAGTAGGAGCCTAAGGAAATGGCATGGAAGTGCCCATTAGAAATAAGGTCTTGAAGTTAAAACTATTTTTTCAAACTTTCCCAGGCTCTGTAACTTGCAAAGCAAATGTGCTGGGGTTTCTTGAAAGGGAGGGGTGGGGAAGTAGAAGGTGAGGGTTGGATGGGAGCTGGTGGTGCTGGTGTCTGGAGGCCCCTGAATCTTTGTCCCTTCCAGACCCTACCATTGCTCAAATTGTGAAGTAATCTTTGTCCCTTCCCCAACTTGTAGATACCTTAAGGATTCAAAGTGGCTTTAAAATGTTCTGAAATCCAATCCTCAACCAGAGAGTTGTTCTTGGAGCTAGAAAGTCTGAGGGACTTAAAATGTAGCAGCAAATAAAAGCAACAGGGTAAGAGCAAGAACAGAGAAAGAGAGGCTCCCAGGAAGGGAAACAGAAGAGAAAGAATGCCAACATTTCCTGATGATGCTAATTTTTACATCACAAAGCAACACTATGTTGTCAATCATTCTACTTCCCAGTGCTGCCTACAGCAACCACAGGAAGCACCTGGAGGAGGGAAGAACTCACTCCATCCAGCTCTGGCCTGACCTGGAGGTCACAAAGGAGGGACGAGTCCCACAAAGTTAACAAGGGTCTCCTTTATCTCAGGGGAATGGCTGATGTTCACCCTTACTGGAGGGTAAGTGCTGCCCCAAATTCCCCTCTTGGGCTGTACTTACCTCAGTGCCACAGGAGCCTGGAGTCAAACAGAGGTCACCTCAGGTTGGCAGGGGCACCTAGGGACAGAATCCGGAAGTCATTGGTGCAGTCTCGGTCAGCAGGATTCTCATCCAGTCAACAATGACCTGAATGTTCATCCCAGCACCTCAGGCCATGGCCTCTATGCTTCTGTCCTTTCCTTGAAGCATTCAGATAAATCAAGTGACAAGCCTCAAGCAAGAGACTTCAAGCTGGTGGCTTTCAGCAGCTCCTGCTCCTGAACCATTATCATCTCCTCCTGAAGTTTTACTATCCTCCACTCTCACCCATAAAGGCCCTGGGGAGACTTTGCCAGGAGCACAGGAGGGCTTCTACCTCTGTCTGGGTGATAAGAAGGCTGCCTTATGTCTCAGATTTGCCACTAGCCACCTGTATGAGTTTCTTGTGGCTGTTGTAACAAATGGCCACCAACTTAATGGCTTAAAACAATGTAAATTTACTCTGTTATAGATCTGGAGGGCACAAGCTCCAAGTCAGTTTCACTTGGCTAAAGTCAAGGTGTCCTCAGGGCTGGTTGCTATTGGAGGCTCTTAGGAGAGAATATGTTTCTTCATCCTTTCTAGCTTCTACTGGTGCCTGCATTCCTTGGCTCGTGGCTCCTTCCTCCATCTTCTAAGTGTATCACTCCAATCTCTGCTTCTAACATCCAAACTGCCTTCTACTCTTTTGTCTGTGTTAAATCCCCCTCTGCCTCACTCTTGTGATGGCATTTCGGGCCCATATGGAAAATACAGGATCATCTCTCCTTCTCAAGATCCTTAATTTATCACATCTGCAAAGTTTCTTTTGCCATACAACACTCACCCGTTCCAGGAACCAGGACATGGATATTTTGGGGGGCCAGTATTTAGCTTTCCAAGTCAGATATGGGTATTTGGGAAACTAAGTCACCACACCCCTATGAACCTTAATATCCTCATTCTACAAAAGGGATGATGATTCTGCCCTCCTGACCTCTTGGGCTTAATGGGAGGTTCCAGGGAGGTGGTGGATGTCATAGCATTTTGTAGGATGTTGAGTGAAAACCACCAGCACTGAGGCTGGTTCTTGTTGCCCTTCCTATGAAGCCAAGGTCCCCTCAATTCAGTCACCCACAATCCAAGAACTCTACCTCCATGGCCTTCTCCAGCATGTCTTGATAAATGCTCTCCAAGTTGAATTTGTTGCTAAGCTCACTGTCTCCCCACACCCTATCCCAATGAGTGATAGTGTAGGGTGGAAGGTCTCTGGATAGGTGACAGCCAGTCTGGCTTAGATCCCAGGCACAGTCCAGTGATCATCTCAACTGGCCAAAATTCCTGTTCCCACTCTACTGTGTGGTGGTTCCAGTGAGATCTGCGTGTATATAAATATGATCATGAGTATAAAGGTCTCAGCACAGTGCTTGGCATGGAGGAAATGGCATATAGTGATTATTTTCTGAGTAGCTGTTAAAGCAGTCTGTGTTTGTCACCGTTTGCTGCCTCTGGAACCATTCTTTGCTTCTTCTTCTGCAAGATATTATAAGATCACAGCCAACAGCCTTGGCATTGATGCCATTTCGGCCATCTGCCAGTTGCTGTCCACAGTCACTTTGGTGGATCAGGCCCTATTGTCAGCCTGCCTGGGGGAAGGTCATAGTTTTTGTCCAAGAGCTGATATGAAGTAGAGAAGGGACAGCAAAGCTCCAAATGAAGAGACTGGCAAAATCACCTGGGTGCAAAGCCACATCTGGCTCCTGGAACTTGGCAGAGACCATGGAGATTACCAGCAAATTTTCAAAAGGAATCAGTTGTCTCTCTACCCAAACCCAGGAAAGTCACACCTGCTACTACACTGGAGTCAGGGGAGCTTCAACTAAGCCTGTGAGAAACTGTGAACAGAAAAGCCCTTTTAGAACATGGCCTTTCCACCCCCTCATCATGCCAGTGTGGAGACCAGATTCATGGGAAGCAGGGGAGTAGAGGAGGAGAACTGATGGGGAGAACTTGGCTATTATTTCTCAAGACAGCCAGGCTGGCAGCTTTCACTAAGGGTGCTGTCCTTCCCAGTCCTGGTCTGCAGCCTCTTTAAAAGGTTGCCTTGACTTCAGAAAGATGAACACCACCATATCCCAGGGCCTTTTCCAGCCAGCTTTGCTGCTGGGGTACCCTACAACATTAAAGAGGGGCAACAAAGTGACACTTTCCATTTTACAGACTGGGGTACAGAGCAGCCGGAATTAAGTTGCTCAGAATGCACACACTTGGACCCAGCAGCATGCTCCCCCCTGCCCAAACCCAAGTCTTTGGATCATAGTCCAGCACTTGAAGTACTTCCTGTTTTTCTGAATGCTTGAGGCCGTACAGCAGTTTTGGCTGAGCATTATCAGCTTACTCTCCTTGTGCAGGCATTCTGAATGCAATTCCACTCTAGAGCAGCCCTGCTGTTTCAAAGGCCCACTCCACATTACATGTGAAATTACTTTGATATATGAATTAGGCATTCTGTTTTTCGAACATGAAACTGAAAATACCTTTTGAATATTTATTTGCTTGTTTCTCTCTCTCTCTCTCTCTCTCTCTCTCTCTCTCTCTCTCTCTCTCTCTCTCGTGTGTGTGTGTGTGTGTGTGTGCGCATGTGTGCGCACACATATGAACTGTGTAAGACAACTTGGCACCAGTTACAGACCAAGTTGGTAGGTGGACACACTCAACTCTGTGGCCCAACCTCAATGCAGGTAAGGATTCTGGAAATAAAATGACTCACTTCTCTCAAGATTTGGAGGTGGGGAAGCTGCCCCTTCCCAGGAAAAACTGAAGCATCAGTGTGTAGTCACCTTGCAGGGAGCAAGATATCTGGTCGAGGTCTTGATCTAGAGTGGAGGGGGTGTGCAGAGTTCAGTAATATAGTAGCATGTAAACACAATATTGATGATTCTAGAATGGTGGTTCACCCAATGTGGTCCAGGGACCCATGAGGGTCCCTGAGACCCTTTTTGGGGCCCATAAGATCAAAACTCTTCTCATAATAATACTAAAATGTGTCTGTCTTTTCTTTCCTTCACAATTGCACAGTGATTCTTTTTCTAGAGACAACATGACATGTGGCATCATAACAGATTGAATACAGAAGATTTAAGAATCCAGCTGTCTTCTATTAAGCTTAAATATTAAAGGAATTTGCAAAAATGTAAAACAATGTCACTCTTCTCACTGATCATTTGTGTTTTGAAAAATATAGTTATTTATGTTAACATGTAATGGGTTTATTATTGTTATTTTAAAATGACTTAATAAATATTTTAAATTTTCTCAGTCTTAATTCCTAAATATCAATAGATAGAGCCTACATAACCAAGAGATCTTTGGGGTCCTTGATAATTGTTAAGAGTGTAAAAGGACCCTGAGCCAAAAAGTTTTAGAATTGCTGTATTAGAAATTGGGGGACCTTCTCATTGGACATTCGGGTACACAGTGTGGGGCAGGAATTTGCCCAAGGTCACCCAGTGATTTATGGACAGAAACAGGACTTCAATTCAGGTCTTCTGAGGACCTGTCTTGGTTTCCAGACTATTTTTTTGTCAAAAGCTTCAGTGACTTATCTCAGGAGCAAAGACCTAACTGAACTAACAGTGCTATACTTTCCACAGCTACCAAATACTTGCACCTCCAGTTAGTCTCAGTTTTTCACCTACAAAACTATTTTATCCACCTACTACCTTGAAGAAGTATGCTGCCAGGGAGAAACTCACCCGGGACATGCAAGGGCCATCAAGCAAAACCAAGATCTAGACTTCAAAACTCTGTCAATCAAGGTTGTATTGGAGACTCTTGACAGCAGAAAGATCCTCCCTGGTCCAAAAAAAAGTATTAAGATTGGCCAGGGTTCATCATTAAACTCTGTCTTGAAAAACCTGAGTACCCCTACCTCAGCCTTCTCCTCTGTGTATCTATGAGAGGTTTCAGTTACATCTTACCTCACTGGTCTGAATTGTTCCTGAATTCTAGGAGTGGAGATTTATTAAACATGTCCACCTACACAGAGCATCTCATGGCATGAGAGTGTCTGAAATTTGTACATACCAGGTAATTCCCTTAAACTCCTTTGCTTTTTCTTCAATTTCCACACGACCACCATACAACCTGTGTGCACAGATTGTTAAAAAGGGCTGCCTGTGCTCTGTGAGCCCTTCAATCAAACCCTATTTGATTTTAATAGCACTTATGCCTTGTGTTCTTCTAGACATCAGACTGTTGGAGCTGCAAAATTGACACCCACTTTATGAATTGTTACCAAAAGATAAGAGGGCAGTGACTGTGACTTGGGTATTACTCATGGTTTGTGTTAATAATGAAACCCACAGAGGAGTAATCATTAAACATTGTGGCTTTTAAACAAGCTTGACATTCAAGCATTCTTGCCAGTGTTCTTCCAGCCCATTTGCAAATTGAGAAGGGAGCTGTTAAATCTTTCTTTGAGACAGACTTCTGTGGCATCCTGGCCTGGAGTTTTCAATTTCCAAGTCTTGATGAGCGAGGCATCAGGTAGAGCTCAGCATTGCAGGGAGGACTGGCTGAAGGGAGAAAGGAGAGCACATTCTAGAAGAGGAGGGGCCCAATTTCTCTACTGCCCCTGACATATATCATTAACTATTAATCAAGAATCATTATTTTTGTGGATTTGTCACTATTGCCTTCTACAACTGACTTCCTCAGTGCTCTTCTAATTATCTATGTGTGCTCTGAGGCACATTTGTGAATGTCAATTATTTATTTTCAATTTACCTAATCACGGAGGGCTGTTGATAACACAGAAATGCTTTAGAGTCAATTCATTAGCATTTGCCTCCAGATCATTTTATGACTTGACAAGTCCATACCTATCATAAATATCTTTAACCTTTCGCATCCCTGGACAAAGCAGGGAAAATAGCCACATCTTTGCACAGGTCATTTATATCACATGATATCTCAAGGTTGATGCTCTCATGTGCGTAGAGGTTTCTTTGTTTTATATTTAAAAAACAAAACAGATACAACTTCCAAAGCTGACAGAAGAAGAAACAGAAAATATGAGTAGTCAAAGACCCCCTCCACCCAGACTCAGATGAATTTATTTGATAATTCTTCCAAACATTTAAGGATGAAATAACACTAACCTTATATAAGCTCTTACAGAGAATAGAAAAAGGGGGAGCACTTCCTTTTTTGATGAGGCTACAATAACCCTGATTCTAAAACCTGACAAGATATTACAAGAAAGGAACATTCTAGACCAATTTCTATCATGAACATAGTTTCACAAATCCTTAACTAAATATTAGCCAATCAAATTGAGTATATATACATATAATATATATTGATATATTTATTTATATACACATATAATATATACACATAGCTATATCCCCCATTTAAATTCAATTCATATATATGCCTATGGATGTATATTTATATAGACCCATTGCACATTCGTGTGTGTGTGTGTGTGTGTGTGTGTGTGTGTAGAGAGGGAGAGAGAAAGACAGCACTTCACATTCATATTCCTTCTGGTGTTTTTAGGAATCACCTTCTTGTACTCCAATTTTTCACCTAGTGTCTTCTTCTAGGGAAACACAACTTAATTCAACAACTGAGGTTTATTCCAGGCATGAGTGAGTGGTTTAATATTAGAAAAAACAATCAATGTGATTAATCATATTAACAGAGAAAAAGGAGAAAATCATAAAATTATTTAAATAAATGCAGAAGAGCATTTGACAATATTCAACAGCCATCCATCGTAAAACAAACACACATGCAAACAAAAATCTCTTACCAAACTAGGAATAGAAAGAAACTTTCTAATCTGATAAAAGAAGTTATAAAAATTCTGCAACTGTCATAATCAACAATAAAATATTAAAATTTTCCCCATAGATTGGGAATGAAAAAAAAGTTGCCCATTATCACCATTTTTGTTCCACATTGTACCAGAGATTTAATCTAGTTCAATAGAAAATAAATCAGTCTGCTATTCATAAACTACATAAATGGGTATGTAATAAATCCAGTAGAATCCACAGACAAACTATTAGAATTCATAAAGTAGCAGGATACAAGGTCAATATATAAGAATTGTTACATTTTTATATATTAGCAACAAATAGAAAATGAAATTTGAAAGGATACAATTTATAATATCAAAAATCATCAAGTACTTAAAAAAATAAGTTCTAGAAATAAATGAAAGATGTGCAAAACTAGTACACTGAAAACAAGAAAACATTGAGAGAAATTAAGACCATCTAAGTAAAAGGAAGGATATATCATTATTAATGGGTTGGAAGACCAACTACTGTAAATATATCAATTTTCTTCACATTAATCTACAGATTAGACACAATCCCAATAAAAATCCAGGCAGGCTTTAAAAAAATGTTTCTTACACTGCTAGACATCAAGAATGCTATCATAGCCCTAGCTATTTTAGTTCAGTGTAAATAGATAAATAAATAAATAAGAAAGAAAATAATCCTATCATAACTAAGACAATGTGATATTGGTGCAAGAACAGTCAAAATATCAATTAAAATATAACAATAAAGAGTACAGAAATAGACCCACATGCATATTGTTACCTGATTTATATCATATGGAAAAAATACACTGTGATTCCTACCTTATGTCATACACCCAAACCAATTCTAGGTAAAGTGTAAAAGGTAAAATAATAAATATTTTAGAGGAACATAGGAGAACATCTCCATGATTTTACAGTAGGCAAAGATAGCTTTAATGGAACACTAAATGTACTAACTATATTAAAAATATAATAAATTAGATGACATTAAAATTAAAACTTTAGGTTACTAAAAACATTGAGTGGGAAAGGCAATCCTCAGAGAAGGGAAAAGATATTTGCAATATGTATATTCAGGTCCTTTGCCAAATTTAGTATTGAAGTGTCTTTTTCATAGTGATCTGTAGAAATTTTTTTACATATTCTGTATTCTGGATAGTTCTTTGCAATATATGTTCAGAGTATATACATATATATAACTACAATATATAAAGAATTCCTGTACACACATGATCTGGGCACATTTTTGTATATAACACTTCAATAAAACAATGTTGAAAAATATAAAGAACATATACACAGACAGACATCTAAAAACTACAAGCTTCCTAGTCACCTCAGGCACAGTCCCTGAGGCGGCCTTTCAATTGCTAACATTCAATGTGGAAGCCTGGCTTCTTCCTTCCCCATTCCAGTCCTCATACTTGGATGTAAGCACGTGAGTAGTAGCCAGGGCACCATTTGAAACAGATTGTGTTTCAAGGCAGGCCAGGCCCAACATTTGAGAGTGTTCTGGCTCCCTGCTCTATGCTGAGGCCTTTGCTGAACTTTGGCAGCTGGCTGGTTGTGAGTAGGAGGGACACGTGAACCAAATCAAGAGGTTTCATACACACCTGCCCTGGCCTACTGATGAGAAATGGGAGTGGGAGTGGGGGGCAGCCATGGTTTTGTCATTAATGAGTGAGTGGCAGCTTGAGAGGGGAGACAATTCTTCCTGATGAGTCAGTCAGTTAAGATAAAAGCAGGGCACTTGGTGTTGATGAAAATGAAAAGTCTTCTTCCCTGGCTATTGGAAAGGTTCATCAGGCACAATCTTTTTAAAATCCATACCAGAGGATATTTTTTCCATTGCTTCTCAGAGAGAGTGGAAGAGAGAGAGAGAGAGAGAGAGAGAGAGAGAGAGAGAGAGAGAGAGAGAGAGAGAGAGAGAGAGAGAGAGAGAGAGGAGAGAAACATCGATGTAAGAGAGATACATAAATCAATTGGTTGCCTCCTGCATGTGCCTCAATGCCGAGGATTGAGCCTGCAACCAAGCTATGTGCTCCTGACCAGAAATGAACCAGAGGCCCTTCAATCAGAGGGCCGACGCTCTAACGACTGAGCCAAACCAGCTAGAGCAGCAGGTATACTCTTTGATAAATGGTCACAGTAATGAAATTCACACTCTTTAATCACAAGGACTATAACTTAATTAAAAACATATCGAGAATTGATTTGGAGTTGAGAGGTCTCCCAGTTCCTGGGCTTTATTAAATTTGGTGTATCTTGCTCAGCCTCATCTGATATGCTTAAGTATGGAAGTTGATGGCTGAGGAGCTGTCACTGTACTAATGGGATAAACCTAGTTTTGGGGCCCTGGGCAGATCAGGCTGAAGGGAGATGGGCACCAGGGTTCCCAGAACAGGGGACTCAGACCTGCAGCCTCTCATTGCCTTTGTGTGCATCATCTTCTAAAGAGACTATAAGAAGTCAGAATCTTTACTATTGAAAGTCTGAGGATGGGTTTTCCTTGAGCCCTCTGACTTTGGTCCTTCAGAAGAGAGCTGATGTTGTGGAATACAACTTAATATGAGATAAGAACTGTTGCTGTTTCCATTTTGCATGCATGAAAACCTAGGTGTAAGAAATGAGTGGTCCAGAGTACTGTTGGCTGCAAGCATCTTGGTAGACACTATCCACACACCACTACCAAACAGACACATGCCCTCCACACACACACACAGATGTACTTTTTACACCTGATACAGCTGGATATAGACATACACCCACACACCCATCTGCACGTCCAACACTTGCACATGTACATATACACACACACACACCACTGTGCAGATACATCCAAATATGGACAGGCAACTACACATTTAACTGCACTCCCAATACACATGTGCACATACAAGCACTGAAATACATAACCTTCATACACACAGCCAAGTATACATACATATACCTGTGCAGATAAACCTGGATATAGGCACACATCCACACATCCATACACCCATACATATCTACACCCTTCATACCCCATATTCACATTTGTACAAGTATACACAGTCACAGACATACATCTACACACACATACATATCCATACCTCCCTACATATGTGTGCAAACATTAATACCTGTGCCAATAAACCAATTTAATGGCTTTTCTGGAGGACCAGAAAAACCCATGCCACCATTCCAGAGGGTCCCGAGAGTTTTCCTGGACCAACGACAGCAGGTGGCAGAAAATCAGAAAACACTTCTGGGGAGGATGGTGAGGCTGCGAATATACAGAGCCTGTGGCCTTGCTAGGGAGCTGAGCCTTTGTGCTCAGTGCTACTAGGTGCCAGCCAGAAGTTGGAAGTAAGGGAGGGGTGGTTAGATGTGTGTTTGTGAAGGATCCTTCTGGCTGCCCCCATGCAGAATGAGAGGCATGCAATTTGGAGGGAAGAGGCCAAGGCGGAAGCTGGTACAGCTATCCAGGCAGTGGAGAGAACTTATGCCAGAGTAGGGGTAGTGGTGGGTATGGAGCAGCAGGTGGTGAGCTGGCTGGAGAGAGTCTGGCCAGGACTTGGTCATAGGTTGACTAGGGACATGAGGGAAACGGAGTGAAGAGTGAAGAATTACATCCAGATTCCTGAGGTGGGTGACTGGGTGAGGCTATAGAGGTGGACAGGGGCCAAGCTAAACAAGCTCCACTGGCCATGGCAGGGGGTGGAGGTTTATCTGAGGGCCATGAGGAACCACTGAAGAGTTGGAAGCTGAGGAAGATGTTGTGCTGCATTTACGAACATCAGAAGCTTACTGGAGGGTCCAGATACATGATAGGGAAAGGCAGGCAGATTCCTGAGGAACAATTTGCACCAGCTAGAGGGAGGGATGGAGCTATTAGACCAGAGCCATTACAGACAGACCCTGCCTTGAACCTCAAGGCAACTCACCAGATTGGCACATGAGAGGCAGCTCTTGCCAAGCTCCACCTGGGGGCTAGATGTCCAAAATCAAAGTGGGCTTCAAGGGAGTATCTGCTCCAGGCCTTTCCTCTAGCTTCTGGCAGCCTCAGGTGTTCCTTGGCATGTAGATGGTGTTTTCCCTGTGTCTTCATATGATCTCCCCTCTATGTGTATCTGTCTCTATGTCCAAATTTCCCCCTTACATAAGGACATCAGTAAAAACCTTATTTCCAAATAAGGGTTAAGACTGAGGGTTAAGACTCTAACATCTTTTGGGGGGACATAACACTCATGTAGCCTCAACTATGAACAAAAGCTCATGGGACCCTCTTGGGTCCGGACAGCAACAGTGGAAGGAAGCTAACTGCCTGGCCACTCTGGGCCTGGAAGCAATGTACTGGCTGGGACAGACCTTCATCAGATGCCTGGGACCCCAGAGCAGGCCAGTCCTAGTGTGGAGGGTCCTAGCCAGATAGTGTGGAGGGCCCTAGCCAGTTTTGCTCAGTGGTTAAAGTGTCAGCCTGCAGACTAAAGGGTCCTGGGTTAGATTCAGGCCAAGGGCATGTACCTCGGTTGTAGGCTCAATCCCTGTCCCCAGTTGGGTGTGTGCGGGAGGCAATCGATGCGTCTCTCACATAAATGTTTCAATCTCTCTCTCTCCCTTCTTCTCTCTCTAAAAAATCAATAAAAACATTACAAAAAAGATGGTGTGGAGGGAGAGCAGAGGCTGCCGGGGAAGCACTGGGAACCAGAGACTGGCTTTGGGGGAAGAGGGCTGAATGAGTGGCAACTGGAGCCTGAGAGATTTGCACTGACTGACTCTCCCTCACTGGACCTTCTCTAAAGGGAATTAAGGCACTTGTGCTGGGAATGGGCATTTCTAGGCCAGTGGACTAGGGGCTCAAACAGAAGGAAGACCAGGTTGTGAGGGAACAGTGCTGGTACATGTGAGTGTGTGTCCCTGTAAATGGGGGTACATTTGGGGGCAGGTGCCTGCATGTATATTACCTTGTACAAGACCACATGTGTCTGTGAGGGAGTGCCTGTGTGTGTTTGTGTGTGTGTGAATGTGTGCAGGGTAGGAGTTGGGAGAGGTGATCAGTGAAGGTTGGCAGGGGAGCTGCTATTTGAGCTGCAGCTAAGCTGGGCTTTAAACTCCTCATAAAAGCATCAGGTGGTCCCTGGCTGGTGTTGCTCAGTGGTTAGAGTGTTGGTCCCTGGTTCAATTCTGGCCAAGGACACATGCCTCCATTGCAGGCTCGATCTTCCCTGGCCCCAGCCAGGGTGCAAGTGGGAGACAACCAATTGATGTGCCTCTCTCTCACATCTCTCTCCCTCCCTCCTTCCCTCCCTCTCTCTCTCTCCCTCCCTCCCTCCCTCTCTCTCTCTCTTTCTCTCTCTCTCCCTTCCACTCTCTCTGAAAAAAAAACAATGGAAAAAATATCCTTGGGTGAGGGTTAAAAAAAAATCATCAAGTGGTCTCCTGTGTAGCCCCCCAGCCACCTAGTTCCTCTCTACCTATCCCAGGCCTCTGGCACTTCATCTCACCCAGAGGCATCTCCTCTGCAGGCTATTGTAGCTGGCAGGAAGCCTGCTGAGTCTACAACCACCCCTGCGTGTGGTTGCTAAGCCTTTGCGAGCCACATTTCAGTTGGGCACCTGCTAACAGTTTGTTATTTGTTTTCTCACTCATAATCCAGAAGGATTCTGGTTGCTAAACTGCACATGCTCACTGGGAATAGACATTACCTGGGGCCAACCAAGGCCTTGGGTCTAGGCAAGAAACAGCCAGCACTGGCAGGGGTGGCCAGGGCTGCCAGAGCTGGCTGCAGGGCATCTACCAGTCTTCTGGCAGTGCGGGGCTTACTTCCTCAGTGAGGTGGAAAAGATCCAGGCTGCCTGCTTGTCAGCCCAGGCTTGATACAGAGAGACAGAGTTAGAGAGAGGGAGCCCAGGTCTCTCTCTTCTGCTAATCCTTATCCCTGGAAAAGCAGAGGGTCAGTTTATGCCTGTTGATCACATTTTAATGTGAACAAGAACTAAGTGGATAGAGCTACCATTAATTTTCTATCTAACGGAGGGATGATGGATTTTGCCTCTAAGTAGAAGTCCTTTAAGTATCAGTGAGTAGAGGGCAAGTCCCACAGTGGCTAAGAAGAGAGGGCAGCCCTGGGTGAAAGTCCCTTCACAGGGGCCTCTCTCTAGTCATGGGACCTGGTTGTGCCAGTTTCCCCACCCACAAATGGGGCTGTGAGTAAGAGCTAGGCCATCCAACCCCCATGGTTGTTGAGAGGGCCAGATTCAAGGTGGGCTGGAGAAGCATTTTGAGAACCCTTGAGCTCTGTGCAGACATAAGAACTCTATTATTTGCAAAGGAAATTATGATGTTGGAAAAGTAAGCATGAAGCCTAAAGAAGCAAATATTCCTAAGTCTACTGCAGGGCTCATTGGTCGACAAGCACGGGGCCCTTTATGCCCCTTCTATCTCCCAAGTAACTGAATATCCAGGTACCATCTGCATGAATTTTACTGTGTAACCTGGAACCTCCTAAACAGCTGGCTCCGTTTTGAATTTTGTCTCCAAAACCTTTATACCTCAGCAACATTTCCCTTTTTCCAATGACACTTTAAAATCCTCTTACATTGCTCAGAAGGCTGGAGGGAGGCAGCTATTTTGAATGCTTTTTTTTTTTTTTTTTGCCCATATTAGACTTGACACAATTATTTACCAGACTGGTAACAAACTTGTAGCCCCTGCTGCATCATTGCAAATGATCACATTGCTACCTCCATTTGGAAATATCAGTCTTCAAACTGTATATATGCTTGATTGAAATGCTCCATGTGGTTCTGGGTTCTAACTGTGTGTGTGTGTGTGTCTGTGTGTGTGTGAGAGAGAGAGAGAGAAAGAGAGAGAGAGAGATAGAGAGAGAGAGAGAGAGAGAGAGAGAGAGAATTGAAGGTGGTTGTTTTAGTAGAAACAGTCATAACCCATTAACAAGTAGAGCTCTCTTGGGCTGGGATACCCTTGGAGAGTGTCTAGGGATCCATGCTGTTTTCTCAACACTGCCCATTCCTCCTCCTGTTGGGGGCAGAAATAGAATAGTGGGGACTAGATATAGTTATAAGAAATATTATTCATGCTCTATTAACCATGGTTGATCTGTTCTGGTTAGAGAAAGCACATTCAAACCTGGCTGAGAGTTGTACACCCTGGAACATGAGAGTTAACCTTGGAATGCGATGGTTCATTCTCCTTTTCAGAGAACTGCTTATTGTTTGGTGGGCCAGGTACAGAAACTAGGGTACAGACACTCATCAGGGCAGGAAGTCCCAGATGCCCAGCAAGGGGCAAAACTGGGAAAATAAGAACCTTGTCCCCAGGGTAATCTATCCTCCCCTAGCATATTGCTGGTTATGTGATTTAGACCCCCCTGAGCATTTCCTCCCTAAAGATAACATCTAGGCCTCAACTGTATAAGCAGCAAAACCAAACAAGTGGTGCTGTGGCTGCCTCAGGACCAGATACATTGACTAATGACTCCTTGCTTTGGCACGGACCAATCAGTGGAGACCAGGACTGTGAAAGAACATGCCTGGAAAGCTGATGAATATTCTATTACGACCTTCCCCTGAGAGCTCCCCTAAGATTCCTACCTGCAAGAAGAGATAAATAAGCTCAGGACAAAGGACCCAGTGCACACCACCCCCCACCGGGGGAGCATGCCAGCGCCATCTCCATCCTCTGAACCTGTGTCCAAAGCCCCCTTCTCTCTCTGAGTTCTCAGTGAGCCAAAGCAGCCCAGCTAGGTTCTCCTATTACTTCTTCAATGCTCTTTCACTGTCCCAAGTATGTTTTTGCTGCCATTATGGACCCAATACCTTTTGACTCAGTGCTATGTAGCTCTTCCCTTTGGATATCCCTATCTCCCTCCTTTTCAAAAAATATATTTTTATTGATTTCAGAGAGAGGAAAGGAGAAGGAGAGAGAGAGAGATAGAAATATCAATGATGAGAGAGTCATTGATGGGCTGTCTCCTGCATGCCCCTCCTGGGGATTGAGCCCACAACCCGGGCATGTGCCCTGACTGGGACTTGAACCGAGACCTCCTGGATCATAGGTAGATGCTCAATCACTGAGCCATGTGGCCGGGTCCTATTCCTTTTAATAAGTTTAATTTTTCTTTATTCACTTGTCTGAGATGGCTATTTAGCCTGCCCACACACCACCAACCGTTAACCTTTCACCTATCATCATAGAAAGATTAACAACCTTGTTCCTGAAAAAATGGAGTCCCAGAGGCGCGTACCCTTTGCAACCTCAGCCCGGATAGCCTGTAACCTGTAACCACTATACCTTGCCTACTTTTCTACGCCTGTAATTCCTACTTTCCCATGTATTCTTTGTCCTTCTACCCAACATAAACAGCTGGCTTATGGGGGAGGGGGTCAGATTTTTGTAGATGACCCACTGCTTTCCCTTACTGCTGGCATTATTGCAATAAATGCTCATATATGATTCAACCCTGTTTCTGCTTAATTGGCTCAAGTAGTGACAGGCAGCCTGAACCCATTCATTGTTCAGCTTCACTCCTATCTTGCCATCATGAGTAGTGGGACAGCCTCATGCTTGCAGGGAATAAAAGTGTGCCTCTAGGGCTGAGATTGATGGGAAGGAGCCAAAAGTCAGGGTTGGGGAGTGATTTCCCCCCATCCTCAATAATAGTGGTTACCCTAGAGCAGAGATTCTCAAATATTTTTGTCTCTGGGTCCTCTTTATATTCTTATGAGCATCATATCTATTGATATTTAATATGACAGAAATTAAAACTGAGATCATTTAAAAATATTTATCAATTTGTTTAAAAATTAAAATAAATCCATCTATGATTAAATTTTATGTCAATTGGACTAGGCCATTGAGTGCCCAGACATTTGGTCAAACATTATTCTGGGTGTTTTTGTGAGGGTAATTTTGGATGAGATGAACATTTAAATTGGTAGACTAAATAAAGCAGATTGCTCTCTCTAATGTTGATAAGTCTCATTCAATCTGTTGAAGACCCTAATAGAACAAAAGGCTGACCTTCTCCTAAGTAAGAGAATTCCTCCTGCCTAACTGCTTTTGACCTGGGACACAGGCTTTTCCCTGCCTTCAAACTTGAACTGAAGCATCAGTAACCACAAGCAAAAATACATAGAGCTCTAACCACCAATTGACAAGTGTGGAGAAGAGAGAAAGAAAGGAATAATAATAATAAAATTAATTTAAAAGCAGGTAAGAAAGAGAAAAAGAACTTGTAAGATTTCTATATATGTTTTAGATACAAATCCTGTATTAGATAAATGATTTGCAAATATTTTTTCCTAGTTGGTGACTTGTCTTTGCTTCTCTTAATACTGTTTTTTGAAAGATAGATCTTTTAAGTTTGAGCTTGCTGGACTTCACTGGAACCACACCATGATTTATCCTGGTTTTCAAGCCTTCGGACTCAGACTGGAATTACACCTGGTTCCCAAGTTTGCCAACTCACCCTGAAGATCTTGGGATTTGCTGGCTTCTATAACCACGTGAGCGAATTCTTTATAGTAAATCTCCTCTCTCTCTCTCTCTCTCTCTCTCTCCATATATATATATATATATATACACAAACTCTAACACACCATTACATGTCAATACAATTAACATTTGTTTTATGAAAAATAACTATATTCTTCTAAACAAAAAAATGTAATGAAAAGTAATATTGTTTTACATTTTTTGCAAAACCCCTTAATTTCTGGCTTAATAGAAGAAAGCTACTCCTGCAGTCAATCTGTTGTGATAATAATAAGGGAAAACTCCATCTAAAATGACCAACAGTCCCCCCCCCCACCCCAGGGCTTCCCCTTCCTGTATCCTGCCACTTTCTCTAGCTTGCCAAACTAGATAGGTTAGCCCCGCCCTCCTACCGCAACCTAGGCACAAGTATGTACTATACATAACTCCTTGCCCGATTGTGCTCTGGGTTCAGACTTTGGAGTTGGACTCCTCTGGGCCCGCCAGCATGAAATAAACCTCCTGAACCCCAAGCTTCCGAGTGCCGCTTGGTCTTTCCATAAGGTGAATGTCCCCAGTTCCATAACATTTTGTTTCCCTGACTGGGAAGCCCAACAGTGCTGGCCCCCTGCAGCCACTGGTTTGAGCCGGAGCATAGGGCGGCAGACAACAAGGAGGAGTACCAGAGGAGAAGGCATGCCTTGCCTTGATCTGGCAGTCTTCAATCCGGCTGCCTCCACTCAGCCCCGCAGAATGGTGAGTGGGGAAGTTTGTTTCTAGATGTGGAGTTTCAAGTCACAGCAGCACTCAGAAGAGAGTACCAGCTGGCAGAAGGCATTCAGAACCATCTCCATTGCTATAGTCTAAAGCAAGATCTAGCTTCTAATCTTAAAGAACACAAGAGCTTATTAAACAAATTCATCATTCCCAAGGGAGCAAAGCTGGGGCTAGGAATATTTTGAAACTAAGAATAGCTTGCCCAAGATCACACCACTAGGTAGAAGAGAAGCCAGACTTACACCCCAGCTTTCAGACTCCCAAAGATATGGTCTTCCCTGCTCTGCCTAGTGTATGACCTCATGATGATAAGGGAAAACTCAGTCTAAAATGGCCAACAGTTCCCCCCTGGGGCTTCCCCTATTGCCATTCTGCTATGTTCCCTCTTGCAGCAAACCAGAAAGGGCTTTTTTCCTCCCTAAGCCAGGTATAGCTGCCACGTATGCAGAAGCATGTAAGGTATATAACTCCTTGCCCAATTGTGCTCTGGGCTCAGACTTTGGAGTTGGACTCCTCTGGGCCTGCCGGTGTAAAATAAGCCTCCTGAACCCCAAGCCTCCAAGTGCCGCTTGGTCTTTCCATAAGGTGAACGTTCCCAGTTCCATAACATTTTGCTTCCCTGACCGGGAAGCCCAACAGCTCTGGCCCCTCGCAGCCACCAGTTTGGGTGGGAGCACGGGGTGGGGGACAACAAGGAGGAGTCCCAGAGGAGGTGGCATGCCTTGTCTTGATCTGGCAGTCTCCGATCTGGCTGCCTCCACTCGGCCCCGCACCTCGGTCCACACAGGACTCGAAGAGGTGAGGCAGGACAGGACCAGGACCAGGGCATCAGACACGGTAAGGCCCTGGGGACCGACAGAGTTAGGCCTGCCCAAATGGGTGGAAGGGGAGCCTGATCACCTCCCAAGGACCTCTAGTTGTCCCCAGGTAGGGTTAACCAGGGAGGGAATGTAATAACCTCTGAATGACTGTGAGAGTGAATGTGTCTGTGATCCCACGGTGCTAGCCATGGGATTTGAGTGGGCCCTAATCCATATCCGTAGTCGGCCGTAATGACATAACGGTGACCCAGCTTCAGCTGACCAGGCCCAGGGATTATACAGGTGCACCTTAGTTAAGACCGGCCCAAGTTGCCACAAGGCAGTGGATGGACGGGCATCTGAAAGGTTCCTCCGGGGACTCTCCCACCCTTTGTCTGTATCCAACACACTGTACATGGGAACATGGGAGGACGTCAGGGAAAGCCCACCGTCCTAGACTGTATGCTGAAAAACTTTGAGAAGGGCTTTTTGGGGGACTATGGCATCAAAATAACTCCTGGCACTCTTCGCACTTTGTGCGAACTTGAATGGACCACTTTTGGGGTCAGTTGGCCCTTGGGGGGAACCTCGAATGTCCCCACGATCCTCCAGGTCTGGCAAGTTATCACCGGAAACTCCAGCCACCCAGACCAGTTTCCTTATATAGATTCCTGGTTAGAAATAGCGCAGACTCTCCCCCCTTGGGTACAGTTCTGCACCAAAAGGCAGGGAGAGGCTAAGGTCTTTGTTGCTCAGCCTGAAGGAAAACAGACTCCTCGAGTTTTTCCGGGAGACCAAGAAGATGAGCCTCCCATTGGGCCACCGCCTATCCCAGAGGAGAACCTACAGCCCCTCTGGTGCCAGATGTTAATACCCCTTGGCCCTCAAAGAGGAGGGATCAAGATGGCAAAAGGGGGGAAATTGACAGACCCCACTGGGGGCAGACCGGTGTGCTTATTGCAAAGAGACTGGGCACTGGAAAAACGAGTGTCTCAATAAAGAAAAACCTCCGAAACTTAGCAAATATCAAGGGGAGCCACAAGAAGGCAACTTTGTTGGGTTAAGCAGCATAGACTCTGACTGAAGGGGACCAGGCTTGATACTTCTCAGCCCCCATGAGTCCATGGTCAGGATGAATGTCGGGGGCCAAAATGTGACTTTTGTGGTAGACACCGGAGCAGAACACTCGGTAGTCACTATGCCTGTGCCCCCTCCCCGGGGAGGATGACAGTCACAATACTTGGATTGACTGGGGACCTGGCCACCCAGAAATCCTTCTGCCAAGCTTTCTTGTGTGAACTCGGGGGCCCTTGAGTATGGCATGAGTTGCTGTACATGCCTTAATGCCCCATTCTTCTCCTTAGTCTAGACCTCCTCTCTAAGCTAGGGGCCCAGCTCACCTTTGGACCAGGAAAGACTACCACCCTGCAGCTCCACCCCAGTGGCCAAGACTCCACACCCTTCATTATGGTGGTTGTCACCCCAAGAGAGGAAGAGTGAGGGCTGTTCAGCCCTCCGGAACAGAGTGAAACACCCCCTGGGTTCCGGACGGAATTTCCTCTCATCTGAGCTGAAGATAACCCTCCTGGACTCGTCCTCAACTGGGCCCCAGTGATAGCTGAGCTAACACCGGGAGCTTGCCTGCAGAGACAAAAGCAGTATCCCATCCCCCGAGAGGCACACTTGGGTATCTGAGACCACCTAGTCAAACTCAGGGACTCTGGTATCCTGGTCAAATGCCAATTGGCTTGGAACAGTCTCCTGCTGCTAGTCAAGAAACCCAGGGGTGGATACTGGCCAGTGCAGGACCTCTGGGCCATCAACAAAGTAACTGTCTCCTTGCATCCAATGGTTCCAAACCCATACACCCTCCTCAGCCAAGTCCCTAGCACAGCCACATGGTTCACCTGCGTAGACCTAAAGGATGCCTTCTTCTGCCTTTGGCTCACACCCCAGAGCCAGCCCTTATTTGCCTTTGAATGGACAGACCGAGACACAGGAAGACAGGTGCAACTCACCTGGACCCAGTTACCACAGGGTTTTAAGAACTCACCCACCCTGTTCAGAGAGGCTCTAGCCACTGACTTAGCCGCTTACCCTTGAAAGGCCATCCAATGTACCCTTATCCAGTACGTGGACAACCTACTCCTCACCAGCAAAACCAAGGAAAATTGCATGGCAGGAACACAAGCCCTCCTCAAATTACTGTCAGAAGCTGGATATCGCGTCTCATGGAAGAAGGCCCAGATCTGCCAACGAAAGGCAAGTCCGGTATCTCGGGTTCCTCCTTTCACAAGGCCGCCGGGTCGTAGGACCCAAGAGAAAGAAGGTGATCACCTCGCTGCTGTGACCTCAGATGAAGAGAAGCCTTCGAGAGTTCCTAGGGATTGCAGGGTTTTGCTGGATCTGGATTCCAGACTTCTCGGCAATAGCAAGAGCCCTTTATGCTGCCTTAGCCGGTACTGATCGGAGTCATCTGTGTTGGACAGAGGAGGCAGAGGAGGCATTCCAGAGCAGCAAGTAAGGAGAACTAAAGAAACATCATAGAGTCCAGTAAGAGAGGGGTATCTTAAAAAGAGGGAGTCCCCCCTGGAGCCTGTGCTGGGCTCCAAGCCCCGAGGCTTGGAAGCTGCAAAGCTCCTGCCCTTCGGGAGTGGCGACCAGCATCCAAAATCGGGGATCTCACACATGGAATGCAGGAGAGGGGAAGGAGCACCCCACACAGAGGGCAAAGAGACCCAGGGGAGCAGTGTGCCAGTGAGGAGGGGACGGTGCCTTCCTAGTGAAACAAAGCTTCTAGTGGCAGAGAGACGACTGGCACCTAGTGCCCAGGGCACTGACCATAAGAAAAGCTGTCCCAAAGTGTGTGGCACCCGAGTAGTAAGGGACCAGAGGTTGCAAATGAGCAGCCACACATGAGGACCCTATGCCTCCCTGTAAGGCATTGTGTTGAGCCCCAGAATGCATTGAATCTGCCTGGTGTAGGGAAGGGGAGGAGAACCCTCCCGCCCTAAACTCCTGGTGCCTAAAGGCTGGGATTTGTGACCAGCCTTGAGGGGACCCATGGTGGCGTGTGGAGCTGCCCCAGTTTTACTGAGATCAGAGGTACAGGGAGGTGCATGGAACTGATTTTGGGTCCCCTCCCGCTAGGGGCCTTGGCCCGCTTGCAGCAGGAACCCGGCAGGGCAGACTCTGCCTGTGTGCTGCTTTGTGCATTTTTGAGTTCTGATCGTGGAACTTACTGCCACCTTCCCAGGGTTCGCTGGGCAGACAGACCAGAAGAGGCTGGGATTGGGGTCTGCACAGAAGACTGTCTGAGGGGCTTGCCTGGTGCGACCAGCTAACCAGAGCTGGGAAGGGGGACCGGAACCTGCCTGCCTCTCCTGCAGCCTGGGAGAACCACCCCCAACAGGAAAGGGGCTGGTTCAGCTCACTGAGGACCCAGATCCCCCTGCAGGGCACAGTCCTGAAGGGGAAGGGAGAACTGTTCACAGGAGGACATTACAAGAATAAGACACTGAGGGATTGTAGTTTGGGAACTGGAGGAAAAGCTGAAAACCCCTTCTGGGGGCTGGGCAAGCAAAGAGCTCACTGGAATGTTCTTTAATCAAACCCACTGAGCCTAGGCTGCTGAAACAACCCATACAGAAAAGGAAACATACCGAAATCAAACTGAAACTGCAGCCAGCCAGAGCATGGGGAACTAGAATCAAAGGACAGGGTAGGGACTGAGAAGCTGGCTGTGGAGCAGAGACTAACTCCCCCACAGTGAGTGCCTGACAGTGAAACCTCTAAGTAAGGGGAGTGATACCCTGAGCTACACTAGCCATCCTGCACCCTAAAGACTCTACTACAGAAGACTCTGGAGTAAGACCAGGCAACTACAAAGTTGCAAAATAGCTGAAAAGAGGAAGTGGTCCACAGAGAGCCTCAGATTAACCATCTACCTAAGGACACCAGAGTCAAACATAGAGAGCTCCACACATTGGCTGATACAAATGTACCTCGGAGGAGAATGGAAATCAGCACACAAAACAGTGAGTCAAAGAAAACAAGCTGCCCAGAAGAAACCCAACTGATTTTGTTTGTTTGTTTGTGAATTGTTTTTTCTCTTTTTCCCTTAGGAAGAAGTGAAAGGGAAAAAAAATATTTGTTTCTTCTTCTTTTTAAATTTTATAATAATTAAATTATTTTTAATTTTTAATTTTTTTCTTATTTTATTTTATTTTTAAAAAGAATTTTGGCCCAACTGGGTGTGACTCAACAGTTGAGGGTCAACCTCGGATCCAGGAGATCAGGGTTCGATTCCTGGTCAGAGCACATGTCCAGGTTGTGGGCTGGATCCCCAGTCTGGGGCGTATAAGAGGCAGCTGATCAATGACTCTCTCATCATTGATGTTTCTATCTATCTCTCTCCCTCTCCTTTCCTCTCTCGGAAATCAATAAAGATATTTTTTTTAAAAAAAAAGAGAGAATTTTGTTTTGCTTAGCTTATTTTTTGTTTTCTTTCTCTATTTTGTTTTGTTTCTTTGCTTAGTTTTGTTTTATCCTTGCTTCTAATAGCAAGACTTCCTCGATAATCTTGCTTAATGGTTGGGACTTTATCATTAAAACCAACAAATTTACTGCTTTTCTCTATAATTTCCCCAAAATCTCTTATTGGACTTCCTACCTGCCCTGGCTTTATCTCTCTCTCTCCTCTCCATCCGTTGGTATAATTTTCTTTTTTCTTTTTTTTTCTTTCTTCTTCTTCTTCCTTTCCTTCTTTCTTTTGTTTGCCTCCTTTCTGTCTTCCTGTCTTTTTGTTTGATTGTTAGTTTCTTTTATTCTCTTTAATGTATTTTTAGTTCTTCATTTTCAACTATTATCCTATTCTTAGTCTCCCCATTAATTGTTTGCTGGCCCTTCTTTTGGAATCTTTTCTCTGCCTCTATTATTTTCCAGTAGCTTCTCTATTTTTTACATTTTACTTTATTATTATTATTTTCTAAATTTTAGTCACTATTAACAACACTATACTTCTCTCTCTAAGCTTTACTTTTCTTTCTTTTTCTAAGCTATTTTTTTTCCTCTGGAATTTGTGTTCTCCCTTCACTCTCCCAGTTCTATTTTCACATGGGTTGTTTTCAGTGTGACTGTGAAGATACTTTGTAAGATACTCCTTCTTTCTTGAAAGTATAGTTGAGTACTGTCCTCCCTTGCCAGCGCCTGTACAACAGCTTATATGATGAGGTTGGGGCTGAGACACACAGTTAGCCAACCTGAGAGGAGAGTCCTCCCAAGGACTGGTCAACGACACTCTAGATCCAACCACAATGGAAGAACCCAAAGAACCCACAAAAGGGACACGCACAAAAGGGACACACCTAGAGCAAAGAGCTCAGGAGTATAAGGAAAATACACTTCTGAGGTCCACTGGTCTCACAAGACAAAATCCTTCCCCACAAGACTGGGAGATAGCAAATATACCTAATATATAGATACAAACACTAAGACATACCAAAATGGGGAGAAAAAGAAACAACACCTAAATTAAAGAAAAGGAAAAATCACCAGAAAAAGACTTTGATGAGATGGAGTTAAACAAGCTATCAGAGAGTTCAGAATATTGATTATGAAGATGTTCAAGGAACTTAAGACAATAGATGATAAGATTGAGAATCTTAGTGGAAACATAAAAAAAGAGATACATAACATAAACAAAAATCAGACAGAGATAAAGAATGCTGTATCTGATATCAAGAATGTACTGGAAGGAATTAAAACAGACTTAGTGAAACAGAGGATAGAAAAAGGGACTTAGAAGAAAAGGTAGAAAAAAATCACTCAATCAGAGCAGTAAAAAGAAAAAACACTTAAAAAGCATGAGGACAGTCTAAGGAAGCTTTGGGACTACATGAACTGAAACAACATTAGCATTATAGGAGTGCCAGAGGGGGAGGAAAGAGAGTAAGGGATAGAGAACTTGGTGGAGGAAATAATTACAAAAAACTTCCCTATGCTGTCAAGGGAGAAAGCCTCACCACTTCAGGAAGCACAGAGAGTTCCAAATAAGAGAAACCCAAAGAAACTCACTCCAAAATACATCATAATTGAAATGGCAAATGTCAAAGACAAAGAGAAAATATTAAGGGCGGCAAGAGAGAGACAAGCAGTGACCTACAAGGGAACCCCATAAGGCTGACAGCTGATTTCTCAACAGAAACTCTTCAGGTCAGAAGGGAGTGACATGAAGTTCTCAAAGTAATGAAAAGCAAGAACCTGCAATCAAAACTGCTTTATCCAGCAAAGCTATCATTAAAAATTGAAGGTGAAATAAAGATCTTCCTAGACAAAAGAAACCTAAAAGAGTTTAGTACCACCAAACCAGCATTGCAAGAAATGCTAAAAGGACTGCTCTAAGGAAAAGAAGAAATATTGAGAGAAAGGTACACCATCATAAAGGGGAAATGGTATTAAATAAATATCTATTAATAGTAATCTTAAATGTAAATGAAATAAATGCTCCAATCAAAACACATAAAGTAGCTGAATGGATAAGAAAACAGGAGCCAAATGTATGCTGTCTACAAGGGACCCACCTGAGAAAAAAAGTCTCACACAGGCTAAAAGTAAAAAGATGGATAAAAATATTCCATGCAAATGGAAAGGAAAAGAAAGTTGGAGTAGCAACTCTTATTTCTGACAAAACAGACTTCAAAATAAAGACCATAACAAGAGACAAAGATGGTCTGTACATAATACTAAAAGGATTAATACAACAAGAGGAAATGACCCTTATAAACATTTATGCACCCAATATAGAAGCACCTAAATATATAAAAAATTGCTTGGTGGGCTTTAAGGGGGAGATTTTCAGCAACACAATCATAGTGGGGGACTTTGACACCCACTGTTAGCATTGGCCAAATCATCAAGACAAAAAATCAACAGGGAAACACAGACCTTAAATGAATCACTAGAACTAATGGATTTAATTGATATTTATTTCATCCCAAAACAGCAGAATACACATTCTTCTCAAGTGCACATGGAACATTCTCAAAAATAGATCACATGTTAGGGCACAAGGAAAGTCTCAACAAATACAAGAAGATTGAAATCCTATCAAACATCTCCTGGGATCACAATGCCATGAAACTAGAAATCAACCACTAGAAAAAAACTCAAAAATATTCAAACACATGGAAGTTAAATAGCATGTTATTAAACAATGAATGGGTTACCAATGAGATCAAGGAAGAAATTAAGCACTTCATGGAAAAAAAAGAAAATGAACACACAACAACCCAAAATCTATGGGACACAGCGAAAGCAGTCTTGAGAGGAAAATTCATAGCATTACAGGCCTATCTCAAGAAACAAGAAAAAGATCCAATGAACCATCTAACACAACAACTACAAAACTGGAAAGAGAACAGCAAGAAAAGCCCTGAGGAAGTAGAAGGAAGAAAATAATAAAGATCAGAGCAGAAAGTAATGACATAGAGACTAAAAAAAAACACTACAAAATATCAATGAAATCAAGAACTGGTTCTTTGAAAAGGTAAATAAGATTGATGCACCTTTAACCAGACTCATGAAGAAACAAAGAAGGAGGACCCAAAAAAATAAAATCAGAAATGAAAGAGGCGATACATCAAGTGACCCAAGAGAAAAACAAAGGATTGTAAGAAAATACTATGAGTAACTATATGCCAACAAACTGGACAACATGGGGGAAATGGACAAATTCCTAGAAGAATACAACCTTCCAAAGATGAGTCAAGAAGAGGCAGATGCCCGGCCAGGTGTGGCTCAGCAACTGAGTGTCAATATAGGATCCAGGTGATGGGGGCTCGATTTCCAGTCAGGGGACATGCCTGGGTTGCAAGCTCAATCCCTAGTCGGGGGCATGCAGGAGGCTGCCAATCAATGACTCTCTCATCATTGATGTTTCTATCTCCCTCTCTCCCTCTCCTTTCCTCTCTCTGAAATCAATAAAGATATATTTAAAAAAATAAAATAAAATTGGAATATATCTACACATTAAAAAAAAAAAAAAGAAGAAGCAGAAAACCTGAATAGGCAAAAAACAACTAATGAAAATTAAGCAGTAATTAAAAAACTCCCAGCAAACAAAAGTCCTGGACCAGATGAATTTACAGGTGAGTTTTACCAAACATTCAAAGAAGAATTAACACCTATTCTATTGGAACTATTCCAGAAAATTCAAGAGGAAGGAAAACTCCCAAACTCTTTTTATGAGGTCAGTTTCATTCTAATCCCCAAACTAGATAGACACTTCAAAGAAAGAAAATTATAGGACAATATCTTGATGAACATAGATGCTAAAATCTTCACTGAAATAATAGCAAACTGGATCCAGCAATACATTAAAAAGATCATACATCATGACCAAGAGGGATCTATTCCATGGATGCAAGGCTGGTATAACATCCGCAAATCATTAAATGTCATACATCACATAAACAAAATGAAGGACAAAAATCATATGATCACATCAATAGATGCAGAAAAAGCATTTGACAAAATCCAGCACCCATTTCTGATAAAAACTCTCAGCAAAGTGGGAATAAAGGGATCATACCTCAACATAATAAAGGCCATATATGACAAACCTACAGCCAACATCATACTCAATGGTAAAAACTAAAACCATTTCCCTTAAAAACAGAAATAAGACTGGGATGTCCACTTTTTTTTTTTTTTCAAATAAATCTTTATTGATTTCAGAGAGAGGAAAGGAGAGGGGGAGAGAGACAGGAACATCAATGATGAGAGAGTCATTGATCAAGCCCGCAACCCGGCATGTGCCCTGACCAGGAACCGAACCCCTATCACCTGGATCCTAGGTCAATAATCAACTGCTGAGTCACGCCCGGCCAGGCTGGGATGTCCACTTTCAACATTCTTATTTAACATATTACTAGAAGTCCTTGCCACAGCCATCAGACAGGAAGAAAACATAAAAGGTATCCAAACTGGAAAAAAGGAAGTAAAACTGTCATTATTTGCAGATGACATGATATTGTACAAAGAAAATCCTAAAGTCTCCATCAAAATACTACTAGATTTGATAAACGAATTTGGCAAGGTAGCTGGATACAAAGTCAACATCTGTAAATCAATGCATTCTTATACACCAACAATGAACTTTCAGAGAGAGAAACTAAAAAAGCAGCACCATTTACAATTGCAACTAAAAAAATAAGATACCTAGGAATAAACTTAACCAAGGATGTAAAAGACTTGTACTCGAAAAAAGACATGACACTGAAAAAAGAAACAGAGGAAGATATAAACAAGTGGAAGAATATACCATGCTCATGGATTGGAAGAATTAATATTATTAAAATGTCCATACTACCCAAAGCAATTTAGAAATTCAATGCAATTCCTATAAAATACCAACAGCATATGTCACAGATTTAGAACAAACATTTCAAAAACTTATATGGAACCAAAAAAGACCCCGAAGAGCTTCAGCCATCTTGAGTAAAAAGAACAAAGTGGGAGGGATCACTTTGTCAGACATCAAACTGTACTACAAAGCCATTGTAATCAAAACGGCCCAGTATTGGTACAATAACAGACATATAGATCAATGAAACAGAACAGAGTCCCCAGAAATAATCCCACACAATTATGGACAGTTAATATTTGACAAAGGAGGCAAGAGCATACAGTGGAGTAAAGATAGTCTCTTCAATAAGTGGTGCTAGGAAAATTGGACAGCTACATGGAAAAAAATGCAACTAGACCACCAACTTTCACCATACACAAAAATAAACTCAAAACGGATAAAAGACTTAAACATAAGTCATGAAGCCATAAAAATCCTGGAAGAAAACATAGGCAGTAAAGTCACCAGCATCCCATGTAGTGGAATTTTCACTGATGCATCTCCTGGGGCAAGAGAAACAAAAGAAGAAATAAACATATGGGACTACATCAAAGTAAAAAGCTTCTGCACAACAAAAGAAATCAGACTCAAAATACAAAGGAACCCCATGGTCTGGGAAAACATATTTGCCTAGTATGAATCTGATAAGGGGCTAATTTCCAAAGTGTACAAAGAACTCACACTACTCAGCAAGAGGAAGACAAACAACCCAATTAAGAAATGGGCAAAGGACCTAAATAGACACTTCTCCAAAGAGGACATACAGATGGCCAAGAGACACATGAGAAAATGCTCAACCTCCCTAATCATCAGAGAGATGCAAATTAAAACCACAATGAGGTATCACTTCACACCTGTAAGAATGGTTACCATCAACAAATCAACAAACAAGTTGTGCTGGAGAGGATGTGGAGAAAGGGGAACTCTAGTCCACTGCTGGTGGGAATGCAGACTGGTGCAACCACCATGAAAAACAGTATGGAAGTTCCTCAAAAAATTAAAAATGGAACTGCCTTTTGAGTCACTGATCCCACTTTTAGAAATGTATCCTAAGAATCCTGAAACACTAATCAGAAAGAATATATGCATCCCTATCTTCATAGCAGCAGAATTTGCAATAGCTAAGATCTGGACACAGCCCAAGTTCCCATCAGTAGATGAGTGGATAAAAAGCTGTGGGATATATACACCATGGAATACTACACAGATATAAAGAAGATGGATCTTGTATCCTTTGGGACAGTATGGATGGACTTGAAGAAAAGTATGCTAGGTGAAATAGGCCAGTCATAGAAAGACAAACATCACATGATCTCGCTTATATGTGGAATCTAATGAACTTAATAAACTGATGAACAGAATAGATTCAATGCCTTGGAAGCATACATAGATCAGACTGACGAATGTCAGAGGGATGGAGGAGGGCAGGTGGAAGGAAGGAGGGGGAGAGAGTAACCAAAGAATTTATATAAATATATGCACAACTCAAGGACATGGACAATGGTGGGGAGAGGGACTGGGAAGGGGGATGGGACGGGGTGGAATGGGTCATTGGCGAGAAAAAGGGACATTTGTAATATTTAAAACAAAAATAAATAAATAAATAAATAAATAAATAAATAATAAATAAACAAAAGAGATGGTGAAATAAAGACGTTCACAGACAAAAAAGGTTTAAAGGAGTTTATCACCACCAAACCACCACTGCAAGAAATGTTAGAGACTGCTGTAATAAGAAGTAGAATATTTGGTAAAGCTCCCCTTTGAGGCTGTCAGGACCAGTGCTTTTGTTTGCTGCAAGTTTTTTTGTTTAATTGCTGCTTTGATTTCATCAGTTGTTGCTGGCCTATTCAGGTTTTCTGATTCTTCCTGATTCAGGTTTTCCTGATCTCACTCATATGTGGAATCTAATGAACAAAATAAACTGATCCATAGATCCAAAGTACTTGTTTGCCATGCTTTACTTTTAGTCCAGTGTCAGTAAAGGATGGCAAACAAGTACTAAAAGCATGGAACAGACTGATGAATCTCAGAGGGAAGGTAGGGGTGGGGGAGTGGGTGGGGAGAGATTAATCAAAGAACTTATATACATATATGCATAAGGCCTGCAGAGGGAGGAGTGGATGGAGGGAATCAATGGGGAAAAGGGGGGACATCTTTTTTTCAAAAATAAAGATAAATTAAAAAAGTAAAACTAAAAAAGAGGAAACTACTGTAAAGTGACCAATGTTAATTTAAGGATGTGTACTAAATTGGGAGATCAGAATCTCCCACTTCTTTATTTGGGGTTGTCACAAATAAGAGGTTGTTGAATCTGTACATCAGATGGGCTGGTTTGCAGTTCAGTGGTACCTGGTGATAATAATTCAAAGTTTGCTTTTCCATCCCTGGTTTTTACACCTCTTATGTCCCTGTAGTGTGGACACTGAGCTGACAGGGCTAGAAGCCTTGAGACTGAAGGTCTGAGACCTATGAACTGATGAGATGTCAAATACTTTTTGCTTTCTTCTTGAAGGTCAGCCAAATCACTTATACAAAACACAATTGTTGCCTTTTTTGCCTGTCCCTAAGTTAGTTCATATAGCAAATTACTGATCTTTATCTGCCTTGGTTAAATAGTGATGGCGGGTACCTTGGGGATCCCCTCTCACCATGGGCTGGATGGGGAGGTGAAATAGGGTGGTGGCCCTGGATCTTCCTGATTTTTAAATCCAATTGGACTGCAACCAAGCTTTCCTTTGGGGTGTCCATGAGTGACCCAGCAACTAGGTAAGAAGGCTTAGGGTGTTCTTTGCTCTGGGAGTCCCAGGAAGGGAAAGGCAGAAACATCATGGTAGAATCAAGCCAGCCCAAACTTGGTCAGGCAGCAGTGGGTGGGGACCACAATGCTTGTCTAGACTCTAGGACCAACCAGGAGAACCTAAGATTGGGAAGGCCAAAGGAGAAGCCCAGCTTCCTGGGTGCCAGGGGCATTTGGAGCACTGAAAGGAGGAGAGAAATGGTTGCTGTAGATTAAACCAAAAGTGAGGCAAAGGGGCCCAGCTGATTTTGGAATTAAATGTGGCAAAAGGAGGCATGGACACTGCAATTTCCTTTTGTTCTTTTCTTTTGTTTTAAAATGTCAAAGGGATTATGAAACATGTGAGAAACTAACATGCGTAGTCAAGAGCTAGATTGCTTTATTCTGTTTAATCAGTCCATGCTCTTCTTTGAATGTTTGTCCCTAAGGTCCCCCAAGTGTTCTCATGCTCTGTTGATGAAGGTTGTGGAACTTAGTTGCATAAGAACCTTATGGCTGACAGAATGATGCCACAAATGGAGCTACTCATATTTCTGGTATGTTCTGTTGGGGATACAGGTTTGGGGGATTAGAGGCCACATGTATGAGAGTAGTGCCATAAATTTCCAAAGGAAAGAAGAATATCTTTCAAATTATTAGTGTGCTTGATTCTACAATCCATTTTCCCCATTTTCAATATGAACTTTGACAAGAAAGGTGTTTATGCTCTTAGACCTGTCAAAGTGACTTTTTAACACAGTAGTTTACTATGTTTTTGATACCTGTCTTGTGTGTGTCTGTAGGGGGGGGCGGGGGGGGAAGGGGTGTTGTGTGTAAATAGCTGGAAAACCCAGTAATAAAGCAATATGATCATTGCTGTCTTTGAGGTGGCGCAGAGAGTTTCTTGTGGGGGTTGGAGCCTGGAATCTCTGTATACCCCCTGTGGTCAACCCTCTATTATCTCTTGTCTCTTCTACTGCTCCACCTCCTCACTGGTCTTCCTGTGTTCAAATTGGCAATCAGAGAGCAAAGATTCTTGAGGCCACATCCACCTGTGTTATTTCCCTGCCTAGAACCCTTCCATTGCATCCCACTGTGTATGGCCATAGAGGGTCCTTCAAATTCCAGCTAGCCAATCTGCCCACACCTTTTTGCTTCCCTATGTTGATCTCAACAGAGGTGAGTCTTTGGGTGCCTTGGTCACAGCACTCACAGGGTGGGCCAACTGAGCACCACCTGTCACCATGCACATGACAGGGGCACTGGGACCATAACCTTTTTCTATCTCACCCTCTAAGGAAGGGGCCTGATCAGATGACAACAAACCATGAGTGAAGCTGAGTGGTCCCTCTCAGCTCGTTTAGAACAGCCCCTCTACTTGCCATTGCAATTTTGTTCAGAAGTGTTTGATGATCCTGAAGCAGTGGGTATAGAAAAAAGAGCCCTGGTGTAGAAGTCAGAAGTCCTGGGTTGTAGTCCCACTCTACAAGTAGCTCTTGAGGAGTCTTCTTCATTCTTCTTTTTCCTCATCTGTAAAATCGAAATACAATAACAATACTTACCTACAGGGAGCATTGCCCTCTCTTCTTCCTGGATTGTTTGGTTGAAAAATTGCTGAACCTCAGGGATTTTTCCCGATTTACTTTATACTACATTTTTGTTGATTCAGATTCTGCCTGTGCATGTAATCAGACCTTGTTGTTTCATTGCAAATCCTTTAAATTCATCACATACTGCACTGGAAAGTCCACCATTTCATTACAGTCCCTTGGCAGGAAAATTGGCTCCCTCTCATGACCCAGCCACTTCTGGACCACTATGGAAGATCTTTTCTTAAATATGTACTTAACAGCTTGCACCATTGGAGTGTGGTGGGCTGTGTGAGGTCTCCTGGGACAGTGCAGGCACAAGTGTGAACATGGCTTGCTCCCTTCCCTCTCCTGGGTCTCTGCACCTTTGGCAAGGACTTGTCTAGGGGACACTGGACTGAGTTGGGGAGACAGACCCAGTCTTCTTGGCTCAAGATGAATTGCTGTTGGGTCTATGGACTTGAGACCACTCCCATCCCTGTCTTAAATCTTGCTTCCTTTGTTGCACACTGAGCCCACCCCACTTGCTCTGCCTTCCTTGGGGGCTGGGGAACACCACCTTCCATTATCTCCCTTGTTCCAGTGGTGCTGAGCCAGCTCAGGTAGAAACTGCTGGCTTCATTAGAGAAGCAGGGTGCAGCATTGGAAAGGGGGAACCAGGGAACCCCTGGGAAGTCTTCACTGGTGTAATATATAACACATGCACATACTTATATATATGCAGGCATGCATGCACTCACACATACACATGCACAAGCTCATATGTGTACATGCTCTCACACCCATGTTCTTGCACACATGCACATGTATACATGTGCACCCACACCCACACATACCCATACCCATACACATACACACAGGCACACATGCTTACACATAAAGCCAGCCTTGCCTTTGCATCTCTGGTCTTCATGGGCTGACAGGTGTTGATCCCCCTACTCTAATGCACTGTCCTCTTCCACAGCCCTCCAATCTGCAGGCTAGATGGATGTGATGGCTTCCTTTGCCACTGCACCCCCAATCCAAAAAAGTCTGGCTCTGCATTTGAGTCTTCTCTATCTTCTCTTTATCGCTTACATTGTTCTACTTCTACCATAAAGTGGGGACCCACTGGGTAAAATGGGTGGTCTAATATCATCCCGTAGCCTCAATGGCCATTTGGCCCTGTTGTTTCATCATTTAGTGTGACCTTAGAGCTTGGGCCCTGGGAACTGCTGTGGGGAAGGCTCAGGGCTGTACACCCAGGTTTGGCACTTGTGCCCAGTCAATTGGCTTGTAATGGTGTACTACTTTTCCCTTACTGTGCCTACAAAGGGAAGCCAAGAAAAGAAACAGTTCAGCCATTCTTAAACCATGGTGTCACTCTCAGAAATGTAGTCAACATGCCCATTTGAACCTCTGACTCTTGATCTTTTCCTTTTCATAGCTTGGACAAACATTTCTGTTTCCAAGCCAAACATTTCTCCCACAGTCATTTTTGTGAATCGCATACAAGGTTGGGTTCTTTTGGTTTTATTTTGATTAGCTTGATCTAGCTTTTTTCTAACCTCACAGCAACATCGTCCATTTTTCTGGGGCTTTGAGGAAAATGGCACTGGTGGCCTGAGCATCATGAAGAGGACTGGGTTTGAGTTTTGATTCTGTCATATATGGTATGATCTTAGGAAAAGCAATGAACCGATAGTAACCACCCTCAGGGACCCTGGAGGGCTGAGCAACAGAATTCAGGTGCAAGAGTGCTATAAACCGTAGTCATACCTAGGTTTGCTTGCTGTTTTTGCTTGTTAATAATTCTCACTTGAGGGGAAGCAACTATGTTTGGAGTCTGGCCTTCTGGGATCCATTAAGATAGGCCTTCTGCTATCCTGCAGAGAGAGCATGGTTTTAGTTGGACTATTGGCTCATTTGAATTAGGACCCATCCTAATGATTTCACTTTTACCTGATCACTTCTGTAAAGATCCTATGTCCAAATGTGGTCATATTCTGAGGTGTTGAGGGTTATGGTTCTAACAAATCTTTTTTTCAGGGACGTGGTGGTGCATGGGAGGGATGGGACACAACTGAATCTATAAGAATGGCTCTCAGAGCCTGGGCATCCTTAGCCCAGATGGAGTCTTCCCTAGCTCAGGGACTGCAGGCTCACTCCCTACTCAGCGTGGCTGTGGTGTCAATTTGATCAGCAATTCCAGAAAAAGGAAGGATATTACTGCCTTCTAAGCCCAAAACGAGGCTGGGGAAGTGGCTCTGAGGAAAGCACAGATGTTCAACAAGGGGTTGATGCCTCAGATGGTTGAGGCTCTGTCTCTTCTTGGGAACCCAGGAGTGGCTCTGAGAGAGAACAAAGGGTAAAAAACAACAACAGTCCATGGGCAGTGCAAAAAGGGGCCTGAGACCAGGGGAGAGATCAGGAATACTGGGTTTAACTTGGAAATTGTGGAAAATCAAAATGTGGGGACTCTACTGTTTTTCATCACACTGAGTTTCCCAAGGTGGGACCACAAATAGAGTTTAACTGTAATCTATTCAGATCCAAATGCCTCTCACACATTTGAAGGAGAGCTCTGAACAGCTTGTTGGCCTTCTTGTGCTCTGTAGCCAATGTGGCTGGATTTATCTTGAGCAAGGAATATCCAGGCTCAGTGAGATGCTTAGTGTGGTATCTATCTATTGGGAAACAGTTGTGGAGGGGTCTCACTGGTGTGGCTGCTCACCACATGAGGCACACCTGATATCCAGCCTGTTTTCTCAGGGAAAGAGAAGTAGTTGTCCAAAGCCTCCTATTGGTCGGGAGAAACCAGGAAACACAAACTCTCCAAGAAGGGCCCAGGCATGGCCAACCTTATTTCCTTGGAGGGCATTGTTTCTTTCTGGTACTTGAGTTCTTTCTGAGTTAAGTTTATAGTGTTGCTAGATCATTATGCCCATGTGATAGGATCCAAACCACAGAGGTAGCAACAGTGAATGTGTTTTTTGTTTACTGCAAATAAGTTTTGAAAAGAAATTGAAAATGGTTCTTCCAGACCTCTTCCACAGTGATTGAGATGATACGTTTTGTTTTATTCCTTTACCAATAACAATGCTGAGATCTTATGGGCAAGAATTTTATTTAAATTCAGAAGGTAGCCAGCCTCAATAGCAGCTTAGCTCTCTCTCTCTCTCTCTTTTTTTTTTTGAGTGTTATTATTTTTTATTATTTATTATAAATAATAATAAACATGTTATTTTAACCGCTTGTTAATTACATACAAGAGCCCTCCCCCCTTTTAGAATGTTTTGTTCATTTTGGCATGGCATCTTAATACTTACATAGGCTAGTTTTTTTTTTATGTATAATTTTTATTTTTGTTTAAAGTAGTACAGATGTCCCTTTTTCTCCCCAATGACCCGTTCCCCGCCAGTTCCTTTGCCCTCCCCAGTCACTCTCCCCACCATTGTCCATGTCCTTGGGTTGTGCATATATGCATATAAATTCTTTGGTTACTCTCTCCCCCTCCACCCCCACTCCCCCCTCCCTCTGACATTTCATCAGTCTCAACTATGCTTCCATGTCATTGAATCTATTCTGCTCATCAGTTTATTAAGTTCTTTAGATTCCACATATGAGATCATGTGATATTTGTCTTTCGCTGCCTGGCTTATTTCACTTAGCATAATATTCTCCAGGTCCATCCATAATGCCCCAAAGGGTACGAGATTCTTCTTCTTTATAGCTGCATAGTATTCCATGGTGTAAATGTCCCACAGCTTTTTAATCCACTCATCTACTGATGGGTACTTGGGCTGTTTCCAGATCTTAGCTATTGTAAACTGTGCTGCTATGAACATCGGGGTACATATATCCTTTCTGATGAATGTTTCAGGATTCTTAGGATACATTCCTAGGAGTGGAATCACTGGATCAAACAGCAGCTCCATTTTTAATTTTTTGAGGAACCTCCATAGTGTTTTTCATAGTGGCTGCACCAGTCTGCATTCCCACCAGCAGTGTACTAGAGCTCCCCTTTCTCCACACCCTCGCCAGCACAAGTTGTTTGTTGACTTGTTGATGGTAGCCATTCTGACAGGTGTGAAGTGATACCTCATTGTGGTTTTAATTTGCATCTCTCTGATGATTAACTTAGCTCTCATTTTAATGTTTCTCATGGTTGTTGTTTTTTGTTTGTTTGTTTCTCCTGGGAGAGACTCATGAGGAAGCTCTTCTTGTCCTCTCAAGTATGGGGCTGAATTTCCTCTGTCCCTTTCACTCCTGAACCTTTCTGGCCATTTGACATGGCACAGGATGAACAAGGCCCCTACATGGCACCTCAAAACCAAACCAGCAAGTGTTGTCTCTCAGTGGCAAAGTTATGGCTCCAGATAGAGGATCTGTGAGGCATCTTTGGCAAAATACTAGCTTTAGTGTGACTTTGCATCTGACTGAGATGGGGTGGCTCTACACACTTCAAAGCACAAACACATACTGTGCACACTCCAGGGGTGGACCCAGGCCATAGCATGGTCTGTGGTGGTAAAAGGCCCAAGTTCCTGGATGGTGTAGACACTGGCTTTCCAATTCTATCATTAGCCAGGGAGATCTGGCTACAGGAAAGCATGGGCCAAGAAGCAGCAGTGACTGAGGTAAACAGGTATTTCCCAGGTACTCCAGGTGCTTTTTAGATTGCAGCACAAGACTGAAAGAAATGTGATCATTCTCCCAATATCTAGTACTGTTTGCTAGTTACCCTTGACAATGACCAGAGTCTGAGCTTTGGGCATCCTGGGTAGGATCTTCTTGTTATCATTAGTGTCACACCATGGTTTCTGAACTCAGGGTCTTGTTTGCCAGCTCATTTTCATGAAGGTACTTCTACCTTAAGGCTTGTCCTATCATAGCCTGGTCATTCTTGTATAACAAGCTACCTAGTCATCCTGCTAAGAGCCACCTGCACTTGTGAGGCAAGGAACTCCAAGTGGACATCTGCCCAGCTAGAGTCAATGCTCTGTTTAAATAGACTAAGCTAATTTGTTGGCACTTTGCTGTGATTGAACTTGTGTGTTTGGAATGAGATTAACTTTAAATTTAAATACCATTAGTAGTGTCTCCTGGGTAAGACTTTCCAAACTGAGGAGTTAAACAAGGTGGTTCATACCATGTGTGTGTAATGGAACTGTTGCTTTGAGTATTGCAGAATTGGGTGGGCTGTTTGTTAGTTGAAGGTAGCTGTCTCTGTATGGTTGCTTTGTTTTGTTTTAAACTATTTTCTACACCAGATTTGGGAGAGGTTACTTTTAACGAAAAATGTTTTTTTAAGAGCAAATTGCTTTTGCCATCAGTCTATGCCCTTCTTCTACCTGGTTGCCAAGACACCCCCGTAATGTCCTTGAAGAGACATTTAGGTACAGGGGGATCAAGAGACCAATTGATCCCAGAGGATCCTCTGAGCTCTGATGTTCCCAAACTATATGAATCAAAGATCAGTTAGTGGGGGGAAATATTTGCAAATCATGTATTTTATAGGGGAATTATCCAGAATATCTAAAGAAGTCAATAATAAAAAGACAAATAACTCAATTAAAAATGGAAAAGCAATATGAATAGACACTTCTACAAATAAGATACAGTATATACACATGGCCAATGAGTACATGAAAAGGTACTCAACATCACTAAACATTAGGGAAATGCAAATGCAAATCAAACCTACAATGAGAGAACACTTCACAGCCACTAGGTTGGCTATAATTTAAGAAAAAAGAAAATAAGTGGTGTGATGGTATGGTGAAATTGGGACCTTCATATATTGCCACTGGGAATATAAAATGGTCTAGGGACATTGGAAAATAGTCTAACAGTTCCTCAAAAAGTTAAACATAGAGTGACCATATGGTCCAGCAATTCCAGTCTTAGGTTATCTACCCCAAAGAACTGAAATTCTATGTCCAAGCAAAAAGTGGTACACAAATGTTCATATTAGCATTCTTCATAACAGCAAAAAGTGGAAGCAACTAAAATTTCCATCAATGAAGAACTGTGCAAACAAAATGTGGCATATCCATATTATAGAATGTTAATCAGCCATAAAAAGAATGAAATACAGATACATGATACAAGATGGATGAACCTTAAATACAGTAAATAAAAGAAGCCAATCACAAAAGAGATGGATCACAGTTTGCATGATCCCATTTATCTAAAATGTCAACAATAGGTAAATCCATAGAAACATGAAGCAGATTAGTGGTTCCCCAGGACAGGGAGGAGTGGAGGAATATCTGGTAATAGCTATAGAGTTTCTTTTGGGGATGATGTAAATATTCTGGAATTAGATAGTGGTGATGGTTGCACAACCTTGTGACTATATTAAAAACTACACTTTCAAAGGGTGAATTTTATGGTATATGTGTTATATCCCAATTTTTTCAATTACAATAAACAAAGTTTAAAAAATATCAGTTGGGATTCCTCACTGCTTATCAAAGAAATGAATGTTAACTATTAATCTTGGTGAGATCTAGCATCTACACCCTTTAGCCTCTGTTTTTTCTACCGCCTAAAACTTGCTAAGGCCTATTTGAACTTAATCTCTATGATAAGCTGCAAGCAGGGGCAGGAATAACATATAGGACTGGGCTTTAATTCTCTATTCTCAAAGAGTCCCAGTGCTGAGAGAAACATGTCTCTGAAGAATTTTATAGAGATTGTCTAACGTCACAGTTAAGAATTTGTTCTGGAGCTAAACAGTCTGGGATTGGAATTCCAGTCTCCTACCTTATGGTTCTGTGACTGGTGCAAGTCACTTAACCTCTCTGAGCCACCACATCCTCTTGTATAAAATCAGTAATCTCAGTACCCACCTCCCCAGTATTGTTGTGAGGATTAAATGAACATAAAGCCTTTAGCATAGTGCCTGATGTATGATTAGTACTTGATAAATGGTCTAGATGGCTGGGTTGGGGGAAGGGTGCCACAGTGGGCAGTAAACCAGTGTGCTTGGTTTAGGAGGTTGCAGTCCTTTCTCTATTACTTACTAGCTATGACTTTGGGCAATCACCTACCCTCACTGATGCTCAGTTTCTAAGTCTGTAATAGTGGACACTTATGCTGCTTTTTCACCCATACCAGCCTGCCTCTGAAGCCTTTTTTAAAAATTTATCTTTACTGCTGAAAGTATTACAGATGTCCCTTTTTTTTTCTCATTGACTCCCTCTACTCCGCCCTGCACCTCACCCCCAGGCCTTCACCACACTATTGCCTGTGTCCATGGGTTATGCATATATGCATGTAAGTTCTTTGGTTAATCTCTCCCCACCTCGCCCCCCCCCCCACATTCCCTCTGAAATTTGTCAGTCTGTTCCATGTTTCTATGTCTCTAGATCTATTTTGTTCATCAGTTTATTTTGTCCATTAGATTCCTCATATGAGTGAGATCATGTGATACTTGTCTTTCTCTGACTGGCTTAATGAGGAAAAAGGGTCTGTGTGGCTTTGGCAGAGGGTGTTTCTGTTTCAGAGAACTTGGTTCCACGTGCCTCAAAATGGTACCTCCTGGGCCAGTGCCTGCCCTCTTTTCTAGCTACATTCTGTTCCAATGGACCATGACCTGGCTCAAATGCCCAAGGAAGGGCACAAGACCCATGCAAGGCTGTAGCCCTGTGGTGTAGACCACGGTTCCAGCCTCAGCTCCTCCATGGACTATGTGGTCTTGGGCAAGGTTTCCACTTTCCCATCTGGTCAGAGAGGAGCCCGGGCTGGATGGTATCTAAGGCCTGTCCAGGTCAGACCTCAGTAATTCCTCTCTGGCATGCACCATTCCCTCCTGCTTCCCCTCCTTTGGACGGAAAGGGTGGACTGAAGGCCCAGGTGAGCCTATCAGTATTGTTTGTTTTGATTCCCAGTCTGTGATGAGGAGCCCACTTATGCAGCTCTCATATGAGAACTCACCATTTCCCCCAGCCCATGAAGCATTGAAAGCTCTACACTATCATCAAAAAGTGTTGTTTGGCCCTGTTCAAAGAACTTTTAGAAAAAAAGTCATTCCCAGCTCAAGTGAGCATAATGGGAGATTGACCTAAATATTATTTGACTTGCCACTCTCTTCTTCTTGATTGCAAGCAGATCCAAGTGTGGCTCCTTCTTTAATTTTTTTATTGTGGTATAATATATGTAACTTCAAATTTACCATTTTAACTATTTTTAAGTGTCCATTTCAGTGGCATTAAGTACATTCAGATTGTTGCGCAACCATCACTACCATTCATCTCCAGAACTCTTTTCATTTTCCCAAATGGAAACTCTGTTCCCATTAAACAACTCTTCATTTCCTCCTCCCCACAGCCCCTGGCAACAACCACTTTATATTCTGTTATTATGAATTTGAAATTCTAGGTATCTCATATAAGTGGATTGACACAGTATTTGTCTTTTGGTGGCTGGTTTATTTCACTTAGCATAATGTATTCAAAGTTCATCCATGTTGTAACATGTGTCAGATTTTCCTTCCTTTTTAAGGCTGAATAATATTCCATTGTATGGATAGAACACAGCTTGTTTACCTATTCATCCATCACGGACATTTGGGTTGTTTCCCAAGTGGGGCTATTTGATATAAAAAGTCCAATCATGGGAGGAGAAAGGGGCAGACACAGGCAAAGGGAAGGTTAAGAAATGGGGTGTCAGCCTACCTCAGGACTCACTCCCCTTCCCCTGCCTCTCAGTCCCCTTGCAAAGCTTCATCTTGGATGAGGAGGAAGAAAAGTTGAGAAGCCTTTGGAAGAGAAGGACACTGAGTTAAGAAGTAGGGGGCCCAGTCACATTTTCCCCCAGCTAGGCAGCAGTGAATGAGGTGAATCTCCTTCTGGGACCCTTTCTGAAAGAGGGCTACTGTTCTGGAAAAGATTCTCCTTGTTCTGGAAGCAATTCCACCAAAACTGACCCTTTTAACCCTTGATCTGGAAGCTTCTAGGAGAGTGGTTTGCCTGTCAAACAGAGAGCAACTTGGGAGGACAGAAAGGCTTTCATCCGCAACTGTCTTTACAAAAGTCTTTAGAGCTTAGCAATCTGCTAGGCTCGTGCTGAGGCTAAAAGAATGAGAACAATGGTTCCCAAATCAATGCATGTTAAATGCATCACAGCCATTGTACAACTTGCAATGGACTTTGAATGTAGCCTACTGGCCAAATCTGAATATCTGATTATATTCACCTTTGTGGAAGGGAAGCCTCTTCTAAAACAATTTGCCCAGAATCATGAATGTGCACATATTTGCGGAGTCACAAAACCCCCCATCCCTTCTTTTATTCCTTTCTCTTTCCAGCACAACACCTTGGTGCCCGCATCCATATCTACAATTGATGGGTTCTTCTGGAGTATTTGCTGACAATTCTTAAACTAAAGGAGTATGCTCTCAGTGAGGCTGTTCTGTGTCTTATGGACCCCTTTCCCATATTCAAAATAGTTGGGAAGCAACAGCTCAAAGGTGCCAGAGTTACAGCCCATATTTTCATAAAGCGCAATTTCCCCTCCTTGGGTTATTTCAGTTCATCTAGGAAGAGTTTCTGTCATGGACTGTGAATGGCACAAGCATTCTGCCTAATGAGTCCAAATCCAGACACAAACTGCTAATTGTCTGATGAATCCATCAGTGTCAAGAGAGCTCTCTTAGCTCTCAGAGACCCAATATAGAGTTCCTTGAGTTAATCATGTTAGAAAAAGAAGGTTCACGACACAAATTTGACAAATCTAGGCTGGGTGAAAAAAGCAAAATGATTATCTTCTTCAGAGGAAATGTTTGATGGTCATGCCCATCAACTGTTCCCATGGCTGGTGGTTCAGATGGCTCAGTCTCCTGCAGGAATGGGCTAGAAGGAAGGAGATGCAATGAAATCCAGAGAGCAGGGAGCCAGGTCTCAAGATATGCTCTGTAAAGACGTATGCCATTTAACACAGGAACATTTCTTGAAATGCTACTGTGGGCCTAGTGCCATGATGAGATTGTGGGAGTCAGGGTCATCATGATGGGTTGAGTGAAGACTGGAAAAGAAACTGGAGGATGAGTGAGTGTGGCAAGTACCACAATGCTATAACAGGCCAGGGACTCTGAAGAGGGCTGCAGTCAGCCTAAAGGTGGGGACAGGAGCCTTGGAGATTTGAGGCTTGCTCTTTGAGGCCAACCACTTTTATTCTTTCTGGCCCAGTGCCAGCTCAGGACAGGGATGAGTGACATGACTGTGGCCTACTGTTGGGAATCTCTTCTAGAGATAGGGGAGCCTATTCCCACTGCATGCTTCACTGTATCTCTCCTCACCTCCTACCCAGAACCTTTTTTATAGGAGCTGGAGGAAATAAAATAGCATTACACAACATGTCCATAAAGTGGATTTTTTTTCCCCCTGGTCACTCGCTGGGGAGGCCAATGGGATGAGGGAAGAGGAAAGGCAATTTCAGTGGCCCCTTAGACTCTTTCAAGAAATTTAAAAGAACTATTGAGAAGTGTTGGAGAAGAGACTACTGCTTCAATGGGAAAGGCAGATAAGGGGACCCCTAAAAAGAGTCAAAACCACCCTTTTAGGCTTAAATGTAAATGTGAGCCTTGCATTAATAAAACACTCAATTAAATGAATAATTTAGTCCAGCCATGCTTTTTGTTTTGATCCTAAGTGGGTAAAGTGGTAGCTCCCAGGAAATGACACCCAAGATTTCCTCTGTGGCCAGGACATGCCCCAAGTGGTGAACTTGGTCCTTATCAGAACCTACTGTATTCCCATTTAACACTTTTTAAAATGAAATTTAGGGTACTTTTTTCCTTTCTTCCTAATGAGGTTTCTTCCTTCCTTGCTATCTTGCTACAAAGCTTGATGCCATCTGTGTGTATTCATATGGTGCTCAAGAATGTTATCTGACTTTGATTGTTGTTTGGGGAGTCGGTTAAGTAGACTACTTGAAGGTTACCTTGGCAACTGTCTTCGCTGATTTAGCAATGCAGTTCATTCTTGGACACAAGACTGAGCAACTCTGAGATCCCACCACTGCTTGTTAATCATTAAAGCTGAGTTGAACATAAGCTCTTCCAGGCATCAGCCAGGAGGTTGGGAAAGGGTGGACAGTCTTCTTAGCTATAACTAAGGTGGTCACCATGAGAGCCCTAAATGTGGGGCCACAGGAGAAGGAGGTGGTCAGGAGCCATCCTGAGATCTGTCTGTCCCTTTTCCCACTATCCTCAAGGGTGTTGAGAAGGATCACATCTTTCAGTCCACTGCATTGCAAATGAATTTGTCACAGAGATGCTGTGCTGTTTGTGACCTGTGGCAAGATGGTGCCCCCTCCAGCCACAAAGGGCTACAGGGAAGCAAAGATAGGCTCTGTGACATGTAGTCTCTGGTCCTGCTCTGCCCCTCATTTGCTGTGTGACTTTGGGCAAGTTACTTCACCTCCTGGAGCCTTGGTTTCCCTTTCCATATATAACACAGGACAAAAACACTGTCACTCTTCTAGCACTGGTGAGGATACATAAAGCAACTGGCACACAACCAATGCTAATGATTATTATTACCCACATCTTGGCTAGCAGAGTTGATGTCTAGTCATTGTATGTTGAAATAATTTTAATTATTCAATCCGAAGCCAAATCTCACCCTGTGTCACAATTATTAAGTCTATTTTATAGATGAGGCTGAAGCTATGAGTGGCTAACTAGTCCAGATTGTACAACTGGTGAGAAAGAAAGCTGGGACTAGAATTCAAGTGAGTTTGATCCTCATCTAGGGCTACAGAGGGGCATCTGCCTGAGAGAAGTCAGGTTGCAGGGCTGGAAACACCCACTGCTCCCCTGGAGGGAGCATCAGCTAAGTCACCCTTTCCTGAGCTGGTGGTTTCACATCCAGGGCACAAAGCCACTAAAGAATTAGCCCATGAGGACCATGGCTTGTTTAGGATGACAAACATCAGATGACAAGGGACAATGTTACCACACAGCCAGTAACTTGCACACACCACAGTGTTCAGCTCTCTGGCTATAAGGGATTATTCTTTGTTTACTCAGCACTAACAGGAAAACAAGAAGGTCTGCCTAATAAACCCACATACCCATAAAACACTTCACAGTTTGCAAAGCATGTTCATGTCCACTTCTGCCTAGGCTGATCCAACAACGCAGGGAGGGAATAAAGCCCAAAATCATCTTGCACCTCATTAATGAGGAGTTGAGGACAAAAGTTACCTCCTTGACTGTGCACCTTCTGGACATGCACTCACATTTCATTATAAATAGTTGATTCCTCAGTATTATTATTTTTTAAGAGAAAATTTATTTAGAAAGTCACATAGGTAGAAGGAGTGAGCAGTAGAACAAATGGTCTCAGGAAAAAAGTTACAAAGGTAAAAGAATGGCCATTGGAACTTAGGAGAAAGAGAAGTGAAAGGAAAATATGCCTGGGGAAATAGGGTGGGGAAAGGCATGAGTGTGCTCCATAGAGAGAGACTCAGGTGCCTCAGTATTAGTAGAACTGAAAGTGACTACAAGGAATACAAATAAGCAGACTAATGACGTCCCAAGTCTCATAGATTGTGAGTGTCCAAGCTGGGAGAGCCCTTAGGGAGTCCCCATATAAGGCTTGATTCTCTTCCCTGTTTAGAGCATGTAAGGGTGCCCAGGCGATGAGGTGGATTGAGTGCAGTTTAGGAAAGGGCTTGCATTGCTTTTGCAAACTTCACATGTCCACCACCCTCCCACTCTCATGTGGTAAGTGGAAAGAGCAAGGGCTTTAGAGCCAAGCAGAACTGAATTCAAACCCAAACTTCATTCTGCACTCACTTTATTGTTTTCTCCCTTAGAACCTGTTTCCTGGGATAATAGCTGCTTTCCTGTATTGTTATAAAGAATGGAGAGGTATTAAAGATAGTGGCAGATTGAGTGGAAACTACACTGACACTCTCTAGGGACCAAACTGGAATTACAACTAAAATATAGAAAAACCATCCTGAATAATCAACTGCAACTGAAGACAAGCTGGAGAGCACCCTCATAACCAAGGAGGAAAAATGGAGACCTCATAGAGATTGGTAGGAAGTGTGGAGGTGTGAAAAGGCTGGCTGAGCTCCCACAGACAACAGCTGAAAGTCTGGAGGGATATCTCAGCTGTGAGGGGTTCCCACTGAGAACTCTGGGTCCTAACCCTAGGCTGGACTTCCTAGCCAAGAGCACCAGAGCTGAGAAAGGTGCCCACATAACATCTGGCTGTGAAAAGTATCCAGGTTTCTGTCTGCCAAGAGAGAAGGCTTTAAATGCAGGCATCCTCTTAAAGAGCCAACATACAGCCCGGCCGGGCGTGGCTCAGTGGTTGAGTGTCGACCTAGGATCCAGGCAATCGGAGTTCGATTCCCGGTCAGGGCACATGCCCAGGTTGCAGGCTGCAGCCGATCAATGACTCTCTCATCATTGATGTTTCTGTCTCTCTCCCTCTCCTTTCCTCTCTCTGAAATCAATAAAGATATATTTTAAAAAAAAAAAAGAGCCAACATACAAAGTTTCGTGTGCAGCTACTCATCTTGGGCTCCAGCAGAGGGCGGGCAGAGTCGACTGGAGCTGTGTGAGGAGAATCCAGGGTTGTGGGCTCTGGAGATAGAGCTCAGAGTGCACCCCTCTGGATTCCTGTGCCAAGTCATTCCCCCATACTTCAGAAGACATCTTTCACAGGCAGACATTTACCTTCCAAGCAGCTTTTGCCTGAGGAGGAAACAACTGCCCCACCCTGATGGAAAATATCTAGCCCTACCCTGTGGAGTTTCTATAGCCTGAGGCTCATTAAGAGAATCAGATTAATCAGCCTACAGGCAGAGGCAGACCTCAGAGTGCTTTGAGTCTTTGCCTGATCTGCTTCTGGACCCAGGCTTAGAAAAACAGACTTTGGTGTGTATCTTGTTCCTGTCCAAATGCACTCAGCCCCAACAGAGGAGACCTCAAGCTCTGGGTTGCTGATAGCTCCAAACAGGGTACTCAAGGCCAGTCACAAATAGCTCCTGACATCGGCCTGCACCAGAGACCATCCAAAAAGACTAAGAGTCCTAGTAGGCCTACCCAATGCATAGGAACAAAGCCAAATAGGCAGCCAAAATGGGGAGGAAAAAAAAAGAAGCCCCAAATGAAAGGACAAAAGAAGTGTCCAGAAAAGAGATAAATGAAATGGAGATAAACAATCTATCAGATATAGAGTTCAGAATACTGATTGTAAGGATGCTCAACAGCATGAAAAAATATATGGAAACTATGAAAAATGACCAGTCAGAAATGAAGAATGGCATAGCAGAAATAAAGAATACATTGGAAGGAATAAACAGCAGATTAGAGGAAACTGAGGATCAGATCAGTGAATTAGAAGACTGGTAGAAAGAAATCACTCAATCAGAGATCCAAAAAGAAAAAACAATTAAAAAAGAGGAAGACAGTATAAGGGAGCTGTGGAACAACATGAAATGTAACAATATTCGTATCATAGGAGTTCCCGAAGAGGTCAAAAGTAAACAACGGTTAGAAGAAAACCTGTTTGAAGAAATAATGGCAGAAAACTTTCCTAACCTGGTGAAGGAAAAAGTCACACAAGTTTAAGAGACACAGAGAGTGCCAAGCAAGAAGAATTCAAAGAGACCCATGCCCAGACACATCATAATTAAAATGCCAAGAATTCAGGACAAAGAGAGAATTTTTTAAAAAAATATATCTTTATTGATTTTAGAGAGAAGAAGGGAGAGGGAGCGAGAGAGAGAAAGATAAATGATGAGAGAATCATTGATCAGCTGCCTTCTGCATGACTCCCAATGGGGATGGAGCCTGCAATCCGGGCTTGTGCCATGACTAGGAATCGAACTGCAATCTCCTGGATCATATGTAGATGCTTAACTGCTGAGCCACTCCAGTCGCAAAGAGAGAATCTTAAAGGCAGCTAGAGAAAAGCAATCTGTTACCTACAAAGGAGCCCCCATAAGGCTGTCAGCTGACTTCTCATCAGAAACTCTACAGTCCAGATGGGAATGGCATGCAATATTCAAGGTAATGAAAAGCAAGGATCTGAAACCAAGGCTACTCTATCCAGCAAGGCTATCGTTCAAAGTAAATGGTGAAATAAAAAGTTCCCAGACAAAAAAAAAAAAGGCTAAAGGAGTTTATCACCACCAAACCAGCATTGCAGGAAATGTTAAAGGGACCTCTGCAATTAGAAGTAGAAATAGAAGCATTGCAAGAAATGTTACAGGGACTGCTGTAATAATAATAAGAAATAGAGAGCAAAATATATGCATAAACAATTAAAATGGCAATAAATAAGGACCTATCAATAATAACCTTTAGGATTTAAGGGAGGGATCAACAGTGATACAGTCATAGTAGGGGACTTTAACAGACCACTGACTTCACTGGATAGATCTTCTAGACAAAAAGTCCACAAAGAAACAGTGACTCTAAATGATACACTAGATCAGATGGAATTATTGACATTTACATAACATTTCACCCCAAAGCTGCACATGAGTCTTTCTCAAAGATAGACCAGGTGTTAGGACACAAAACAAATCTCTACAAGTTCAAGAAGATTGAAATTATATCAAGCATCTTGGATCAGAATGGCATGAAATTAGAAATCAACTACAGTAAAAACACTTGAAAACATTCAAACACATGGAGGCTAAATAGCATGCATATTAAACAATGAATGGGTTACCAGTAAGATCAAGAAAGAAATCAAAAACTTCCTGGGAACAAATGAAAATGAACACACAGCAACCCAAAAGCTATGGGGCACAGTGAAAGCAGTCTTAAGAGGAAAGTTCATAGTACTGCAGACCTACCTCAAAAAGCAAGAAAAATGTTCAGTAAACTATCTAACCCTACAACTTAAAGAGTTAAAAAGCTTCCCTGTGAAGCTGTCCAGACCAGGGATTTTGTTTGCTGGGAGTCTTTTTTATTGCTGCTTTGATTTCATCAGTTGTTATTAGCTTATTCAGGTTTTCTGATTCTTCCTGATTCAGTTTTACATGATCTCACTCATACGTGGAATTTATTACAGAAAATAGACTGAGGAACAAAATAGATCCAGGGACATAGAAGCATGGAGCAGACTGATGAATCTCAGTGGGAAGGTGGGGGTGGGGGAGTGGGTGGAGAGAGACTAATCAAAGAGCTTTTATGCATATATACATAACCTATGGACACAGACAGTAGTGTGGTGAAGATCCGGGGGGGGGGAGGTTCAGGTTGGAGGGGATGAACGGGGGAAAAAAGAGGGGATATCTGTAATGCTTTCAACAATAAAGATAAATTAAAAAAAAAAAAAAAACAGATATAATGTATGCAAATTACTTTACCATATAGGTAATAGAAAACTCGTGAACATTTTTTTTAGCAAAAGTAACATAAAATCTGTGTTTTAAAAGCATATAAAATGCTACAAAGATGATAGAATGTGGGGTATTTATAATAATTCAGGCAAAAATGAGTTGGACCAAGGTAGGAGAAGTAGAGAAGAGGGTGTATTCTGGAGATTTCTAGGATATAGATAATAGGCAGGGAGAGGAGTCAACAATGACTTTGCTTTCGGACTTGCCCCACTGGTGGCTGGTGGTGTAATGCTACCACATGCTGAGATGGGAAGCACTGGGGAAGAGGCAGGTCTGAGGAAAGGGAAGGGAGATGGTGAGTTTGGTTTGAGACAAGTTGGTTTAAAGAATCTGTAGAGCATCCAGGGAAGATGTTTAGGTGACAATTGGTTCTACAAACTCTGAAACTTAGAGCTGGAGGTAAAGATGTAGGGGTCATCAATGAGCAGAAGAATGTTAACTGACATCATGGGACAGGATGGAACTGCTCGGGGAGAGGGAGAGCAGCAGAGAGTAGAAGAGTTTCAGGCCAGGGAGTGACATTATAGTATTTGTAATTTAGAAAGGTCATGCCCTGAAATGTGGAGGATGGATCAGAAGGAGAGAGACCACAGGCAGGAAACCAGTCAGGAGTTTACTGTAGGCCAGAAATGGTGTTGGCAGTGGCCTGGGAAGAAAGAGATGAATCCCAGCCATGAAGGAGTAGAACGGACTGGACATGGTGACTGGTTGGCTGTGGGAAAGTGGGCAAGGGAGAAATCAAGGATGACTCCCAGATTTCCAGTTTGAGTGACATGGCAGAGGAGGGACCATTTACTAAGATGACAAGCACTGGAGGAAGAGCTGTTCTCAAGGGATACTGATTGCTAAGTGTGAGGGACCTGTGGGAACTCCTCGAAGTAATGTTCATAGCCAATAGCTAGTGCCCAGAAGAACAGGCAGATTGTAGGGTAGAGGGCAGCCTGCAGCATCTGTGTCCACTATCACTGGACCAAACTGAGATACCACATAGAGAGAGCCCTACCTATGCAGGTGTTGACAACATTTGTCCTGAGGTCAGAGGACCCCGCCAGTGAAATTGTTGGAATGCCCACATCAGTTCCTAAGCAAAGGTCAAGTGAATTGGTGGGTGAGTTACCAAAAGTGAGGGTGTGGGGTGCACAGTGCCCTGCTTTAGGTGACATGGAGGAAGGCCAAGGAAGCTGAACACCTGAGTCCTGCCTCCATCTCCAGGGACATCCACTATGATCAGAAACAAGTCTTTCAAATTTCCAGTGGATTCTGAGCCTTCCACAGGCAGGTAACTTGTGGTTGCTTCCTAGAATATCCATGTTTTAAATATTGAGGCACCTAGCAAAGGTCAGAATTTGGCTGACAAGAGAGTGATACATTTGCCACCTGCAGGTGCAGGCAGGTTTAATAAAGGACACAGAGAGGTGTTGAGGGCACCCAGAGTGTAGGTGGGAGAAGGCAAGAAGCCTCTCTCATGTGCAGAGCACCCACATTTTCTATTCACTACCTTGGCCATTGGTTCTTAACATCCCAGTGCCTTCTAGGCAGGCAAGGTAAAGCCCATTTTCACCATTTGACAGCTGGGGAAATAGAGGTTCAGGGTAGGAAGTGTCAGTTCACAAGAATGATGTAATGAATCCAGTTGCATGAAACTGGTCCTCAACCCAGAACTCCTGCTTCCTAGCCTGATGCATTTTCCACTTCATCCCTTAGTCCCAGGCAGTGGTATGCTGGAACTGGTTTGTACTGGTTCTCAAAAATGATCACGCAACTTTCAAAAATTTTGGAGCCAGCTGATAGTTGACATCATGTTGGTAGTTTGAAATCAGCCATAATTTGGTTATTTACACCATGAAAATTGACAAATGCTGCCAGCACATGACTGGCGAACTCCCCTTCCAACATCTAAGGCTGTGCCCACTGCCAGGGGGCTGTGAGTTATGGATTGGTAGCTGTGTGTGCAGAATTTCTACCTTGGAATTAGATGATCAAAGGATCTGTGGGTCAGTACTAAGGCCTGAGTCTTACAAAGTGTTTCTAGCACCTGCCTCAGAGACACCCAGCTAGTCATGCTGGTTTACTGCTAAGGTCAATAACCCAGAGAGAATTTCCACTTTTCCCACTTGCTACACTAAGTTTTAAATTATGAGTTAATGCCCTGGCCAGTGTTACTCAGTTGGTTTTTTCGTCATCCTGTGCACTGAAAGGTCATCGGTTCTATTCCCTGTCAGGGCACATGCCCAGATTGCAGGCCAGATACCTGGTAGAGAGCATGCAGGAGGCAGCCGATCTATATTTCCCTCTCACATTGATGTTTCTCTTTCTCCCTTCCTCTTTTTCTAAAAATAAATAAAAATATTTTTTAAAAATTATGAGTTAGTGCAAAGGGGGAGTTTTGTCAGTGCATGGGTCTTGTTTCACTTCCACTATATTATTTTGGATACTGAACACATCAAGTCTTGGCCTTTTAGCCTCGCTTAGATCATTATGGAAAAAGGAGAAATATGTCAATACCAAATTCCAAGGAGGAAAATTCAGGGATGTAAGAATCCCAAACAAAGAATCCCAATGAGAGGAACCATTTGAAAAGTAAATCAGAGTTCCATAAAAATAAGTATATTATTCCTTGTACATAATCTTATTTCTTATGTAAAAGGAAAATGAATTGGGGGTTTGCAGGCTCTTGGAATGAAAGGAGTTACAGAGAAGACAGTTTCTGCTGTTCACCCTTAATTAAATAGCTACTGTTCTTGCTTGTTAAAATGTAAAATTTCCAGATCTAAATGTCAGAGAATTCTAGGGAAAAATTCAAAACTATTACTTCATAAACATGTAATTGTGCTATTACTGCTAAATGCAATAGCATTCCATAAATATCACAGTTCAGGCCTCATGGTCTATAAATATACCCAGCTAATCACTGGAAATATATTTTATTCCTTGAATTATAATGGAGTAAATTACAGAATCTCCATTTTCCAGTGGCAAAGTCCACTCCCAGTTTTGGTGGTATCTTTCCCTCTGCTTGGGCTCCTCCAGGAGCTAAAAATACTCTTCCAGCTGAGTATTAGAACAAGGACAATGCAGGAAGGGGATCAGTTCCACTTGCCAGAGTCCCAGTCTAGAACCCTGGGAAATGTTTAGATAACAGTGCTGAGGCCTGTCACCCAACACTGGGAAAGATGGGTGTTGGCATGGCTGACTGTATTGCTCAGGGTGCCACTGTTAGGGGTGCATGGGCAGTTGATCAGATAAATATGGGATGCTGTGGAGTCAGAAGCAGATGGAAGGGCAACCTGGAATTCCTTCTTCTATTCAGTACCAAAGCAGGCTAGAGGACTGACTCAGGCAGCAGCTCCCAAGTGGTTGAAACTAAAGGCCCTAAATCTGTTGTTGACAATTTCCCAGAGTACCCTGCTTGTATCTGGCTGCTATAAACACCTCACTAAGCCACAGATTTGGTTCTTTTGTAGCTTAAACCACATTTCAACCTATACCGCTGCATGGTTCACTACAGAATAGAAAGCTTTCTTCCCTTTCCCCCTTGCAACATGCACATCAGAAGTATAAAGGTTATATCAAGAAGTTGGACATTATTTGTGGTCTCAGGGACTCTGTGGTTAAGGTAAGTTGTCATCAGCTACTTGCTTTTTCTAAGCCTTATTTTCCCCATTTGAAAAATTGGAAGGCAAGAAGGCTGTGATGAGAGAGAGCTCTAACTGAATCAGAAGAGAGTCATTCTAATTCTGACATCACCTTGGACCATGATCTTGGGCAAGTTTTCTCCTTTATCTTGGACTCAGTTTCCCCAACTGTATTGTGGGAAGGAAGAGGGAGAATCTTGGCTTTTTTTCCAATGCTTTTGTCCTGCACAGTGGCTGAGTCAGCCACCTCTTCTAAGGGAAACCCCTGGAATCCCACTCCTTAAGCACACAGCTGAGTTACAATTTTTGTTCTAGAAAGACATTTTTGTATTATTTATATAACCTTATCCTGGCTCTATAAAGGATTAGGGGTAGAGTGGGCTTTGTCTTATGTTATAACAGGAACACTGAGGAAAAAAATGAAGAATTAGAGCAAAAGAGAAGAAACAATTTTGGTATTTCCAAGGATTAAACTAATTTGGGGACTAAACATAAATTTTAGCCAGGAAGCCAGAGTGAAAACTAAACCAAACCAAACCAAAACAAGTAGAGGTCCAGAGTTCTCATCATCCAAAAAAAAAAAAATAATGGATATTTTTATCTTCAGAGAGACATTTTCCCCCCTAAATATCCCAAATCCAGAAAGAGAGGCATTTTTGTAAACCTGGGTATTTAGAGTTAGGATACTCAGTGGAACACCAGTCAAGAATTTCAAAACAAATTCAGAAGACTTTCATAATTCTCTTTCTAAGAGCAATTTGTAACCAAGCATAGGGCTCTGTTCAAACAGAGCTACAGGCTGGGCTGGTGGGCTCCTGGCCTTTTTGGTTCAAGGTCAAATGTGTTGCAATATGGTTGTCTTTGTATGGTGCCCCCAGATAGGGGAATTATTTCCCCTTGACAAATGCATCTCCTTCACTTTGGGGTGGTAACTAGTAGCAATTTGTTTCAATGACTGGAGTCAGTCTCCATTTGAAAGGATCAGCACCTATAGGCTGAGAGGATACAAGACATGGGATCAGGCCTCAAGGGGCTTCTGCTCAAAGCAAGAGAGAAGATTTCTCCCAGAGGTTGTCCCATGGTGTCTCCAAGGTGCCAGCCCTCTTGGGAGAAGGACATGCTTTTCACTACCCAATATTGACCAAAGCCAGAGGGGAAAGGGAGGGCTAGCAGAAGTGTCAACAGCATTCAGCTCTCCACCTGGCCTGTTGGTGAGCAAGCATTTGATAGAGGTTCCTACCCCAGGGTGGATAGCAACTGGATATCCACAAGGTGTCACTCACTCATAATGCCTTTGGGGTTGATTCTATCTTGTAGGGCACTATAGCAGGCCTCTTGCATGGAACACTTACAGGCTCAGGGAGTCCAGATTCCAGGGGTCAGAGTTTCATGTGTCTCAGTGAGATCCTGAGTCCATTGAGTTGGAGAAGTGGTATAAACAGCAGGCCTTTGGTGGCATGGATTGTAATGGGCTTTGTGTCCATGTGGAAGCAGTCCCTGAGATCCATTCCACAAAGCTGTTCTAAGTACCTACTTTATCTCTGTACCAGGCAAAGAGAGATTTAGGCATAAATAAAGCCAGTCATTGCAATCAGACTTCACAGTCTAATGGGAGACAGCCACAGGAACAGATTATCCCAGTGGTGTGGTGGGAAACATGAGAAGAATCCTAAAGATTGACTAGGGAGCCAGATGACTAGGGCAGCTTGGTGGGAGGTAGTGGCAGGTCATGAGGGTCAAGCCGTTGCATGGCCAGATCCTGCAGGGTCTTGCAGGACATTCTAAGGGACTTGGAATTTATCCTGAGGACAGTGAGAACCCATGGTAGGGTTTGGAGCAAAGAAGTGACATAGTCAAGACTATGTGTGGGGCACACCTTAGCTGCAATGTGCAGGACAAGCTGGAGGAGCAAGCCTTCCCAAAGAAGAAGTGTTGGAGTGGACTGTTGGAGATACTGCAGGTGGCTCTTCTGTTGGTTGAATGGGTAAGAAAAGAGAGGGCAGCACTGGCCTTGTGTATACTTGCATAGTACTTTGCGGGTTACCCTTAGGCAGTCACAAATAGCCATGAGGCTCCTGTATATCAGGGGCACAACTTTTTTAGCTCCCCAAATATGTCACTGGTCTCTGTCCTTCTGCTCCTTACCAAAGCACTGGGAGATTTGCTGGACAGAGTTCAATGCAGAGGCCAAGAGCTAGGGTTCACTTCCAGGTATTCAAACATCCAACTGAGTTTCTGGCCCACTTTACCTTACCACTATGTGTCAGCCCCACCTAGTCAAGGTGCCTGTGTGTGTGAACCCAGAAAAGTTGGTAAGATAGTATTTAGAAAAAAACAGTTCTTAAAGGCAAAGTGCAAGGTGCACCCATTGCTGACAATGGCCTCTCTCTTTGCCTGCAACCCCTGCAGACCTGCTCCTCTCTTGCCATCTTCATGAAGGATCATGCTCTGGGTGTAGGTCTGTTTACTCTCATCTGATGCAAGTTTCAGTTAGAAAATATGTGTGCCCCTGGAGGCTCAACTGGCTCTTTGTTCTCTTTGTTTGGAAATTACTTTAGAGATAGCAGCTAGCAGATTAAAAAGTCCTTATCAGATCTGCTAAAATCTTTTCCTTTCCAGATCCATTTCTGCACTTTCAGGAAATTTCTGCTGTTTTTTTGTTTGTTTGTTTGTTTGTTTTGTTTTTAATTTTAGAATAATGGATTTTCTTCCTGTTTGACTCTGGGAGAAAATGGCTCTTCTTAGAGAGGGGGTCTGGCTAGGCTCTGTGCTGGGGTGGTGAGGGACTGCAGTAGGATTCACCTTGCCCTCCAGGTCTGGGGTCTCAGCAGGTCTCATCTCTGAGGAGTTGCAGTTCCTCTTGTTCCCTATCTCCCTTCTCAGTTTGCTCTGCTTCCCAGAAAGGCTTTCTGGCAGCAGCCCCTTCCTCCTGTCCTCTCTACCCCTGTCTAACCCTATCAAGCCCTCCAGGCATAGCACAGGTCTCAGTGCCTTTGCCCCGGGGGTCTGAGGGATAAACCATCCATGGAGCCTGACATGGATAATGAATAAGCAAGATGCATGGTGCTGTCTAATCCTTTGAGCAAACTCACTTCATAGTGACCTGAGCACACACTAGACTGTCCCACTAGCCAGGCACATGTCTTGTCTCTCAGATGATTTCTGGGGTTGGTGGTAGAAGAAGACCCCACTGGCCACAGATGTTTCTTCCATCAGCTGCTCCCTCTATCTAGTGGCTCCAGGGAAGTATGAGGTTCAGAGCAGGAAGGACATAGATGCCTTGCAGTTTGTGGTCTTCGCTGAGAACCATACTCAAAGGAACAGTGTACAGTGATTAATCAAGATGCTAAGCTGTAATTCACACCCAAGTCTGTCTGGTACTAAAAACAAGGCTTGTTCCACTACACCATAGCTCACCACTGGTGACCACAGGATGGGTTCCAGGGGCTGTTTGCAGACTGGAAAGGCTTCTGAAATAGCATGAGGAACACCCTAATGCTGAGGAACAGTAAGGAGCCACAGATGAGGTCCCACCAAGCAGCTCAGGGGGCAGCAGGGATGTTGGGGATTGAGAAGCCCAGAGGATGTAAGCTTGCCAAGGAAGGCACTGATGGAAACTGGTTATATTTCCAAAGAAGGTTTGGAGGGGAGGAGAGGAGAGGCTGGGGACTTTGTGGGAAGGCAAGGCAAAATGCCCAATGGTGAGCCTGTCAGGAATAGGCAAGAGGTCCTGTTGGGTGGACACATAAACCAAAAGTCAGAAGCTCAGCTGCAACCAGTTCAGCCCCTTCCTGCTAAGAAGCTTTGGCTTCCTCATCTGTGGAGTGGGATTAGAAACACTGTTTGGCATGCTGTGGGGAGGATTCAAAGGATGGAGAAATGTGCTGTACATGGGATTGCACATGGTCAGTTTAAGGGACAATTAGCCAATGAGTCACTCAAGGAATCTCTTTTGAACCCCTCTATACACATTAGGATGGGATCAGGGGACCCTTTCTGGCTGAACACATCCATTCTTTCTGTAAGAGAAGATATGCCCCATAAGCATTGAAATAGAAGATTCTAGAGGTGAGAGCAGCTGATTCACTCTTTCTGGATTGAAGAGAAAACTTTGGCTGGGACAGGGACTTTGGGTTCCTTGGAGGGACTTTCTTTCTCTCCCTTGGAGTGACAGCATATGGAGGATTGAGGATGAGGTGGTACAGAGTCTGGCTCACTCTTGGGTGGGCTCTGAGTTGAGTAACCTGGATGTCCAGCCCCCTAGGTGGCTTTGCAGTCCCTTTCCTTACTCCTCTCTTTAGGAATCCTACCTTTCCAATGTTTGGGCTTTCCCTTTCATTAATCTGAAATTATCAGATCTAGTCAAAGTTTTAATATTGAGTATTCAGGGACTAAATTCTTTAGTTTAAACAAAATTGCACTTCTCAGAAGAAACAGGCAAGAAGATAGGACCATCTTGACGTTGCATCTGACCAAGACTCATTATCTTTACTTCCCATTTTCCAGAAGCACTCAACTCAAGCACCTATGCCTTGAAATCAAGGCCATCTGTAACTTTACCTTGCCCACTTCTCCAACTATGTCTCCCCATATTCCAGTTGCCCCAGGGTGGTCTCTATTCCCTGAATTCTCCCTGTGCTTTCCAGCCTGTATGACTTGCCATATGCTGTTCCATCACCCTATAATTTCTTCCTTCTTTCTATACCTATGTGAATCCCACTTATGTGTTAAGGCCCAGTGCAATGCCAACTCCTCTAGGAAGCCTTCCCTGATGGCATGACATGTAAACAGGTTAATACAGTGCTTGAGCTGAAGTAGATTCTCAATAAATCTTTGTGCCCATTCCCTTTGCTGACTGCTGCTCTTTCCTCAGGAATTATTAATCTCACCTTTTTCTCTGTTCTTATTGTAGTTTCTTTGTTCTTAGATCTAAGAAGCCTGTCATCATTGAAGATAATGACAGGGTCTAGAGTCAGATAGCTCCAAGTCATCTACTAGCTCTGTGACCTTAGGCAAATAATTTCAACCCTGAGACTCAGTTTTATTATCTTTCAAACGGGAATGCCAATATTTGCTTCACAGCATTGTTGTATGGATGGAATGAGAGATGGTATATAGAAAGCTTTTAGAAGACAGAGTATCTGGTCTATAGTAAATATCTGATACAGGTTTGTTCTTATTATTGTTGTCATTACTTTAATAAAAACACAGGGACTTCAAGGTCTGGCCAAGAAGGAATGGCTTTATTCTTCCAAGGTCCTATCTGTGACAACTAATAAACCCTGTATATAACACAACAAACAAACATAGGAAGACTCCAAAAGATGGAAAGAAGAAAGATGAGTGTCTAGGGACTTTGGAACTTGAGTAATAACATGGAGGTAAGTTTCTTGGATTTCCTTATTGCCTCCAATATATCCCTGAAAGGGTGCTATAGATATCTCCAACCTGAAACTCTCAATAGGCACAAACAAAGCAACCCAATAAAAGTATTTTCCCTCTAGTCAAAGAAACCTCACAAAAAGATGACCTAACAGAGCAGAGACATTTTTGATGTCACTTGTCTTACTCCAGCCACACAAGAAAAGAAAAACAACTACTTCCCCTGCAGTGTCAGCAACGTCAAGTGGGGAGCAGAATTTATGGCCCCATCTCAATAAAAAGAGGTGGAATGAGAAAGTGGGCAGTGGTGCTGTTTGGCACTCCACTGTCTTAGACATGGCAGTGTCAATGGGATCCAGTAAGAAGATAAACTCCCACCGATGGCAACAAGCCAATGCAAGGTGGTGTAATTTGGCGCTCTGTTTTTGCAGGGATGGTATTAACAGGGCCCAGTGAGGAGCAGAGCATCCACTGTCACCTGGACCTACATACTATGATTCAATAGGATGACTGCCTCCAGAGGTGAAGATTAAATAGAATTCCAAATCTCTCAACATGACACCCAAAATGTCTGGGCTACATGAAAATGTCACTTGTCCTACCTAAGACCAGGAAAATCACAACTTGAATAAGAAAAAGTCATAAAAAAATGTCAACACTTCGATGACAGAGATGTTGGAATTATCTGACCAGAATTTTAGAGCAGCTGTAGTAAAAATGCTTCAATGATGAAGCAATTATAAATATTCTTGAAACAAGTGAAAAATTAGGAGGTTTCAGTAAGGAAATAGAAGACCAAAGAAGAACAAATTAAAATGTTTAGAAATGTAAAATACTATGAAAGAAATTAAAACCTCACTAGATGGGCTCAACAGAAGAATGGAGGGGACAGAGGAAAGCTATCAGTAAATTTAAAGATAGGACAATAAAAATTACCTACTTTGAACAATAGATTGAAAAAAAATGAACAGAGCCTCAGGAACATGTGGGACTATAAAAAGATCTAATATTCACATAATCAAAGTCTCAGAAGGAGAGGGAGAGTGAGAGACAGAAACTGAAAATATTGGAAGAAATAATGGATGGGAAAAATCTTAAATTTGGTGAAACACATAAACTTATAGATTTAAAGAACTGGGCAAAACCCAAGAAACATGAACTCAAAAAAAAAAACCCACAAACAAACAAACAAACAAACAAAAACAAAAACAGCCATGCCAACATATTTAAGTCAAACTTTAGGGAAAAAAAAAAAAAAAGAGAGAATCTTAAAAATAACTAAAGATAAATGAATCATCACCTATAAAGGTATGTCTTTGTCTGCTTAGGGTACTATAACAGAATACCACAGTCAAGGTGACTTAAACAACAGAAATTTATTTCTCACAGTTCTACAGAGTGAGAAATCTGAGATCAGGGTGCCAGTAAAGATAAGTTCTGGTGAGAGTCCTCTTCCTGGTTTGCAATGGCTGTCTTTTTTAAATTTTATTTACTTATCTTTATTGTTGAAAGAATTATAGATGTCCCCCTTTTTCCCCCATTGACCCTCTCCACCTCGCATCAACCCCACCCACAGACCTTCCCCATACCAATGTCTGAATCCATGGATTATGCTTATAAACATAGAAGTTCTTTGATTAATCTCTTCCCACCCACTCCCCCACCCACACCTTCCCACTGAGATCTTTCAGTCTGTTCCATGCTTCCAATACTCTGGATCTACTTTGTTCACCAGTTCATTTGGTTTATTACATTCCACATATGAGTGAGATCATGTGGTATTTGTCTTTCTCTGACTGGCTTATTTCACTTAACATAATACTCTCCAGTTCCATCCATGCTGTACCAAAGGATAAGAGATCCTTATTTTTTACAGCTGCATACTACCCCATGATATAAAATTCCCTAGTATGACTGTATTGCTGTCAATCTCTCCATTAAAGTTCTCTAGAAGTTTTTTTTATAAATTTAGGTGCTCTTATATTAGGTGCATATATGTTTATCAGAATTATATCCTTTTGTTGAATTGATCCCTTGAATATTATGTAGTGACCTTTCTTGCCCCTTGTTACAGTCTTCATTTTGAAGTCTATTTCGTCAGATAAGAATATTGTTACTCATGCTTTTTTTTTCATTTCTATTTGCATGGAAATTTCTTTTCCATCCCTTCACTTTCATCTTGTGTGAGTCTTTTGTTTTGAGGTGGGTCTCTTGTAGACAGCATATATTTGGGTCATTTTTTCTTATTCATTCAGCCACCCTATGTCTTTTTCTTGCACCATTTAATCCATTTAATTTAAGGTTGTTATTGATAGGTACTTATCTATTGCCATTTTACTTCTTTATGCTTATGTTTCTCTCTATATATATTTTACTTCTAATTACAGCAGTCCCTTTAACATTTCCTACAATGCTGGCTTGGTGGTGATAAACTCCTTGAGCTTTTTTTGTCTGGAAAGCTTTTTATTTCACCATCTATCTTGAATGATAGTCTTGCTGGATATAGTCTTAGTTTCAGATCCTTGCTTTTCATTATCTTGAATACTTCATTCCATTCCCTTCTGACCTGTAGAGTTTCTGATGAAAAGTCAGCTGACAGCCTCATGAGAACTCCTTTGTAGGTAACAGATTGCTCTTCTCTAGCTGCTTTTATGATTCTCTCTTTGTCTTGAATTACTGGTATTTTAATTACAATGTGTCTGGGCATGGGCCTCTTTGGATTCTTCCTGCTTGGGGCTCTCTGAGCCTCCTAAACTTGTGTGGCTTTTTCCTTCACCACGTCAGGGAAGTTTTCTGCCATTATTTCTTCAAACAGGTTGTCTAACCCTTGCTTACTTTTGATTTCTTCTGGCACTCCTATAAAGCAAATATTGTTATGTGTCATATTGTCCCACAGATCCCTTAAACTTCCCTCCTGTTTTTTAATTGTTTTTTTCTTATTGGATCTCTGGTTTAGTGACTTTTTCTACCCTGTCTTCTAATTCACTGATCCTATCTCCAGCTTCCTCTAATCTGCTGTTTATTCCTTCCAGTGTATTCTTTATTTCTGCTATATCATTCTTAATTTCCTTCATACTTTCCATATCTTTTCTTCATGCTGTTGAGCATCATTATAATCAGTATTCTGAGCTCTATATTTGATATACTGCTTATCTCCATTTCATTTTAGTACTTCTGGAGATTACTTTTGTTCTTTCATTTGGGGCTTCTCTTTTTGTCTCCCTATTTTAACTACCTATTTGGTTTTGTTTCTATGTATTAAGGAGACCTTCTAGGACTCTTAGTCTTTTTGAAGGGTCTCTAGTGCAGGTCAATGTTAGATGAAGTTTGTGACTGGTCCTGAGTACCCTGTTTGGAGCTATCAACAACCCTCAGCTTGAGGTCTCCTCTGCTAGGACTGGATGCATTTGGACAGGACCAGAATGCACACCAAAGTCTGCTTTTCCAAGGCCCAGGGCCAGAAGTAGATCAGGCAGAAACTCACAGCACTCTGAGGTCTGTCTCTGCATGCAGGCTGATTAATCTGATTCTTTTAATGAGCTGCAGAAACTCCACAGGATGGAGTAGATGATTGTTATCAGTCTCTTAACAAGCTTCAGGCTATAGAAACTCCTCTGGGTAAGGCAAGAGGTTTTCCAGCAGGGTGAAGCCATTGCATGTCTCCCAGGCAAAAGCTGAAATTGTCTGCCTGAGAAAGATGTCCTCTGCAGTATGGGGGAAAGACTCAGCACAAGAAACCAGACAGGTGTCTTCTAATCTCAGTCTCCAGAACCCACAACCCTAGATTCTCCTCACACAGCTCCAATCCACTTTGCCCTCTCTCTTCTGGAGCCCAAGATGAATGGCTGCACATGAAACTTTGTATGTTGTCTCTTTAAGAGGGTGCCTGCATTTCCAGCCACCTCTCCCTGGCAGACAGAAACCTGGCTGCTTTTCACAGTCAGATGTTATGTGGGCATCTTTCTCAGTTCTGATGCTCTTGGCTGGTAAGTCCAGCCTGGGGTTTAACCTTAGGCTGTAGAAACTCCACAGGTTGGGGCAAGAGGTTTTCCAGCAGGGTGGAGCAATTGTTTCCCCAACCCCCAGGGAAAAACTGCTTTGAAGGTAAAGCTCTGCCTGAGAAAGAGGTCCTCTACAGTATGGGAGGGGAATGACTCAGCCCAAGGATCCAAATGGCTGCCCTCTGAGCTCTACTCCCTCAACCCAGCAATCCCAGGCTCTTCTCACACAGCTCTAGTCCACTCTGCCCTCCTTCTGCTGGAGGCCAAGGTGAGTGGCTGCACACAAAACTTTGTGAGTTGGCCCTTTAAGACTGTGCCTATATTTCTAGCCATCTCTCCCTGGCTGACAGAAATCCTGCTGCTTTTCACAACCAGATGTTATGTGGGCACCCCTCTCAGTTCTGATGTCTGGGCTGGGAAGCCCAGTTTGGGATTTAGGCCCTAGAGCCCTCAGTGGGAATCCCCCACAGGTGAGATATCCCTCCAAACCTTCAGCTACTGTCTGTGGCAGTCATGCCAGCCTTCTGGTGCCTCTGCACTTCCTACCAGTCTCTGTGTGGTCTCCACTTTTCCTCCTTGGTTATGAGGGTGTTCTCCAGCTATTCTTCAGTTGCAACTGATTATTCAGGATGGTTTTCCTATAATTTTAGTTGTAATTCCAGTTTTGTCCCAGGAGAGTCCATGTAGCTTCCACTCAGCCCACTGCCATCTTTAATCATTCCCTGCTTTTTCTCTAGAGAGCACTACCTTGGAAACCCTAACCATCTAAGGTTTCCCCATACTTGGGACACGTAATGGCCTGGAGGAATGGCAAGAGGGTGGGCAGAAATGATCCAAAGTTAGTGGAAGATGTGGTCCCTGACCTTGAGGATGTTTCCAACTAATTGAGGAGCTGTGCACCATGGCTGTCTTCCTGCTTTGTTCTCAATGGTGAAGAGAAACATCATCTATCTTATGTCTCTTCTTATAAAGGAACTAATGCCATTCATGAGGGTTCCAACCTCATGACATAATTACCTCCCAAATGCCTCACCTCCAAGTACCATCATACTGAGGATTATGATTTCATCAGATGAATGAGGGGGGCACACAAACATCGAGTCCATCCCAAGGTAGTGATTTTAATGACAGTGTATTTCTCTTCAGAAATCATGGAGGTGAGAAGGAAGTGGCAAAACTTCTTGCAAGTGCTAAAAGAAAAGGACTGTTAACCTAGAATCCCATACTCAAAGGAAATAACCTTAAGGAATGAAAGTGAAATGAACATATTCTCAGTTGAAAGAAAACTAAGAGAATAATCACCATTACACTTACCCTAAAAATGGGCAAAGGAAATTCTCTAAATGAGAAGTAAATGATAGAGTAAGAAAACCAGGAATGCCAGGAATGAAGAAGAGCAGAAAAAATAACAATACAAGTAAAAATAATATACTATTTTCCTCTTAAATTTTCTAAATTATGTTAGATGATTGAAGCAAAAGTCTTGACATTGTCTGATGGGGTTCTAAACAGATATAGAGAAAATATTTAAGATTATTATACTATAAAGTGAGTGAAGACAAAGAGATATAAATGAAAGTAAGGTTTCTACATTTTATTTAAATTTTTAAAGTGTTGACACAGTACATTGCAATAGAACCAGTAAGGAAGCTATACAAATAGATACTCTCAAAACCACTAATGACAAGTCAAAATGGAATTGAAAGAAGACAGATATTGACAGAATAGATTTAAAAACATGACAAAGAGATTCCAGGATGCCTACAGATTAAATGGAAGCTACAATGAAACTCTCCCAGGAACAAAGTGGAATTACAACTAAAATATTAAAAAAAAACATACTGTATAATCAACTGAAGACTAGGTGGAGAGCATCTTCATAACCAAGGACGTAAAGTGGAGACCACATAGAGACTGGTAAGAAGTGTGGAGGTGTGAGAGGGTTGGCTGGGTTCCACCAGGCAGCAGCTGAAGGTCCAGAGGCATATCTCAGCTGTGGGCAGTTTCCACTGAGAACTCTGGGGCCTAAAGCCCAAGGTGGGCTCCCCTAATTAGAGCACAAAAACTGAGAAAGGTGCCCACATTACATCTGGCCATGAAAAGGTGGGGTTTCTGTTTGCCAGGGAGAGGAGGCTGGAAATGCAAGCACACTCTTAAAAGGACAATGCACAAAGTTTTGTGTGCAGCCACTCACCTTGGGCTTCACCAGAGGGAGGGCAGAATGGACTAGAACTATATGAGGAGAATCCAAGGCTGAGGGCTCTGGGGATAGAGCTTAGAGGGCAGTCATCTAGATTCCTGTCCTGAATCACTCTTCCATACTGCAGAGGACGTCTTTCTCAAGCACACTTTTGCCAGTCAGGCAATTTTGCCTGGTGGAAGGAATGAAATTGCCTCACTCATTGGAAAACTCTCACCCCACAATGTGAGTTTGGGCATTGCTGGGGTCTACAGCCTGAGGCTCATAAAGACACTCAGATTAAAGAGCCTGCAAGCAAAGTGTTTAACTGGGTGCTTTGAGTTTTTGCTTTAACTGCTTCTATACCTGGGACTTGAAAAGCACACTGTGGTGTGTGTCTTGGTTTTGTCCAAATACACCTATCCTTAGCAGAGGGAAAGATAAGCTGTAGATTGTTGATAGCTCTAAACATGGTACCCAAGACCAGTGACAAACAGCATTTGGCATTGGTCTGCACCAGAGACTCTCCAAAAAGCCTGAGAGTCCTAGCAGTTTTACCTAATATATAGAAACAAACCCAAATAGACTGACAAAATGGGAAGACAAAAAAAAAAAAAAAAGCCCCAAATGAAAAAACAAGAGAATTCTCCAGAAGAAGAGATAAATGACATAGAGGTAAACAATTTATCAGATACAGAGTTCAGAATAAAGATTGTAAGGATGTTCAACAACATGAGAAAAGATATAAAATCTATGAAGAAAATTAAGAATGACATAGTAGAAATAAAAATACATTGAAAGGAATAAACAGCAGATAAGGAGGAGCTGAGGACTGGATCAGCGAATTAGAAGACAGGGTATAAAAAATTATGTAATCAGAGATCCAAAAAGAAAAAAATTAAAAATAGGAGGACAGTCTAAGGGAGCTGTGTGACAACACAATATATAATATTCACATCATATGAGTGGCAGAAGGTGAAGAAAGTGAACAAGAGATAGAGAACCTGTTTGAAGAAATAATGGCAGAAAACTTCACTAACCTGTTGAAAGGAAAAGTCACACAATTTCAGGAGGCACAGAGAGTCCCAAGAAAAAGAATCCAAAGAGGCCCATGCACAGACACATCACAATTAAAATGCCAAAAATTCATAACAAAGAGAGAATCTTAAAGGAAGCAAGAGAAAAGCAGTCTGTTACCTGCAAAGGAGCTCCCATGAGGCTGTCAGCTGATTTCACATCAGAAACTCTACAGGCCAGAAGGGAATGGCATGAAGTATTCAACGTAATGCAAAACAATGATCTGGAACTAAGACTACTCTATCCAGCAAGACTATCATTCAAGATAGATGGTGAAATAAAGAGGTTCCCAGACAAAAAAAAAAAAAAAAAAAAAAAAAAGGCTAAAGGGACTGCTGTAATAAGTAGAATGGAGACAGAGAGAAACATAGGCATAAAGAATTAAAATGGCCACAGATAAGTAAATTTCAATAATAAATTTAAATGTAAATGATTTAAATGCTCCAATCAAAGGACACAAACTACATGAATGGATAATAAAACATGACCCAGAGATATCCCATCTTGAAGAGACTCACTCAGGATGAGTGAGAAGGGACGAAAAAAAAATTGATGCAATGGAAATAAAAAAGCAAGCAAACAAACAAAACTGGTATAGCAATACTCATATCTGACAAAATAGACTTCAAACTGAATGCCATAACAAGAGACAAGAAAGGTCAATGCATAATACTAAAGAGGTCGATCCAATAATCCTGGTAAATATATATGCACCCAATATAAGAGCACCCACATATATAAAACTATTCTGGAGAACTTTAAGGGAGAGGTAGAGAGCAATACGGTCATAATAGGGGACATTAATACCCAAATTACTTCACTGGATAGACCTTCTAGACAAAAAATCAACATGGAAACAGTGACTCTAAATGACACTCTATATCAGATGTTTTAAATTTACATTTAAAGAACATTTCACCATGAAGGTGAAAAATATACATTCTTCTCAAGTGCCCATGGGACATTCTCAAAGATAGACCACATCTTAGGACACAAAACAAATATCTGTAAATTCAAGAAGATTGAAATCATATCAAGAATGTTCTGGGTTCATATGGCATGAAATTAGAAATCAACAGTTGTAAAAACACTCAAAAGCATTCAAAGACATGGAAGCTAAGTAGCATGTTATTAAACAGTGAATGGGTTACCAGTGAGATTAAGGAAGAAATAAAAAACTTCCTGGACACAAATGAAAATGAACACACAACTCGCCAAATCTATGGGACACAATGAAAGCAGTCCTGAGAGCGTAGATCATAGCAATACAAGACTACCTCAAGAAACAAGAAAAACTTTTAATAAACTATCTAACCCTATGTTTAAAGACAGAAAAAGAACAACAAGAAAAGTCCAGAGTAAGAAGAAGGAAGGAAATAATAAAGATTAGGGCTGAAATAAATGAAATAAAGACTAAAAAAAGAAAAACATTAAAAAAGATCAATGAAGCCAAGAGCTGGTTCTTTGAAATGATACACAAGACTGATGAAGAAACAAAGTGAGAAGACCCAAATATGTAAAATCAGAAATGAAAGATGTGAAGTAACAACTGACACCAGAGAAATACAAAGGATTTAAGAAAATATAATAGATAACTATATGCCAACAAACTGGACAATGTGGACAAAATGGACAAATTCCTAGGAAAATTCAACATTCTAAACCTGAATGGGGAAGAATTGGAGAGCCAGAATGGACCAATAAGAGCTGATGAATTTGAATCAGTAATAGAAAAAGTTCTAGCAAAAAAAAAAGCCCTGGCCCTGACCACTTCACAGGGGAGTTTCACCAAGCATTCAAAGAACACCTATTCTCCTCAAACTATTCCAAAAAAGCCAAGAGGAATGAATAATCCAAACTCTTTTTATGAGGGCAGCATTATCCTAATTTCAAAACCAATAAAGACACTACGAAGAAAATGAATTACAGGCCAATAACCTTGATGAACATAGGTGCTAAATCCTCAACAGAATATTAGCAAATCAGATACAGCAATATATTAAAAAAATCATACATCATGAGCAAGTGGGATGTACTTCAGGGATGCAAGGCTGGTACAATACTCGCAAATCAAGTAATGTGATATATCACATAAACAAACTGAAAGAAAAGTTACATAATCATATCAATAGATGCAGAAAAAGTATTTGACAAAACCCAACACCTATTTTTGTTAAAATTCTCAACAATGTGGGAATATAGGGATCATAACACAACATAATAAAGTCCATATATGACAAACCTACAGCCAACATCATACTCAATGGACAAAAACTAAAACCATTTCCCCTAAGAACAAGAAAAAGACAGTGTTGTCCACTTTCACCAGTCTTATTCAATACAGTACTGGAAGTCCTAGCCACAATGATCAGACAAGAAGAAAAAATCAAAGGTATCCAAATGGAAAAGGAGGAAGTAAAACTGTCATTATTCAAAGAAAACATGATATGATATATGGAAAACCATTAAGATTCCACCAAAAAATTCTTAGATTTAATAAATGAAACCATCAATGTAGTAGGATAAAAAAGAAACGCCCAGAAATCGATGGCATTATACTTTTATTCAAAATAATGCACATGTCCCCCTTTTTTCCCCATTGATCCCTTCCACCCTGCACTCACTCCTCTCCCCAGGCTTTCACCAACTATTGTCTATGTTCACAGGTTATTCATTTATGCATATAGATTCTTTGGTTAAACTCTCCCCACCCACCCACCCCCAACTTCCCTCTTAGATTCCTCAGTCTGATCCATGCTTCCTTGTCACTGAATCTATTTTGTTCATCAGTTTATTATGTTCTTTAGATTCCACATATAAGTGAGATAACCTGGTATTTGTCTTTTTCTGCCTGGCTTGCTTCACTTAGCATAATATTCTCCAGGTCCATCCATACTGTACCAAAAGTTATGAGATCCTTCTTTATAGCTGCATAGTATTCCATGGTGTAAATGTCTCACAGCTTTTTTATCCAATCATCTACTGATGGGAAATTGAGCTGTTTCCAGATCTTAGCTATTGTAAATTGTGCTGCTGTGAACATAGGGGTGCATATATTCTTTCTGATTAGTGTTTCATGATTCTTAGGATATATTCCTAGAAGTGGGATCACTGGGTCAAAAGATAGTTCCATTTTTAATTTTTTGAGGTACCTCCATACTGTTTTTCATAGTAGTTGCACCAGTCTGCATCCCCACCAACAGCGTACTAGGGTTCCCCTTTCTTCACATCCTCTCCAGCACAAGTGGCTTGTTGATTTGTTAATGGTAGCCATTCTTACAGGTGTGAACTGATATGTCATTGTGGTTTTAATTTGCATCTCTCTCATGAATAGCAAAGTTTAGCATTTTTTATATGTCTCTTGGCCATCCGTATGAGTTCTTTGGAGAAGCGTCTATTCAGGTCCTTTGCCCAGTTTTTAATTGAATTGTTTGTCTTCCTCTTGAGTTCTATGAGTTGGTTTTACACTTGGTAAATTATCCCATTATCAGATGCATCCTTGGCAAATATGTTCTTCCATACTGTGGGGTTCCTTTGTATTTTGGGGTTGATTTTTTTTTGGTGTGCAGAAGCGTTTTAGTTTGATGTAGTCCCATATGCTTATTTTTTCTTTTGTTTCTCTTGCCCTAGGAGATGCATTAGTAAAATTTCCACTACATGAGATGTCTGTGACTTTACTGCCTATATTTTCTTCCAGGATTTTTATTGTTAAATGACTTACATTTAAGTCTTTTATTGATTTTGAATTTCTTCTTGTGTATGGAGTAAGTTGGTGATCTAGTTTCATTTTTTTGGATATAGCTGTCCAATTTTCCCAGCACCATTTATTAAAGAGACCGTCTTTACTCCATTGTATGCTTTTGCTTCCTTTGTTAAATATTAACTGACCATAATGGTGTGGGTTTATTTCTGCATTCTCTGTTCTGTTCCATTGTTCTATATGTATGTTGTTGTACCAATACCAGGCTGTTTTGATTACAATGGCTTTGTAGTATAGTTTGATCTCTGGTAAACTGATCCCTCCAACTCTGTTCTACTTTCTCAAGATTTCTGTGGTTATTTGTGGTCTTTTTTGGTTCCTTTACAGTTTTGGAATATTTGTTCTAGTTCTTGTAATATACTGTCAGTATTAAATCGTAATTTCATTGAACCTTTAGATTGCTTAGGGTAGTATGGAGATTTTAATGATGTTAATTGTTCCAATCCATGAACACGGTATATTCTTCCATTTGTTTATATCTTCCTCTATTTCTTTCTTCAGTGTCCTGTAGTTTTCTGATTACAGGTCTTTTACATTCTTGGTTAAATTTATTCCAAGGTATATCATTTTTTTAGTTGCAATGGTAATTAGTATTTTTCTTTTAGTTTCTCTTTCTGAGAGTGCAGTGTTGGTATATAAAAATGTCATTGACTTCTGGATGTTAATTTTGTATCCAGCTACCTTGCCGAATTCACTTATCAAATTGATTAGTTAAATGTTTTTTCCTTTTGCTTCTCACTGAGTGTTTTTTTCTACCTTATCTTCCAAGGCAGTTAATCTATTCTCTGCTTCCTTGAGCCTGTTTTTAATTCTTTCCAGCACATTCTTGATATCAGACTTAGTATTCTTCATTTCTGCCTGGTTCTTATTTATCATATCTATATCTTTTTTCATGATTTCACTAAGTTCCTGGACCTTCCCATTAAGTGTCTTGTAGTTCTCATTAATTTCCTTGAGCATGTTTATAACCATTACTCTAAATCCTATTTCTGATAACTTGCTTAACTCCATCTCATCAAGGTCTTTTTCTGGTGGCTTTTCCTTTTCTTTAATTTTCTTTTTCTTTAATTTCCTTTTCTTTAATTTGTCTCCCTTTTTAGTGACTGTGTTTGTGTCTGTATATTAGATATATTTGCTGTCTCCCAGTCTCTTGGGGTGGGATTTTGTAGTGTGTGTCCAGTGGGACCCAGAGGTGTGTTTTCTTTATACTTCTGACCTATTTGCTCTAGGCTTGTCCCTTTTATGGATGTCCCTTTTGTGGGTTGTTTGGGCTCTCCTGTTTTGATTGAGTCTAGATTATTGTTGATCTGTTCATTGTTGGACCCTCCTTTCAGTTTAGCAAACTGTGAGGCTCAACCACTACCACATCATGTGAGCTGCTGTACAGGTGCTGACTGGGCAAAACAAAACACAACCAAACTGCCAAGAAATAACAAATAAGTTACAAAATATCTTGACAAACACAATGAAAACTCAAAAGAAAGTAGAATTGGGAGAAAGAAGAAAGAACACAAATGCTAAAGCAATAAAAAAGAGAAAGAGAAAGATAGAGAAAGGATATTATTTTTTTTAAAAAATAATAGGAAGAAAATAATATAAAAAGTAAAAAATAGAGAAGCTACTGGGAGATAAAAGGGGCTGAGAAAGGATTCAAACTCTATGATGTTTCTTTATTGCTCCTTACTCCAAATATGTCCACTCAGGTATATTTATCTTGATTTCCCAAGCTGACTACACAGTACTTTATCTGTAAATCCAATCTGTGGCTGGAAGCAGGGCAATCTGCTTCTTGTCAGAATGCAACTGTCTTCCCTCCCTTGCATGGCATTTTTACACACCAATAATAATCTCTCAGAAAGGAAAAGTTGAAAACAATCCTATTTACCATTGAAAGAAAAAAATTAACATACTTAAGAATAAACTTAACTAAGGAGGTAAAAGACCTGTACCCAGAAAACTACAGGACATTGCAAAAAGAGATAGAGGAAGATATAAACAAGTGGAAGAATATACCATGTTCATGGATTGGAAGAATTAACATCATTAAAATGTCCATACTACCCAAAGTGATCTATAAATTCAATGCAGTCACTGTTAAAATACCAATGGCATATTTCAAAGATCTAGAACAAATACTCCAAAAATTTTATGGAACCAAAAAAGATCCTAAATAGCTGCAGCCATCTTGAGAAAGAAGAAAGAGTTGGAGTGATCACAATGCCAGTTATCAAGTTATACTACAAATCCACTGTAATCTAAACAGACTGGCACTGACACAAGAATAGGCATATATATCAATGAAACAGAACAGGGAACCCAGAATTAGACCCAAGCCATTATGCTCTATTAATATTTGACAAAGTATGCAAGAACATACAATGGAGTAAAGACAATCACTTCAATAGATGCTGTTTAGATAATTGGACAATTATCAGCAAAAAAATGAAACTAGATCACCAACTTACACCATTCACAAGAATAAACTCAAAATGGATAAAAAATTTAAATGTAAGTCATGAAACCATAAAAATCTTAGGAGAAAAAATTGGCAGTAAAATGTCAGACATCTCTTATAGCAATATGTTTATGGATACATCTCTTTGGGCAAGAGGACCAAAGGAAAAAATAAACAAATAAGACTACATCAAAATAAAAAGCTTCTGCACAACAAAAGTAACCATCAATAAAATGAAAAGGGAGCCTAGTCTATAGGCAAATATATTTGACAACGATATACCTGTTAAACAGTTAATATCCAAAATATATAATGAACTCATACAACTTCACAAAAGGAAGATTAAACAATCCAAATTAAAAAATGGACATAGTACCTAAATAGACACTTCTCCAAAGTGGACATACAGATGGCCAAAAGACATGAAAAAGTGCTCAAACCCGCTAATCAGAAAGATGCAAATTAAAACAACAATTCCATGTCACCTCAGTAGATGCATGGATAAAAAAGCTGTGAGACATTTACACCATTGAATACTATGTAACCGTAAAAAAAGAAGGATCTCTTACCCTTTGGGACAGCATGGATGGAACTGGAGAGTATTGTGCTGAGCAAAATAAGCCAGTCAGATAAAGACAAGTATCACATGATCTCACTCATATGTGGAATATAATGAACAAAACAAAGTGATGAACAAAATAAATTCAGAGACATAATAGAATGGAACAGACTGACAAATCTCAGTGGGAAGGCGGGGTTTGGGGAGTGGGTGGTGAGAGATTAATCAAAAAACTTATATGGCTATATACATAACCCTTGAACACAGACAATAGTAAGTGCAAATCCTGAAGGGCAGGGGTTTATGGGGGGGTAATCAATGAGGGAAAAATGGGACATCTGTAATACTTTAAATAATAAAGATAAATAAATAAATGAATAAATAAATAACATGACACAACTATATGTTGTCTATGAGAAACTCTTTTCAATATAACAATATAAAGAAGTTGAAAAATAAAAGGATGGCAAAACAATATGATGCAATCATTTTTCAAAGGAAATTAAGTGACTATGTTAATATCAAATAAAGTAGACTTCAGAGCATAGAAAATTACCAAAGTCAGAGAGGAATATTATATAACATTAAAAAGGTCAATCCACCAAAAAGACACCATAATCTTAAATGTTTACACACTAACAAATAGCACTCCAAAATATGTGACGTAAACACTGATAGAATTCATTAGAGAAATAGACAAATCCACAATCATAACTGGAGATTTCAATAGCCTTCCCTCAATAATTGATAGAAATACTAGACAGAAAATCAGCAAGAATGTACAAGAACTCAACAACACCATCACCTAACATGAACTTCTTCACAGTTATAGAACACTTCACCCAACAACACAGAATATGCATTCTGTTCAAGTGTCTACATAATATTCACCAAGATAGACCATAGTCTGAGCTATAAATCAAACCTAAGCAAATTTAAAAGTATAGAAAATATTCAGAATATGTCCTGTGATCACCAAGATGTCAAAGTAGAACTAAAAATATACAACATATCAAAATTTGTGAGACACAACTACAGCAGTGGTCAAAGGGAAATTTAGAGCATCAAATGTATACATTAGAGGAAAGGAACAGTCTCAAATAAAGAGTCTTAAGTTCCTACTTTAAGAACCTAAAAAAGAAGAGCAAAATAAATCCAAAACAAGCATAAGGAAGAAATACTAAATAACAGCAATTAATGAAATTGAAAACAGAAAGCAAGACAAAATCAATGAAATAAAAAGATTACTAAGGTTGACAAACATCTAGCAATACTGATAGAGAAGACACAATTTGCCAATATTAGGAATAAGATGAGATACCACTACTGATGCCACAGTCATCAAAAGGGTAACAAGAAAATACTTTAAACAACTCTGCAAGACATACATTTGACAACTTAGATATATTTGATGAAGCCTTTGAAAAGCCAAAACTAACAAAAGTTACCCAACATGAAAAAGATAATATGAATAGCCATAAGACCGTTAAAGAAATTGAATTCATAATTTTGAAAAAAACCCGAGAAAGAAATCTCCAAACCCAGGTGGTTTAATTGGTGTATTCTACCAAATGTTCAAAAAATTATTACCAATTTTAAAAGTCTCTTCTAGAAAATAGAAAGGGAAAGAAACTCCAAACTCATTTTATGAGATAAATCTTACCTTGATATCACAGCCAGAGATAGTACAAATAATAAAGCTACATACCAATATCCATCATGGCTATAGATACAAATATTCTCTTAAAATATATCAGCAATAGAATCCATTCCACAGTATATGAAAATATACTCTGTGACTAAGTGGAGTTTATTCCAGGTATACAAAGCTGGCTCAATATTTGCAATAAATGTAATCCATTATGTCAACAGGCTAAACAGAAAAAATCACGATGATCAATACAAAAAAGCATTTGGCAAAATCCAACAGACATTCATGATTAAAAAAAACAACACACCTCTCAGTAATTTAAGAATAGAAGGTGTTATGGACTGAATTATGTCTCTCTAAAATTTATATGTTGAAACCTTAACCCCTAATGTGACTATATTTGGAGAGCGGGCCTTTAAAGAGATAATTAAGGTTAAATAAGGTCTTTAGGATAGGACCTTTATCCAATAGGGTTGATGTTCTTATACACAGAGAGACACCAGAGATCTCTCAGTCCCCACCCCCACTCTCTCTACCTAGCATGTGCCCAGAATAAAGTTTATGTGAAGACGTAACAACAAGGTGATATCTGCAAGCCAAAGAGAAAGCCCTCAACAGACATCCACCCTGCTGGTACCTTGATTTTGGACTTCCAGCCTCCAAAACTGTGAGAAAATAAATGTTTATTGTTAAAGTCACCCATCCTGTGGTATTCTGTTAATGGCAGCCCAAGCAGACTAAGACAGAGGGTAATTTTCTCAACTTGATAAAAAACATATACAAAACACCTACTGCTAACATCACACTTAATGGCGAAAGAGTGAATAGTTTCCCTTTAAGATCAGGAACAATTCAAACTTATTCAACATAGTCCTGGGAGTTTAGCCAGCTCAATAAGGCAAGAAAAGAAGGTACCAGGAATATATATATAAATAAGAAAGGAAGGAATAAAACTATCTTTATTTGCAGATTACATGATTATCTATGTAAAAACATCCCAAGGCATCTACAAAATTAGTAATGACTGAGTTCAGCAATGTTGCAGGATACAAGATCAACACACAAAAATCAATTTTATTTTTATATACTAGCAATATATATATGAAAACTATAATTAAAAAACAACACCATTTACAATTGCTCTAAAAAAGAACTATTTCTATAAATTTAACCACACAAGCACAGTCCTTTATGCTGAAAATTACATAATTCTGATGACAAAAATGAAAGATCTAAACAAATAGAAAGATATACCATGTTCAGAGATTAAAAGTAAATATGTCAGTGTTCTCCAAATTGATATACAGGTTAAATGTAACTCCTATCAAAGCCCCAGCAATATTTTTTTTTTTTGTAAATATAGAACATATAATCATTAAATTTATATGAAAAAAAAATAAAAGAAACTAGAATAGTTAAAACAATTTTGTAAAAGAAAAACAAAGTAGGAGGAATTACTCTGCTCAATATTAAGGCCTATTGTATAACTGCAGTAATCAAAACAATGTGATTTGGGCAGAGGGATAGACAGATAGATGAATGAGAAAGAACAGGGAACCCAGAAATAGACCCATACAAATATACCCAACAGATTTTTGACAAAGTTGCAGAAGCAGTTCAGTGGAGGAAGGTAGGTCTTTAAAAAAAAAAAAAAAGTGCTGCCTGGCAGGGCGTGGCTCAGCAGTTGAGTGTCGACCTAGGATCCAGGCGATTGGAGTTTGATTCCCTGGTCAGGGCACATGCCCGGGTTGTGGGCTCGATCAATGACTTTCTCATCATTGATGTTTCTATCTCTGTCTCTCCCTCTCCTTTCCTCTCTCTGAAATCAATAAAAATATATTTAAAAAAAAAGTGCTGGAGCAACTGGACACCATAGGAAAACAGAGATAGAGATAGACAGTGAAAGAGAGCGAGAGAAAGAGGGAGGGAGAGAGAGGAAAGAAATCTAGATTTAATCTCCATACCTATATGAAAATGAATTTCAAATGGATCACAGACTTAAATGTAAAAAATATAAATATAAAACTTTCAGCCTGGCTGGGCATGGCTCAGCGGTTGAGCATCCACCAAGGATCCAGGAGATCGAGGTTCTATTCCCGGTCAGGGCATATGCCCGGGCTGCGGGCTCGATCACCAGTAACTCTCTTGTCATTGATGTTTCTGTCTGTCTCTCTCTCCCTCTCCTTTCCTCTCTCTGAAATCAATAAAGATATATATATATTTTTTAATTTTCAGAAGAGAACATAGGAGAAAATCTTTGGGACCTAGGGCTTGATGAATAATTCTTAGCTTTGATACCAAAACCACAATAAATCAATAAAGGGGAAAAGGATTAATTTAATTGCATCGCAACTAAATTGTTTGTGAAAGACCCTGTTAAGAGGATGAGAAGACAAGTTACAAACTGAGAGAAAATATTTACAAACCACATATCTAACAATAAACTTGTATCCAGAATATATAAAGATCTCTCAAATACAAACAGTAAAAAAAAAGCCCACTTTCATTAGAAAATTGGCAAGAGATATGAAAAGACATTTCACAGGAGATAATCCACAGATGGTAAATAAGCACATGAAAAGATGCTCTATGTCATTATCCATCAGGGAATTCAAATTAAAACTACCATAAGATATCACTAAACATTTATCAGAATGGCTAAAAAAAAAAATAGTGACATCAAATGCTGGAGAGGCTGTGGAGAAACTACATCACTCATACATTATTGGTGAGAATGCAAAATGCTAGAGCCACTTCAGAAAAACAGTTTAGCAGTTTCTTATAAAACTAAGCATGCGACTACCACATAACCTAGCAATTGCACTTTGGAGGTATTTTTCACACACACAAAAATCTATACAAAGATATTCATAGCAACCTTATTTGCAATAACTCCAAAATGGAAACAATCCAGCCATCCTTCAGTGGGTGAATGTTTAAACAAACAGTAGCCCTTTCACACCATGGAGTACTGCTCAATAATAACTAGAGATGAACTGACTATACATGAAACAACTTGGATGGATCTCAAGGGCATTATATTGAGTGAAAAAATTTACTTACATAAAATTCTCAAAAAGAAAAAAATATGGAGATGGAGAAAAGATTAGTGGTTGTTAAGAGGTTAGGGATGATGGCAGGGTGTGTGTGTGTATGTGTGTGTGTGTGTAAAAAAGTAGCACAAGGAAGATCTTTGTTGGATGAAATAGTTGTGTATCTGGATTCCAGTGACGATTACTGGAGTCTACATATGTGATTCAATGACAGAATTATACGCAGTTGTACCAATATAAATTTCTTAGCTTTTTTATTGTTCTGTAGTTTCAAGAAATGTAATAATTGAGGGAAACTGGGTGAAGGGTTCACAGGACTTCTCTTTAGTATCTTTGCAATTTCCTTGAATCAATAGTTATTTCAAAATTCAAAGTTAAAAAAGAAAAAGTAAGCTCCAAGGTGTGCGATAGTGAGAAGATCATGGGCTTTGAAGTTAGCCAGTCTCAGGTTTGAACCCTGTCCTGACTTTTTACTAGCAGGGTGTGAACTTGAGTAAATTACTTTGTTTCTCTGAGCCTTGGTTTCCTGCTCTAAAAAATGAAGCTAACAATAAGGCCTACTCCACAGGATTTGAGGGAGAAACCCAACAGAGATGAAAGTTTGGGCTCAGAGCCTGGCCCATAATAAGTGTTCAATAATATGAGCTACTTAAAGTTGGCCTGATTTATTGTGATGTGGCATTTGTTTCATTTCTCCTAGTTTGAAAGATATAGGATTGCTGGGTCACCTGTCACCACCAGACAAAAAGAACCTTAGGAGTTAAGTGCGTACCATTCGGCTTTATGCACCATCCCCCAGGCTATTACCCAGGCCCTCACATGGAATATAAAATAGGGAATTGAATTGTAGGCACTGCCCAGGATGGCATGGTCTTTGTGTCCATGAGTGAGTTCTGTAGCAGGGAAGCTTAGCATGCTCTGAAGTCTGGGCAAAATCTGGTATGAAATGTCCACTTTCACAAGATGCCTGGGAGCCTGCACCCCATGGCTTGGTTGAGCACATTAATCATGGCAGGTTTTCAAATTGCTTGCTTGGAAATGCACAGTGATAACAGATATTATCAAAGTGTTGTCATGAAGGATGGTCAGAGTAGAAAATAATCCCACTGTTTGATTACTCTGGTGATATTGTTCTCCAGAACCCCACTTTTGCTCCAAAATGCCATTTTCCCCTCAAGAGCCCTTTACCCAGCCTTGCAGGTCTTCCCTATTTAGGCTCCAACCTACCTCCCTCCATTTCCCATCATTCCCCTTCTCACACACCTTCTTTTCACTCTGGACAAAAACAACTGCTCCTGCCACAATTTAATCTTTCAGGCCTTTGCCTGGGATATCCCCTTGTTCCAGTTTGCTTTCCCCACTCCCACTATGCTCTACACATACCTGAACCTTGCCAACTTTTCTTCCCTCCTCCAACATCTGACCAGAGTCTGTACCTTCCCTGAGGGTCCATACCTTCCCTGAGGGTCCCCAGCCAACCAAGTTGTACTTATGGACCCTCCAATTTCCTTCGGCCTTACCCTGAGCTGGTGAACTCCTTAGCACTTAGTGACTTCTCAGGAAATGTTTGTGGAATGAGGGTCCAATGCCCACAGCTTGCATGCAATGAAGAGTGGCCTAGGTCTTGCCAGCCAGCAACTGTGCTTGCAGTGTCCCCACTTACATTGCGGGAAGATGGAGACTTTCCAGTTAACACACTGGAGGAGCAAAGACCAGAGAGTGTGAACTCTGTCATTGGCTTGGTGGTTACCCAGCATGTTACTGGCCAGGAGGTGGCTGGGCAACCTGAGCTCACAGATAGCCATTGAACAAGTCTCATAAAAGGGATCTCTGTCCAAAGGCCTGACACACATGGTCCAGGTGCTTTCAAAGCCAGTTGATATGCTAGATGGCACAAGCAGTTTCCTGTGAGTTATTGTGGCCAAAGACCTACCCTCACCCCCACCTCTCTAACCTTCAGACAGACTAATAGATGTTCTGTTTGGCTGCTGTGGGCTGCAAGGCAGTAGATGGGGAAAGAACATATAGATTCAGCATGCACCTCTAACTGATAAAGACTTGGAAACCATATGTAGTTTACGTATGCAAGTATCAAATGACTAAACAGTTGCACTCCTGGGTATTTATTCAAGAGGAATGAAAACCTATTTTCATAAATGATCATGGCAGCTTTATTGTAATAGCCAAAACTGGAATCAGACTAAGTATCCTTCAATGGGGTTGGTTAAACAAGTTATGGAACGTCCATCCATATCATGGAATACTACTCAGCAATCAAAAGAAACAAACCATTGACACACAATAATTTGGATGCATCGCTGTAGTACTATGCTGAGTGAAAAGGTCATTCTTTAAAGGTTACATACTGTATGATTCTATTTATATAACAGTTTTGAAGTGACAAAATTTTAGAAATGGAGGACAGATTGTTGGTTGCCAAAAGTTAGAGACAGCAGAGGAGAAACGGGGGAGGAGTGGTGGTTGGAGGAATTGGGAGTGCTAATATGAGGAATCCTTCTGATAACATCGTCCAGTATCTTGGCTGTGATGGTGGAAACACCAACTCACATATGTGATATATTTGAATTGTATAGAACTACCCCCCCCACACACACTCACAAATGAATACAGGTAAAAGTGGAAAAATAGGAATTAGACCAGTGGATTGTATCATTGTCAATCATTTCATCAGGGGTTGTCAAATTGTGATAATCTACTTCTCCCTTTCTTTCTTCATTTATTAGCTGGAATACTTCCATAAAAGTACTTTCCCCTCACCAACTATGTGGTTATCAGGAAATACAGTTTATAAAAGAAAGGAATGGAGAAATGTTTCATTCTCTCCCTTTATTTACCAGTTTTCAAAATAGAGTTGATTCCCTAGTATCCTCCACATTGGATCAATGGGACCAATGTTTCTTTAAAAACTTTTGATATCAGTAAGATCTCATAGATTTAAATATATTTGATGTGCTCCATGTTGAGGCCCAAATTTTCTTATCTTTGTCAAGTTGGGAACTTTATTCAGATTGGTTCCTGGGTTCTTTTGCCATCATCTTAGTAGTCCTTGACAATCTTCCTTGCTATTTCTCCAAAGGCCTAGGGCTCTTTTTCATAGAAAATTGGTTCTTAGACATCAAGATTTAGGAACTAGAGGTATCATCACCAGGGGGTTTGCCACTTGTTTCTAGGCCTTTTCAGAGACAGGTAGGAAATGTTTTTAAGACAAAACCAATTAGCAAGGAACTGAATCCAAGACTACTCTATCCAGCAAGGTTATCTTTAAAAATTGAAGGTGAAATAAAGAGCTTTGAAGACAGCCTGGTGCGCATGGCTCAGTGATTGAACATCGACCTATGAACCAGAAGGTCACAGTTCAATTCCCGGTCAGGGCACACACCCAGGTTCCCAGCTCGATCCCTGGTGGGAGATGTGCAGGAGGCAGCCAATCAATGACTCCATCATCATTGATGTTTCTATCTCTCTATCCCTCTCTCTTCCTTTTATTGAAATCAATAAAAACACATTTAAAAAAAAAGACATAAGGTAGCAGAATGGTTAAAAAAATATGGCCCATATATATCTTGTGTACAAGAGACCAAACCTCAGAAGAAAAGACAGACAGAATGAGAGTGAAGGGATGGGAAAAAAAATTTCCATGCAAATGAAAGTGAAAAAGCTTTGGTAACAATACTCATACCTGACAAAATAGACTTCGAAATGAAGGCCATAGCAAGAAACAATAAAGGCCACTTCATAATACTAAAGGGATCAATAAAACAAGAGGACATAACACTGGTAAACATATACATCCAGTATAGGAGCAGTAAAATATATATAAAAAAATTCTGGAGGGTTTTAAGGGAGAAATCAACAGCAATACAATATAGTAGGGGATTTTAATACCCCACTGACATCACTACATAGATCTTCTAGACAAAAAAATCAACAAGAAAATAGTGACCTTAAAAGACACACTAGATCAAATGGATTTAATTAACATTGACAGAACATTTCACCATGAAGTTGCAGAATATACATTCTTCTCAAGTGCACATGGGACATTCTCAAAGGTAGACCACATGTTAGGATGGACACTAAGCCTCCACAAATTCAAGAAGATTGAAATCATACCACACATCTTCTCAATCACAATGGTATGAAACTAGAAATCAACAATAAAAACAGTCAAAAAACATTCCTACACATGGATGCTAAATAGCATGTTATTAATCAATAAATAGGCTACCAGTGAGATCAAGGAAGAAATCAGAAACTTCCTGGAAATGAACATAAAACAACCCCAAATCGATGGGACACAGTGAAAGTGGTCTTGAGAGGAAACTTCATAGCACTACAATTCTACCTCAAGAAACATGAAAAATTGCTAATAAACTACCTAACCCTACAAAATAAAAAATTAGAGAGAGAACAATAGGAAAATCCCAGAGTAAGCGGAAGGAAGGAAATAACAAAGATCACAGTGGAAATAAATGATAGAGACTAAAAAAAACAATACAAAAGATCAATGAAACCAAGAGCTGGTTCTTTGAAAAGTTAAACAAGACTGATAAATCTTTATCCAGACTCATCAAGAAACAAAGAGAGAGGACCCAAATAAATAAAATCAGAAACAAAAGATGTGAAGTAACAACTGACACTACAGAAATACAAAGGGTTGTAAGAAAATCCTATGAACAAACTATATGCCTACAAGCTGGACAATGTGGGCAAAATGGACAAATTCTTAGGAAAATACACTCTGCCAAAACTGAATCAGGAAGAATCAAAAAACCTGAATAGACCTATAACAACTGATAAAATTAAGGCAGAAATAAAAACAAAAAAAATACCTCCCAGCAAACAAAAGCTTTGGTCTAGACAGCTTCTCAATGGAGTTTTACCAAGTATCCAAAGAACTAACACATATTCTCCTCAAACTATTCCAAAAAATCCAAGAGGAAAGAACACTTCCAAGCTCTTTTTACAAGGCTAGAATTAGACTAATTCCAAAACCAGATAAAGACACAACAAAGAAAGAGAATTACAGGCCGATATCTTTGATGAACATAGATGCTAAAATGCTAGACAAAATATTAGCAAATTGAATCCAGCAATACATTAAAAAGATCATACACCATGACCAACTGAGATTTTCTCCAGGGATGCAAGGCTGGTACAATATTTGCAAATCAATTAATGTGACATATCACATAGACAAATTGAAAGACAAAAATCACATAATCCTATCAATAGATGCAGAAAAAACGTTTGACAAAATCCAACACCCATTTTTGATAAAAATTCTCAACAAAGTGGGAATAGAAGGATCATACTTCAATATAATAAAGGCCGTATATGACAAACCTACAGCTAACATCATACTCAATGGGCAAAAACTAAAACCATTTCCCCAAGAAAAGGAACAAGACAAGGGTATCCCCTTTCACCAGTCTTATTCAACATAGCACTGGAATTCCAAGCCACAAGGATCAGAAAAGAAGGAAACATAAAAGACACTCAAATTGGGAAGGAGGAAATAAAACTGTCATGCACAGATGACATGATATTGATCATAGAAAGCCTTAAAAAGTCCACCAAAACCCAGCTAGATTTAATAAATGAATTCAGCAGTATAGCAGGATACAAAATTAACACCCAGAAATTGATGGCATTTTTATAGATCAATAATGACTTCTCAGAAAGAGAAACTAAAAAAAAATCCCATTTATCATTACAGCAAAAAAAAGGAGGTAAAAGACCTGTACTCAGAAAACTACTGAAAGTTGGAAAAAGACATAGAAGACGATATATACAAGTGGAAGAATATACCATGTTCATGGATTGGAACAATTAGCATAATTAAAATGTCCAGACTACCCAAAACAATCCATAGATTCAATGCAATCACTACTAAAATACCAATGGCATATTTCACAGATCTAGAACAAATACTCCAAATCTTTATAAAACTAAAAAAGACCCCAAATAGCTGCAGCAATCTTGAGAAAGAAGAACAAAGTTGGAGGGGTGACAATAGCAGATATCAAGTTATATTACAAAGCCACTGTAATCAAAACAGCCTGGTACTGGCATAAGAATAAGCCTATTGATCAATAGAACAGAACAGAGAACCCAGAAATCTACCAAGGCTATTATGGTCAATTAATATTTGACAAAGGAAGCAAGAGCATACAACGGAGTAAAGACAGTCTCTTCAATAAATTGCTTTGGGATAATTGGACAGGTAAGTGCAAAAAAAAAATGAATCTAGATCATCAACTTATACCACACACAAGAATAAAATCAAAATGGATAAGAGACTTAAATGTAAGTCATGAAACCATAAAAATCCTAGAAAATCCAACAAAATATCAGACATCTCACATAGCAGAATTTTCACTGATACAACACCTAAGGCAAGAGAAAACAGGAAAAAATAAACAAATGGAACTACGTCTCAATACAAAGCTTCTGCACAGCAAAAGAACCAGCATCAACATGAAAAGTGAACTCATTGTATGAGAGAACATATTTGTCAATGGTACATCTGATAAAGGGTTAATTTCCAAAATACATACTCATACAACTCAACAAAAGGAAGACAAACAATCTAATTTAAAAAATGGGCAGAGGACCTGTATTGACACTTCTCCAAAGAGGAGATATGAATGGCCAAGAGGCATATGAAAGAGACATATGAAAGACATATAATTAAATGCTCAATTAATCATCAGAGAGGGAAGGAAGATGGTGACACTGTGAGAAGCAGCCGAGCACCCCCACTCACAGCCACGGGCTCAATTTACTCCTAAAATACTATGTAACCAGCTTGAAAAAATGAGAGAAACATACCTGAATGGACACAGTGCAAGTAGGGAGCACTGAAGACACATCATAGAGTCCAGTAAGAGAGGGGCCATAGAAAGGGGGAGTCCCCCCTGAAGCTTCTTCTGGGCTCTGAACCCTAAGGATTGGAGGCTGCAAAGCTCCCTCCCCTCAGGAGTGCAGACCGGCATCCAAAGGCGACGTTCTACACCCTGAGCTGAGGAGAGAGGAAAGAGTGTACCACATGCAGAGGACAGAGGGACCCAGGAGAGCAGTGAATCCACGAGGAGGGGATGGCGCCTTCCTAGTGAAACAAAGCTTCTAATGGCAGATGTGACCTGCTTCTAATGCTCAGGGTGCTGTCCCAAAGCAAGTGGCACCCGAGTAGCAAAGAACCAGAGGCCTACACTGAGCAGCCACACAGAGAGACCCTCTGCCTTACTGTAAGGCAGTGTGTTGAGCTCCAGAAAGCATTTAAGCTGCATGGCTGGGGAAGGGGAGGAGAGCCCTCCCACTCTGAGCTTCCAGTGCAGAGTCTGGGATTTGTGACCAGCCTGAGGGGCACAGTGGTGGCATGTGGAGCCACCCCAGCTTTACTGAGATCAGCACTGCAGGGGAGTAGAGTGGAGCATACCTTGGGTCCCCTCCTGTAGGGTGCCTTGGCTTGCAGGCAGTAAGACTTTGCAAGGAAGACTCTCTGTGTGTTGCTTTGTGCATTTTTGAGTTTTGATCGCTGAACTGCCTCCCACCTTCCTGGCGTTCACTGGGTGGACAGAGCAGCAGTGGAAGCTGGGATTGGTGTCTGCACAGTAGACTGTTTGAGGGGTGTACCTGGTGTGAACAGGCAACCAGAGGTGGGAAGGGAGGGGCAAAGCACAACTACTTCTCCTGCAACCTGGGAGAACCACCCCCAACAGGAAAGGGACTGGTTCAGCTCACTGAGGCCCCAGAGACCCCCTACAGTGCACAGTCCTGAGGAGGAAGGGAGAACAGCTCACTGGAAGACATTACAAGAATAAGACTCTTAGGAACTGTTGTTTGGGAACTGGAAGTAAAGCTGAAAACCTCTGCTGGGGGCTGGGCAGGCAAACGGCTCACTGGAATGTTTTTTAATTAAACCCACTAGGCCCAGGCTGTTGAAACAGCCCATACAGAAAATACAACAGGCTGTAATTACTCTGAAACTGCAGGAGGCCAGTGCAAGGAGAATTAGAATCAGAGGACAGGATAGAGACAAAGGAGCTGGCTGTGGAGCAGAGACTAACTCCCTCACAGTGAGTGTTTGACAGCAAAACCTCTAAGTAAAAGTAATGATACCCCAAGCTACATTAGCCATCCTGCACCCTAAAGACTCTACAGAAGACTCTGGAGTAAGACCAGGCAACTACAAAGTTGAAAAATAGCTGAAAAGAGGAGGTGGTCCATGGAAAGCCTCAGATCAACCATCTACCTAAGGACACCAGAGCCAAACCTAGACAGCTCCTCACATTGGCTAATACACAGTACCTCCCAGGAGAACGGAAATCAAGGGGCAAAACAGTGAGCCACAGACAACATAAGCTGCTCAGAAAGAAACCTACCTGATTGTCTTTTGTTTGTTTGTTTGTTTGTTTTTTCTCTTTTTCCCTTAGGAAGAAGAGAAAGGGAAAAAATTATTTGTTTTTTCTTACTTTTAAATTTTATAATAATTTTTAAAATTTTTTTTAAAAGTTTTTAATGATTTTTTTTTCCGTTTTAAAAATTTTTTTTTTATAAAAAATTTTCTTTTGCTTAGTTTGGTCTTTGTTTTGTTTCCCTGTTTTGTTTTGCTTATTTGTTTTTTATCCTTGTTTCTACTATCAAGAATTTCTTTATATTTTCTTCCAAATTGCTGGGACTTTATCACTATAACCAACAAGTTTACTGCTTTCCTCTGTAGTTTCCCCCAAATCTCTTATTGGACTCCCTCTCTGTCCGGGCTTTATCTCTCTCTCTCTCCTCTCGATTCAGTGGCATAACTTTTTCTTTTTCTTTTCTTCTTCTTTTCTTTCCCTCTTTCTTTCTTTCTTTCTTTCTTTCTTTCTTTCTTTCTTTCTTTCTTTCTTTCTTTCTTTCTTTCTTTCTTTCTTTCTCTCTTTCTCTCTTTCTCTCTTTCTCTCTTTCTCTCTTTCTCTCTTTCCTTCTTTCCTTCTTTCCTTCTTTCCTTCTTTCTTTTGCTTTCCTCCCTTCTGTCTTCCTGTCTTTTTGTTAGATTGTTATTTTCTCTTATTCTCTTTATTGTATTTTTATTTTCTCATTTTCAACTATTATTCCTATACTCTCCCTTAATTTTTTGCTGCCCCATCTTTCAGAATCTTTTCTCTGCCTCTATTACCTCCTAGTAGCTTCTCTAAATTTTAAATTTTAGTTTATTATTATTATTATCTAAATTTTTGTCACTATTAACAACAATAGGCTTCTCTCTCTCTCTAAGCTTTACTTTTCTTTCTCTTTTTTTAAGCTTTTTTTTTTTTCTCTAGAATTTGTGTTCTCCCTTTACTCTCCAAGTTCTGTGTTCACTTGGGTTGTTTTCATTGTGGCTGTCAAGATATTTCATAAGATATCCCTTGTTTCCTGGAAGTTGAGTTGTGCATTGTCCTGCCTTGCCAGCACCCATACCATAGCTTACATGACAAGGTTGGGACTGAGACACAGTTAGCCAACTCGAGACAAGAGTCCTTCCAGGAATGGTCAACAACAATCTAGATCCAACTGTAACAGGAGAACTGAAAGAGCAGACAAAAGGATCAGGCACAAAAGAAACACACCTAGAGCAAAGAGCTCAGAAGTATAAGAAAAGCACACTTCTGGGCTCCACTTGTCTCAAAAGACAAAATCCCACCCCAAAAGACTGGGAGACAGCAAATATATCTAATATATAGATACAAACAATAAGACCTACCAAAATGAGGAGACAAAGAAACAATCCCCCAAGTTAAAGAAAAGGAAAAATCACCAGAAAAAGACTTTGATGAGATGGAGTTAAGCAAGCTATCAGAAACAGAGTTGAGAGTATTGACTATAAAAGTGTTCAAGGAACCTAATGAGAAAAAATAAGGCACTAGAGTATAAGATAGAGGACCTTATTGAAAACATGAAGAAAGAGATACATAACATAAACAAAAGTCAGACAGAAATAAAGAATGTTGTATCTGATATCAAGAATACACTGGAAGTAATTAAAAGCAGGCTTAATGAAGCAGAAGATAGAATAAGGGATTTAGAAGACAAGGTAGAAAAAAATCACTCAATCAGAGCAGCAAAAAGAAAAAACACTTAAAAAGCATGAGGACAGTCTAAGGGAGCTTTGGGACAACATGAAGCAAAACAACATTTGCATTATAGGAAAGCCAGAGGGGGAGGAAAGACAACAAGGGATAGAGAACTTAGTGGAGGAAATAATGACAGAAAAATTCCCTGTGCTGGCAAGGGAGAAAGACACACGAGTTCAGGAAGCACAGAGGGTTCCAAACAAGAGGGACCCAAAAAGACCCACTCCAAGACACATTATAATTAAACTGGAAAATGTCAAGGACAAAGAAAATATTAAGGGTTACAAGAGAGAGACAAGCAGTGACCTACAAGGGAACCCCCATAAGGTTAACAGCTGATTTCTCAACAGAAACTCTTCAGGCTAGAAGGGAGTGGCATGAAGTTCTCAAAGTAATAAAAAAGCAAGAACATGCAACCAAGATTGCTTTATCCAGCAAGGCTGTCATTAAAATTGAAGGTGAAATAAAAAGCTTCCCAGACAAAAAAAGGACGAAAGGAGTTCAGTATTACCAAACCAGCATTGCAAGAAATGCTAAAAGGACTGCTCTAAGAGAAAGAAGGAATAGTGAGAGAAAGGTACATCAGCATTAAGAGGAAAAATGGCATTAAATAAGTTTATATCAATACTAACCTTAAATGTAAAAGAAATAAATGGCCCAATCAAGAGACATAGAGTAGCAGAATGGATAAGAAAACAGGACCCAAATATATGCTGTCTACAAGAGACTCAGCTGAGAGAAAAAGATTCACAGAGGCTAAATGTGAAGGGATTGAATAAAATGTTCCATGCAAATGGACGGGAAAAGAAAGCTGGAGTAGCAATATTTATTTCTGACAAAATAGACTTCAAAATAAAGACCATAACAAGAGACAAAGATGGTCACTACATGATTCTAAAAAGATCAATCCAACAGGAGGAATTAACCCTTATAAACATTTATGCACCCAAAACAGGGGCACCTAAATATATAAAAAATTTCTTGTTGAACTATAAGTGGGAAATTGACAGCAACACAATTGTAGTGGGGAACTTTAACACTCCACTGTCAGGACAGATCATCAAGACAAAAAAATCGACGGGGAAACACAGACCTTAAATGACTCATTGGACCTAATGGATTTAATTGACATTTACAGAACATTTCATCCCAACACAGCAAAATATGCATTCTGCTCAAGTGCACATGGAACATTCTCAAAAATAAACCACATGTTAGGGCACAAGACAAGTCTCTACAAATATAAGAAGATTGAAATCATATCAAGCATCTTCTGGAATCACAATGCCATGAAAATAGAAATCAACCACTAGAAAAAAACTCAAAAATATTCAAACACATGGAGGCTAAATAGCATGCTATTAAACAATGAAATGGTTACCAATAAGATTAGGGAAGAAATCAAACAATTCATGGATAAAAATAAAAATGAACAGACAGCAACCCAAAACCTATGGGACACAGTGAAAGCAGTCCAGAGAGGAAAATTCATAGCATTACAGGCCTATCTCAAGAAATGAGAAAAAAGCTCTAATGAACCATGTAACAAAACAACTAACAGAACTAGAATGAGAATAACAAGAAAAACACTGAGGAAGTAGAAGGAAGGAAATAATAAAGATCAGAGCAGAAATTAATGTCATAGAAATTTAAAAAAAAAATACAAAAAAATCAGTGAAACCAAGAGCTGGTTCTTAGAAAAGATAAATAAGATTGAAGGGCCTTTAGGCAGACACTAAGAAAAAGGGTGAGAGGTCTCAAATAAATAAAATCAGAAATGAAAGAGACGATATAACAAACGACCCAACATAAATACAAAGGATTGTAAGAAAATACTATGAGCAACTATATGCTAACAAACTGGACAACATGGGTGAAATGGACAAATTCTTAGAAGCATACAATGTTCCAAAGCTGAATCGAGAAGAGTCAGAAAACCTGAATAGGCTGTTAACAACTAATGAAACTGAAGCAGTAATCAAAAAATTCCCAGCAAAAAAAGGCCTGGACCAGATGAATTTACGGGCGAGTTTTACCAAACATTCACAGTAGAATTAACACCTATTCCATTCAAACTATTCCAGAAAATCCAAGAGAAGAGAAAACTGCCGAACTCTTTTTATGAGGTCAGCATCACCCTAATCCCAAAACCAGATAAAGACACTACAAAGAAAGAAAATTACAGGCCAATATCTCTGATGAACATAGATGTTAAAATCCTCACTAAAATATTAGCTAACCGGATCCAGCAATATATTACAGTTCATGCACCACAACCAAGTGGGATTTATTTCAGAGATGCAAGGCTGGTATAACATCCATAAATCAATAAATATGATACATCACATCAACTAAATGAAGGCCAAAAATCATATGATCATATCAATAAATGCAGAAAAAACATTCGACAAAATCCAGCACCCATTTCTGATAAAAACTGTCAGCAACGTGAAAATAGACAGATCATACCTCAACATAATAAAGGCCATATATGACAAACCTACAGCTAACATAATACTCAATGGTCAAACACTAAAACCATTTCCTTTAAAAACAGGAACAAGACAGGGATGTCTACTTTACCACTCTTATTCAACATAGTACTGGAAGTCCTTGCCACAGCCATCAGGAAGAAAACATAAAAGGTATTCAAATTGGAAAGGAGGAATTAAAGCTGTCATTTGCAGATGACATGATACTGTACATAGAAAACCCTAAAGACTCCATCAAAGTACTACTAGTCTTGATAAACAAATTTGGCAAGGTAGCTGGATACAAAATCAACATCCAGAAATCAATGGCATTCTTATACACCAACAATGAACTTACAGAGAGAGGGAAACTAAAAAAACAATACCATTTACCATGGCAATTGTAAAAATAAGATACTTAGGAATAAACTTAACCAAGGATGTAAAAGATCTGTACTCAGAAAACTATGGGACATGGAAAAAAGAAATAGAGGGAGCTATAAACAAGTGGAAGAATATACCATGCTCATGGATTGAAAGAATTAATATCATTAAAATGTGCATACTGCCCAAAGCAATTTATAAATTCAATGCAATTCCCATTAAAATACCAACAGCATATTTCACAGATCTAGAACAAACATTTCAAAAAGTTATATGGAACCAAAAAAGACCCCGAATAGCTGCAGCCATCTTGAGAAAAAAGAACAAGGTGGGAGGGATCACTATACCGGACATCAAACTCTACTACAAAGCCATTGTAATCAAAATGGCCTGGTATTGGTAAAAAGACATATAGATCAATGGAAGAGAACAGGGACCCCAGAAATAGACCCACACCATTATGGTCAGTTAATATTTGACAAAGGAGTCAAGAACATCCAATGGAGTAAAGACAGTCTCTTCATTAAGTGGTGCTGGGAAAATTGGACAGATAATGCAAAAAAATGAAACTAGACCACCAACTTTCCCCATACACAAAAATTAACTCAAAATGGATAAAAGACTTAAATGTAATCCACAAAACCATAAAAATCCTGGAAAAAACATAAGCAGTAAAGTCACAGACATACCACGCAGTGGAATTTTTACTGATACATCTCCTAGGGCAAGAGAAGCAAAAGAAAAAATAAACTTATGAGTCTACATCAAACTAAAAAGCTTCTGCACTGCAGAAGAAAACAGCCTCAAAGTACAAAGGAACCCCACAGTCTGGGAAAACATATTTGCCAAGGATGTGTCTGATAAGGGGATGATCTCCAAAGTGTACAGAGACTTCATACTACTCAGCAAGAGAAAGACAAACAACCCAATTTAAAAATTGGCAAAGGACCTGAAGAGACACTTCTCCAAAGAGGACATACTGATGGCCACTCCTGTAAGAATGGTACCATCAACAAATCAACAAATGAATTGTGCTGGTGAGGATGTGGAGAAAGGGGAACCCTAGTCCACTGCTGGTGGGAATGCAGACTGGTGAAACCACTATGGAACACAGAATGGAAGTTCCCTAAAAAATTAAAAATGGAACTGCCTTTTGACTCAGTGATCCCACTTTTAGGAATGTATCTTATGAATCCTGAAATACTAATCAGAAAGAATATATGCATTCCTATGTTCATAGCGCAATTTACAATAGCTAAGATCTGGAAACAGCCCAAGTGCCCATCAGTAGATGAGTGGATAAAAAAGCTATGGCTCATATACACCATGGAATACTATGCAGCTGTAAAGAAGAAGGATCTGGTACCCTTTGGGACAGTATGGATGGACTTGGAGAATATTATGCTAAGTGAAATAAGCCTGGCAGGGAAAGACAAACATCATATGATATCACTTATATGTGGAATCTAAAGAACTTAAACTGATGAACAGAATAGATTCAATGACATAGAAGGATAGATCAGATTGACAAATGTCAGAGGGATGGAGGAGGGTGGTTGAGTAGAGGGGGAAAGATTAACCAAAGTATTTATATGCATATTTTCACAACCCAAGGGCATGGACAATGGTTTGGAGAGGGACTGGGGAGGGGGATTGGATGGGGTGGAATGGGTCATTTGGGAGAAAAAGAGACATCTGTAATATTTTAAACAACAACAACAAAAATCATCAGAGAGATGCAAATTAAAACAACAATGAAGTACCACCTCACACCTGCCAGAATGGCTACCATCGAATCAATAAATAACAGGTGCAGGCGAGGATATGGAGAAAAGGGATCTCTAGCACAGTACTGGTGGAAATGCAGATTGGTCCAACCTCTTTGGAAAACAGTATGGAGTTTCCTCAAAAAATTAGAAATGGAACTGCCATTTGATACAGTGATCTTATTTCTAGGAATATATCGTAAGCCTGAGACACCAATCTGAAAGCATATATGCACTCCTATGTTCATACCAGCGTTATTTACAATAGGTAAGATTTGGAAACAACCCAAGTGCCCATCAGTAGATGAGTGGATAAAAAAGCCATGGTACATTTACACAATGGAATACTATGCAGCTTTCAAAATGAAGGATCCCTTACCTTTTGTAGCAGCATGGATGGACCTTGAGAGTATTATGTTAGTTTAATTAGACAAGCAGAGAAAGATAAATATCACATGATCTCACTTTTATGTGGAATCTAAGAAACAAAATTAACTGACAAACAAAATAGACCCAGAATCTTTGAAGCATGCAACATGCTAAGGTATAGCAGAAGGAAAGGGGGGCAAGAAGAGATTAACCAAAGAACTTATATGCATATATGCAAAATACATTCACAAAGACAATAGTACAGTGAAGGCTTTGGGAGAGGGTGGGAGAAGGGAGGAAGGGGTTGATGGGGACAAAAGTTGGACATTTGTAATATTTTCAACAATAAAGATAAATTTAAAAAAATAAGAAAAAAGGTAAAACAAGCTATAAATTCATTCTAACACTTTCAATTCAATTTCAGGACTACAGGGATTTTATTTAACCTCTTCCATTCAGGGAAATCAGCATGCTCAATTGATTTATCCCAGGATACATGCATTGCAGTCTCAGAATTATAAAACTAACACTATTGCCAACAATAACAATGTGATTTCTGAAAACAGTTTAAGAATTTTTTTGTAGTTCTTTTCTCAAGGATAAATCCAATTAGGAATGCTCAGTCTAATTACTGTTTGCAAAATCATTTGGAATAGTTGCTTTACTTGCTTTCATGTTACATTTGATTTTTGTTTTTCATTTTCTTTTTGATTTTTAAGAACTACTGTTTTTGTATTTAAATTTGTTTTATCATTACCTAAAACATTTACTTGGCTCCAAAGTCAGTCATCAGGAGTTTGGCCTCTTTGTGGTGACAGGCACAATCATGTAATGAAGCCTTTTTGATTTTTATAATTGCTGGTTAACTTTTCTGTCTTCCCTACTAGGCTGTCAGTTCCATTTGTCAGGGGCAACAGGATTCTTGGCCACCTTTGTACTCCAATACCTGAAATAAAGCCTGGCACATAGAGCAGTGCTCAGTAAATATGGTTGAGTGAATAAACTTGGAGTGAGTGCCCCTGGGTTTGGAGTCAAGGTCATCACAGTGACACCATCTTGGGTCTCGTTATTAGCCTCCAACACCAGGCTCAGAGCCAGAAGCCCCCTCTTAGCAGAGGGAGCATTTCTGCCCATTCTGCCTGTCAGGTGGGCTAGGTACAGAAACCCAGGTACAGAAACTTGGGTACAGAAACTCACCAAGGCAGGAAGCCCTGGATGCCTAGCAAGGGGAGAAACTGGGAAAACAAAAACCTTGTCCCCAGGGTAATCTGTCCTCCCCTAGCATATCACTCATCATGTGGTTTAGACCCTCTGAGCGTTTCCTCCCTAAAGATAACATCTAGGCCTCAGCTGTATTTCAGTTCTAGGCCTGGATAAGCAGCAAAACCAAACAAGTGGTGCTGTGGCTGCCTCAGGACCAGATACATTGACTAATGACCCCTTGCCCTGGCACAGACCAATCAGTGGAGACCAGGACCCTGAAAGAACATACCTGGAAAGCTGATGAATATTCTATTAAGACCCTTCCCTGAAAGCTCCCCTAAGATTCCCACCTGCAAGAAAGATAAATACCTCAGGACAAAGGACCCAGTGTGCACTTCCCACTAGGGGAGCACACCAGGGCCATCTCCATCCCTCCAAGTGGACCCCACAAGACTTGCAACCAGAGGAGCAATGGGCAGAGGTAGCTCATCCCAGGCTTACCCCCTGAACCTGTCTCCGGGTCCCCCTTGTCTCTCTGAATTCTCAGTGAGCCAGAGCAGCCCAGCTAGGTTTTCCTGTTGTTTCTTCTATGCTCTTCCTTGTTTCACTGTCCCAAGTATATTTTTGTTGCCAGCATGGACCTAATACCTTTTGACTCAGTGTTGTGTAGCCCTTCCCTTTTGATATCAACATCCCCTTTTAATAAATTTAATTTTTCTTTATTCACCAGTCTGAGATAGCTATTTAGTCTGCCCACACACCACCGACCATTAACCTTTCACTGCCTACTCCCCCCAACCCTCAGCCATGTTCTCAAAACTTCTGAATGCCATTGTAACAAATTTGTGTCTTGAGGTTTTTCTCAGAAGACTTAGAGACCCTTAAGGAAATGGGACTCTTGGGTAGTAATTCTGACACTCCAGAAATCTCAGGAATCCAATTAAATGCAAATTAAGCTCCTCACTGTGAACATATAGCTAAAACATAATCATTAAAAATTTCTGTTTCTATAGAGAACATATTCTAGAAAAGGCTAAAGCTCATCCCACAAGTTTTCCATATTGATACACAGCATTACATTGGGAGACAGAATTAAGACTGTCTTGATTTTCTAGTTCTGAGGATTTTAGACTTATTTTGTTTGTTTCATGCTAAAGTAAGAAGGCACGAATAGAGCTCCCTAAGGAGAAGCGTAGATCCAAGACTCTGCTTTTCCCAGAGATGGAAACAGCATGGCTCAGTCCAGTTGGAAGATTTAAGGATTAGCAGTCAGAAGCCCTGAGTTCTGGTCTGTCCCTGGTTCATGAGGCACTGATCCCATCTATGCCTCATGGAGGGAGAATGAGGTGATTTCCAGGGCCTTCCTGTCTGTCCAGGTCTGGTGAGCTGAAGCCTGTGTGATGATCTGCTCACCATTAGAAACTTTGCAAGTGGGAGAAGTTGAAGGTTATCTGGGGTTCTGTCAACAGGTTCCCCATTCTTTAGCTGGGCATGGCTTGGGCAGCCTGGCATGAGGATAAACCACCCCTAAGCTCCTCAAAAACCACATGCCTTCTCCAATGCTTTGAATTACTAAATTAAACTGGTACCCCCCACAAAGGTATTATTTATCCTGAAAATTACTCTCTTTCCTCTCACAGGAACAGCCTTTGTAGGAAATTAAAATATGCAAATAAAAAAAAGCTAAGCATTGCAAGTTTCAGTGTTCCCGGTGTTTTCTTTCTTTCTTTCTTTTTTTTATTGTTCCAAAAATTTTTTTATGGTGTTTTCTTGAATAACAACAAATTAAAGAAATTCTATGTAATCAAAGTTTATATCAAGTCTTAAGAAAGAAAAACTCCATTATCTCTGAATATAGAAGCCTTTTGCATCTTGAAACTGTATATGCCTTGCTGAGCCAGTGCAAACACAGAGCATTGTGTTTCCTCTGAATGTGGGGCTTGAGGAGCCTCTCCTTTTTCTACCTTTTTTTCAAATGTAATTAATGGATTGCAATTAACAGAGAAATGTAATTTGCACTACAAACTCTTTTGGCCCAGATTTGGCCCCAGTTTTTCTCCTGTGCAACTGGTTTGCCAAATCCCAGTTTAAATTCCAACCCAAGGGAGGGGCTGGGGCAGGAGCAGGGAGTAAGGTTCTCCAAAAGTAGATCCTCCTTGCTTGGTAAGAGAGGGTTTAAATGTTATCCTGCTATGACCACCTGGGCTGCTTGGACTTCCCTGGGGATTTGTGCACTGTCACATTGGTTTGGAATTTGCAGGTGTTTCGCTGAACAAGTCTTGCATTTTACTTCACACAATGGATCCAAGTTAGCCAAAATTTTCACTTCCAGTATCTTAATAAGACATGGAGCTTTCATCAAAGAACTTGGACTCCAAAGGCTGAGCTGCAGCATAGCTCAGCAATGAGTTCACCCCACTTTCCTTGAGGTAAGCCTTTGCTTTGGGCATTTTGTAAGGCCTAATATTAACAGGTTGATGTTTTGACTAGGGTTTGGAATGTCAGCCCTAGTATCAGAGGACTTTCAGTGCTGCACTATTACGAGTGGCTTTGGGCACAGGAGTATGGACAGGGTTCTCATGCTTAGGAGGCAGGAAAAGAGCGGGCAACATTCCTGCTACTAAACCAAAAGAAGGCTGAAAACCAGGGACCATTTATAAGTATATCTCCATTTGTCCTAAACAGAAAACACACCCCTCCAAAAGGGTTTATACTGCTTTCTGATTTTTAGACAAAACTTGGATGATTTGTCTGCTGGTTAGGAAAGCAAATTTTTGCTGCTTCTACATATCCAAGGTAAAACCCTGAACCTAATTATTTATATTTTACTTAACCAACACTATACAGCACTTAGTGTGTACAAAGTATTCTTTTAAAACTTTCTCAAATATTAACTAATTTAATCCTTGCAACAATCCTTAGAGGTAAGCACTATTATTATCCAGATCCACAGAGTGGGAAACTGAAGCACTGAGGGGTTACATGATTCACATAGCTGGTTAACAGGCAAATGGATACAGACTATGATACATCCACCCCATGGAATACTACTCAGTAATAAAGAGGAACAAACTATTGATACCTTGACTTCTGTAATTCCTGAGTCTTCCCAGTTTCTATCTTTTGCTTTGCTTCACTTCCTCCTGGCTGACACACATTTAGGTTTAAGTTTCCACGCTCTTCACTCTGTAAATTCACTTACCACTCATACATTCACTTCCTAGCGGCATCTCTCATTTGTAGTTGCCTCTTTTCCCCATTTTTTGCTCCCATACATATAGGTCTTTATTTCTTCACTCTTTTTTTTTTTTTTTTTTTTTTTTAAATATATCTTTATTGATTTCAGAGAGAGGAAAGAGAGGGAGAGAGAGAGATAGAAACATCAATGATGAGAGAGTCATTGATCAAGCCCACAACCGGGCATGTGCCCTGACCGGGAATCGAACCCTGATCGCCTGGATCCCAGGTAGACGCTCAACCCCTGAGCCACGCCTGGCTGGGCGGCCTTTATTTCTTTACAGTCATCTGTATAGGGTTTGGGAAGGAAGCAGAGATAAATGTGGGTATTCAATCTACTGTGTTTAACCAGCACAGCAAGCCTCAAGGGAGTTTTCAGGCCGAGTTTAGTTATTAAAGGGAAAATTTTTTACCTATTGGTCTCAACAGTTGCTCCTGTCCCCACAGGGCACCCCCCCACCAGGTCTATTGACTAATACATTGACTAAGCAAAACATGTGCCATCCCCTCTTGATTGAATGCAACACATTCAGGCCAGGTTGGTCAGTGAAGGATGTCCAGGGCCTTTGGGAACTTCTAGATCACAAACATGACTGATTACAGCAGAATATACTAAAGACCAGCAGTGGCAGACACTAAGAGGCTTTCAATCAGGAAGAACATGGTTTCTGTCAAAGGATATTGATCCTCTTTCAATTCTAAGAAATAATTTTGACTTCAGATGCTATGGAAGACAGTGGCCTCAGGAAGATACAGGAAGAGGCATCTTATTGTGGTAAGTCAGTTTCCTTCCCTGGAGAAAATGCCAGCCCTCTTGCCTGGGTCACTGTGACTTTGGGACCCAGAGCCATTGCTACCATAGTGATGAAAACACAGACTCATCTGGCATTTTTGGAAGCAGAGATTGCCAGCAAACACCTTTCTCCCACTTGCCTGCACCACAGAAAGAATATGGCTTGGGAATGGCAGTGGCGGCCAAGGTGACCTGGCTTGAGAATATCAATGAGATTTTTAAGCAAAACATGTGCCATCCCCCTCCTTTCCCTCCTTGACATGCCCTCCTTAACATCCGTGTTAACCCTCCCTTGATGAGGGATGCCAAGGCTTTTAAACACATGCTATCAACCCCTTCCTGCTGGCCTGGCAGACACTGCTAATCAATCACAGTGTACATCCCACTGAGCCTGGACTCAGCTACTTCCAGTCGGTCAATGTTGGAACACAAGCAGAAAACCATGTGCCATCCTTGTCCTGAAGTCTAAATGTCCTAGTTATTGAAAGGACTTGCTCCTATCAACAGGCAGAAGTGCCTCCAAAGTGTGTGGGGGCTTCAAGTGTTTGTTACATGGTCTGTCTGCTGCACACTTCTTCAAATGTGAGCCACACTAGAGCCAGATCACTGCAGAGATCAAATGGGGTAGGAATCCCCTTACAATCTCAGCCTCCTGGGTATCATGAGCCCTGAACCCCCAAATCTGGGTCTGATCAAGTGACAGAACACACTCTCTGACCTAAGCCAGGAATAAGACTGGTTTCAGGTCCTCAAGAAGCTAAGGAGTATTTTGGGGCTACACACTGTTAGATGGGCCCGGTACAGAAACCTGGGTACAAAAACTCACCAGGGCAGGAAGCCCTGGATGCTTAGCAAGGGGAGAAACTGGGAAAACAAAAACCTTGTCCCCAGGGTAATCTGTCCTCCCCTAGCATATCACTCATCATGTGGTTTAGACCCTCTGAGCGTTTCCTCCCTAAAGATAACATCTAAACCTCAGCTGTATTTCAGCTCTGGGCCCAGATAAGCAGCAAAACCAAACAAGTGGTGCTGTGGCTGCCTCAGGACCAGATACATTGACTAATGACCCCTTGCCCTGGCACAGACCAATCAGTGGAGACCAGGACCCTGAAAGAACATACCTGGAAAGCTGATGAATATTCTATTAAGACCCTTCCCTGAAAGCTCCCCTAAGATTCCCACCTGCAAGAAAGATAAATACCTCAGGACAAAGGACCCAGTGTGCACTTCCCACTAGGGGAGCACACCAGGGCCATCTCCATCCCTCCAAGTGGACCCCACAAGACTTGCAACCAGAGGAGCAATGGGCAGAGGTAGCTCATCCCAGGCTTACCCCCTGAACCTGTCTCCGGGTCCCCCTTGTCTCTCTGAATTCTCAGTGAGCCAGAGCAGCCCAGCTAGGTTTTCCTGTTGTTTCTTCTATGCTCTTCCTTGTTTCACTGTCCCAAGTATATTTTTGTTGCCAGCATGGACCTAATACCCTTTGACTCAGTGCTATGTAGCTCTTCCCTTTGGATATTCTCATCCCCTTTTAATTAAATAAATTCAAATTTTCTTTATTCACCAGTCTGAGATGGCTATTTAGCATGCCCCAACACCACCAACCTTAACTTTTTCACACACCATATTTAGAAATCTTGGCTTCCTAGATGGCTTCAAGACTCTTCTACTCCTAACATTGTGGTTGGCCATCTGTCCCCTAACCAAGCTTGTCAATTTCTAGATGCCATTCTTTGTCAAGAGTACAGCCACCTGAAACAAAACTCTAACTCCTGAGCTCCAGGTGGTATTCCTACAGAATAGTGGGCGTTTGTTGCTCCACTTCTGATAGATGAGAAAGGGCCCACCTGACAAAGATGAGAGAGAGCTCCTAGCCAAGGATCAAGGCTAGAAATGGTGGAAAGAGATGTATCTTGCTTCTCAAATTCTCTGTCATCTCCTCCTCTCCGCTTCCCAGACCTCCTTGAAGGCAGGTGCATAGAGGAGCACTGAGCCTATTCAAATGGGCAGTTGGGGGCCTTGGTCCCTGCAGTGCTATGCCTGTGCTTGCTTCTCCACAAACAGTGGGCTTCAGCAGGCAGGGACCCCAAGGACCAGGCAGCCTGGCTTGTGGCACAGCTGCTGGCACCAGGCCAGAAATATAAAACTGCAAACCAATGAGTCAGCTCCATACCAGCCAGGCCACCAAAGCTTCCTTCTGCCCCAGGAACCAGGGACACAGCTTGAGATAACACAGGGCTGGCAAATAGGGACCCAAAGGCCAGACAGAGCTCAAGAGCTAGCCCAAACCCCTGAGGTTTCACTGGTGGCATGGTTTCCCAGCAGTGCTCCTCTTGGGTTCTGGTCCCCAGCTCTTCACCAGCACACACTCCTGCCCTAAGGACCCTACTGGGAAGAGGTCCCTGGTGGTTCTGTGGCTCATACATCCCACCTTCTGTGTAGGCCTGTGTCCAGCACAAAGTCAAGCACCGGAGAGGCCTCACATTCCTTGAGGCTCTTGTCCAGAGCAGCCCTTGCCCCCATGGCCTGGCCAGACTTGGCAAAGGAGACTGGGCTGGCTGGGGAACCAGGGCTCTGTGCCAACAGATTGGAGTCAAGCCCAAAGAGGAGAGAAATTATCAGCTGGTCAGGCAGAACTCAGGCATCAGGAAAGTGAGGTGGGGCAGAAGGCTCCAATTTCCTTTCCATTTCCTGTATATTCTGCATTGCTTTTAGTGTTTTAATTGATTACATCAACTGTGCTCATTTTCCTGGACAAATTGGTCTTTATACAGAAGAGGCAATAACCTGGGCTTGTTCCATCCCAATTGGCAGAAGCAGGCAGAACCCTTCTTAGGCCACACAAGATTATCTTTAAAAACTTTGCTATTCAAAATGAGAGCAATTATTTCAGCCTTATAACCCTTTTTGTTTGCCTAAAATTATCTGGTGTTGGTGTGGGACCGAGAAATAACGTAGGAGAAACAGTGGCCTATGTCTACTCTTCTTAAATTCAGACCTCAAGCTCAAGAAACTTTGTTTGGTGGTTGTGGAAGATGTGGACAAACAGCAGATCTGGGAAGGACAGGGGTAGAAGATGAAGAAATAAGGCACAGTGAAAGTTAGGTTTAATTCAAAGCTGTTTGGGCTGTGTGGCCTTCAACAAGCTGCTTACCCTCAGATGCCCTATCTGAGATGAGTTGCTAAGATTCTTTGCCTAGCCTCTATTAGAAGAATGCTATAGGACTCCATGAAATCATGGGTGCCAATGTGTTCTGTCAACTTTCAATGCTTTGCCCTTAAGAAGGCAGATCAGGCACTCAAAGGTAAATGTGGGAGCAGGAGGCACCAGGCCTGATGAAGGAAACCTCAGGACAAACCTGAAAGCCACTGAAACTTGGGTCTGTGTTAAGAACTAGGGTGAGGACAGTGAGATATCTAAGGAAGCCTTATCTCAGGGCTGCACAAGTGCAGGGTCAGCATCCAAGGGTGGGTACCTCAAGAGATTTTGCACCTTACGTACCTCACCAAACTCACTCTAGTGCCAGCCTTACACAGGGCCTTTGCTTTCAGCCATTACAGCCAGGCAGGGCTTGAGCTGAGGCAAACGTGTACCATTTGCTTTGGATTTTGAATGTTATAGAAAGTTTTCTGAAGGTGGAGGTCCATCAGTGACTCCATACCAAGCAGATATGCCCTCGGGGAATGAGACAGGGGCTAACAAAGATGCAGAGCAAGTCCCGGGGCTGGAAGGGGGAGGCTGGCTTCCACTGGCAGAGCACTGTAACTGTGGTCAAGTCCACACTCTCTTTGGGCCTGAACGTTCCCTGTGGTACTGTTAGGGACCAGGCCTCAATCATCTCCAAGGCTGGCTCTAACTCTGACATTCTCTGAAATGATGGCCTTGTGGGTTACAAAAAGTCTCAACCCCTTAGACCCTGGCACTGGCCTGGTGCAGACTGGCAAACAGGCATGATTGACACCCATCCTCTGATCACTGGCTGCAGCTTTCTGCGGAGTTCTGTGCACATGCCCAGGTAAAACTGGTTGCCTTGTTCTGACCAAATGGAGTTCAAAACAGATGCAGAGTTGGAGTCTTGGGATATTTTTGTTTTAACTCTAAGGAAAAAAGTCACCTTATGAGTGAGTTGTTGCCGGATGTTCTTTTTGAAAATCAAAGCTTTCTTATTTAAAAAGTTAAAGATACTTCTTTGTGCAGACTTTAATGCAGATAAACTTGTGGAATTTAGAAACGGTTTTATGGAGTTTGTTTTCAAAAAGTGCTTGTAAGTCAGGCACTTTCAAACCACACTTTACGTAAAAGTTAGAAATAGACGAGTAGATTAAAAAGTTGGAGTACATATATATAATGGAATATTATAAAAAAGAATGAGGAAGAGATCAACCAAAGAATTCATATGTATATATGCATAACCCATGAACACAAACAATAGTGCGGTAAAAGCCTGAGGGGGCGGACTGGAGGGGGTCAATGGGAGGAAAATAGGGACATCTGTAATACTTTCAACAATAAAGTAAGTTAGAGAAAAAAAGAATGAAATTTTACCATTTGTGACAATATGGATAGTCCTAGAAGGTATTATGCTAAGTGAAATAAGTCAATCAGAGAAAAACGAATACCATATGATTTCACTTATATGCAGAATCTAAAGAACAAAATAAAGGAAGAAACAAAACAGAAACAGACTCAGGTACAGAGAACAGACTGATGGTTGCCAGAAGGAAGGGGGGCTTGGGGGACTGTGTGAAAAAGGTGAAGGAATTAAGAAATACAGATTGGTAGTTACAAAGTAGTCATGTACATGTAAAGTCAATAATATTGTGATAACTATGAATGGTGCCAGGTGTATACTTTAAATACTGGGTAGAACACTTTGTGAATTATATGATTGTCTAATTATTATGCTGTACACTTGAAACTATAACAAAATAATATTAAATATAAACTGTAATTGAGAAATAAAATTTGAAAAAATAAGACAAATTCTCTCTGAACATTGCTCATGAAGAAATAAAATTTAAAATGTTTTTCTATAATGCAAAAAAGAAAAAGAAATCCCAGAGAAACAATGTCTCTAAGCAAAGTACTAACCCAGGTGTAAAATGGAGCCCTGGGCCTCCACACTCTTTTTTTTTTTTTTAATATATCTTTATTGATTTCAGAGAGAGAAAAGGAGAGGGAGAGAGAGAGAGATAGAAACATCAATGATGAGAGAGTCACTGATCAAGCCCACAACCAGGGCATGTGCCCCAACCGGGAATCGAACCCCGATCGCCTGGATCTTAGGTTGACGCTCAACCGCTGAGCCACGCCTGGCCGGCCAAGGCCTCCACACTCTCTTAAAGGGAATCTTTCATGAGAACGAGCTCCATCTCTTCAGCTCCTGAGCTCACAGGATACAACTGCTCTGGAGCAGCAATGACTCAGAACACAACCACACGTGGCAGTCTGAAGACTTTAGGCTGGCCCCTTGGCTTCCTCTCCATGCCATGGTTACTGGTCTAGTCTTCAGCACTGTTTGCCTGAACAATGACCACAGCTTCCAACTAGTTTCCTCTTCCCTCACTTACTCCTTCCAAAGTACTTTCCACCCTGCAACTATATTGTCTAAACCCTTGAGTTTGACCCTGCTTATAACCCTTCCATGGCTCCCCACTGCCCTCCAGATAAAGTCAAAGCTCTTAATGGTGACCAGCCAAACTCAACATGCTTCTCCAGCCTCCTCTCCCATGGCTCTCACCCCCAGCCCACAGATAGCTACCTTCAGCTATCCAAGGCTCTGAGGGCACTTTGGCTACATCATGCCTCTGGGCTTTTGCTAACCATTGGTTCCTCTGCTGGTAATGACATATGTGTGTGAAGATGTTGCTCTTTTTTTATGGCCCAGCTCTACCTAGCCCTTCCTTAGAGCCCTAGAAGTGGGGAGAGACTGGAAACAGGGGTTAGGAGCCAGGCAGGGTCTAACCTCAAACCTCATTCTCGGTCTAAGAGAGCTGAAGCTGTATGGAATTTGATCATGATTAGATTTAAGAAAGGTGACTCTATCACTCAGTCTAGTCTATTTTGCTAATACTCATTGAATACCTGCTACAATCCAGACCCCAAGCTGGCTTGAGGGGGTACAGTGAGGAGCAAGATTTGGTCTCTGCCTTTCAAGCTTGCAGGAGAATCAAAACACACACACACACACACACACACACACACTAAATAGCTTTGCAAGGATAATTTGTTAGAGGATCAAAATGAATTAAAACAGGTTCTAAAGAAACCAAGAAAGGCTTCTAGAAAGACTGGGAAAAATTTTTGACTTGGCAGAGCAGACAGTGAGAGGACAACAGGCACAAAGGATCAAAAGTGGGGAGATCATGGCATTGTCTAGAAGGCTTTGAACTGGCAGTCTGGCCATGTGGAAGATTGGGGTATTGATGAATCAAGGGAAATCAGATTGATTAGCAGAGACGGGCAGGACTAACTCTCACCATGCCTTCCATTCCCCTGATAGGATTCTGGACTTCATTGTTCACCCAGCACCTCCCCACTGGCTATCTTGAATGGCCACAAGCAGAGTCAATGGCCAACTGGTCCATCCACAAGGCCTTACCTGTCAGTGCCGTTTGATTCGCCAGGCCTGTTCTCTGGGCATCAGTAGCCTCCACTGCTAGAGAACTCTGATCCCTTTCTAGGTGATCCACAAAGTAAAAAAGGTTGGGGAGGACCACTTTTTTTTCTTTATTTTTACTCCCAATTTTTATTTCTTATTCATGTGACATCATTCTCTCTTTTTTTTTTTTGTTACTTAATTTTTATTGTTGACATTATTACAGATGTCTCCATTACCCCCACCTGTTTGCCCACCTCCCCCCAGCCCCTGCCCCACCCTTCCCTCTGGTCATCACCACACTATCTGTATCTCTAGGTTATGCGTGTATGTTCTTTGGCTAATCCCTTCACCTTCTTTCATCCAGTCCTCTCCCCCTCCTCCCCTCTGACAGCTGTCAGTCTGTTCCCTGTATGTATGGCTTTGTTTCTATTTTCGTCCTCAGTTTATTTCATCCACTAAAGGAAGGACCACTTTTGGCAACAAAGAACCATGGAGATTTTTTTGGTTAATCCTCACCCAAAAATATTTTTTCCATTGACTTTCTAGAGAGAGTGGAAGGGAGGGGGAGAGACAGAGAGAGAAACATCAATGTAAGAGAGACACATCCATTGGTTTCCTCCTGAACATACCCAGACCGAGGTATATGTCCTTGTTGGGGAATCAAACCTGGGACCTTAGGTTGACACTCTGACCACTGAGCCAAACTTGCCAGCATGGAGACTTTTAGAGCAGAAAAAAGAGGCTATATGTTTCTTAGTCTGTTGGTGGTAGGAAGGGATCAAGAAATCTGACAAAATGATCTTCCACTGCTCCTGGCCAGGGATGGGGGGTGTATGAGTGAAGCTTCAGTGTAGCTGGCTTAGAAAGGAAGGGAAAGAGAAGACCATAGAGTTTTGTTTTCTTGTCTGCATAATGAGACAGAGAATTCTGCAGGAGACAACCTGCTGAAGGCCAAGTTCAATGACACCTATATCCAAAGAGTTGCATAACTTCATGTGCTGTGAGGAGCTTGTGGGCCCATTCTGGAAGCTATGAACATGGAAGTTGTAATCAAGGTCTTCTCAGCATGGTGGCCAGGGGTTGGGCTGCTGGGGGATCCTATAAGTGTGCAGTGGGTTGAATGGTGGTCCCAAAATATGTCCATGTATTAGTCACCAGAACTTTTAAATTTAGTCTTATATGGCAAAAAAGAAAAAGAAAAAGTGACTTAGTTAAGGATTTTGGGATGAAAAGATTATCCTGGATTATCTGGGGAGGCCCTAGATGTAATCACATGTATTCTTATAAAACAGACACATGAGGAAAGACAGCCAAGTGAAGAGGGAGGCAAGGACTGTAGTGATGAAACCACAAGCCAAGGAATGCCTGAGGCCACCAGAAGCTGGAAGAGGCAAGGAAGCATTCTCCCTTAAAGCCTCCAGAAAGAACATGGTGGCTCTGTTGACACCTTGAATTCAGATTTATGGCATCTAGAACTGTGAGAGAATAAATTTCTGTTGTTCTAAGCTACCCAGTTTGTGGTACTTTGTTATAAGAGCCACAGGAAACTAATAAAATGTAGGAAATTCATGCCAAGGAGACACAAATTTGGCCCTGGCCCCAGCACAAGATCCCTTGGGACAAGACCCCACTTTACCCCAAACCTGACCAAAAGTCTTTTAACTAAAACAACTAGAAAAAATACCATATGGCAATCAATGAAAGAATAAACATTGCTCTGCAAAGATGCACATTTCAGGCAAATTTGCTGGAATATATCTATTCCCCCTGGGCTGCACAGGGGCAAGGGCACTGCATCTCTTCAGAGTTCTCAAGTAACAGGTATGCAATTTATTTTATTATTTTATTTATTTATTTATATTATTGTTCAAAATATTACAGATATCTCTTTTTCTCACCAATGACCCATCACACCCTGCTCCACCCCACTTCTCAGTCCCTCACCAACCCATTGTCTATGTCCTTGGATTATGAATACATGCATATTAATTCTTTGGTTAATCTCTCCCTTTCCATCTACCCGCCCCCTCCATTCCTCTGAAATTCATCAGTCTGATCCATGCTTCCATATCATTGAGTAATTTCTGTCCATCAGTTTATTAAGTTCTTTAGATTCCACATGTAAGTGAGATCATGTGATGTTTGTCTTTCTCTGCCTGGCTTATTTAACTTAGCATAATATTCTCCAGGTTCATCCATACTGTCCCAAAGGGTACAAGATCCTTCTTCTTTACAGCTGCATAATATTCCATGGTGTAAATGTCCCAAGGCTTTTTTATCCACTCATCTACTGACGGGCACTTGGGCTGTTTCCAGATCTTAGCTATTGTAAATTGCGTTGCTATGAACATAGGGGTGCATATATTTTTCTGATTAGTGTTTCAGGATTCTTAGGATATATTCTCAGAAGTGGGATCACTGAGTCAAAAGGCCATTCCATTTTTAATTTTCTGAGGAACCTCCATACTGTTTTCCATAGTGGTTGCACCAGTCTGCATTCCCACCAGCAGTGTACCAGGGTTCCCCTTTCTCCACATTGACACCAGCAAATGAAACTAGACCACCATCTTACACTGTACACAAAAATAAACTCAAAATGGATAAAACACTTAAATGTAAGTCGTGAAACTATAAAAATCCTGGAAGAAAACATAGGCAGTAAAGTCACAGACATTTCACATAGTGGTATTTTCACTGATACATCTCTTAGGGAAACAGAAACAAAAGAAAAAATAAACAAATGGGACTACATCAAACTAAAAAGTTTCTGCACAGCAAAGGAAACCAGCCTCAAAATACAAAGGAAACCCATGGTTTGGGAGAACATATTTGCCAAGGATGTATCTGGTAAGGGACTAATATCCAAAGTGTACAAAGAATTCATACAACTCAAAAAGAAGAAAACAGACAATCCAATTAAAAAATGGGCAAAGGACCTGAATAGACACTTCTCCAAAGAGGAAATACAGATGGCCAAGAGACATATGCAAAAATGCTCAAAGTTGCTAATCATGAGAGAGATTCAAATTAAAACCACAATGAAGTATCACTTCACACCTGTCAGAATGGCTACCAGCAGCAAATCAGCAGGTATGCATTTTAGGTTTGGGATTCCCATCATTGTTTAGGGGAGTGATACCATACTTCAGAGGAGAGGAGAGAAAATATGAGTGTCAAATACTGGTGAGACTGAAGTGAGAGGGGCAAACAATGTATCAAACCATTAGTCCCAAGGGCCTCAAGGGGTCTGAGTCAAACAGAACAAAGTCATAGGGAAAAGTATTAGCTCTTGAATTGAGAGTTCCTAAATCAAGTACCTCAGAACCTGTCAATGAAGTGGGTCTTGGCATCAGAGAAATGTGGCAGCCAGATAACCATGGTGTATATTAGTAGAGGTAGAGTGCTCAGATTGAAGGAGTTAATAGTCCTGCACCATCTGTCCCTTGATTACTCAGTTTACCCTGGGTTTCATGCTGTAACCGATCTGGGGACAAACAATAGTATTTTGGGGGGAGCAGGTTTCAGATGGGAAAGGGACACAAGCCTATAGCACTTGAGGTGAGCACGAGAGTCAGGAATGATATCCTCAGCTCTCTGGAGGGACTTAGAGCCCAGGGTTGTACCATGTGTTCTCAGGGGTGAGAAGTGCTGTGGAAGTATCCAAAAGCAGATGGGCACCCCCACAAGGAAGTACTTGGTATCTGCAGAGCTATCAAAAGGTGAAAGGTTCTACTGTCTAGTGTCATTTTCAAGGCAAGGTTAAGCATGGGGGTTAATCATAATTTAGTGCTTTAAAAGGCAGAAAGCAACACCTCAGGAGACCAATGTCACCTCTCTGGAGCAATGAATGAGTGCGTGTTCTGACAGATGCTCTGTCACTTGCAGAGGTCTCCTTCAGGACACTGGGCGGCAAGTGACATCGTGTCTTTGGAATATTTAAAAACCTCATCTGAAGATTTCAGAGTGGGTTGGTGAGATTCCTTTCACATGAGGACAAGGTGAGGGTTACCATAATTATTAGAGTCTGGGCTTCGTTTTTCTAGAGATTTACTGGTTAAAATCCAGAAAGGCAGAATGCTGATCCCTAACAAGACAGTTGGCATCTATCTTAGAAAATGGCATTTATTTTTAATTTTTAAAAAATCCTCACCAGAGGATATTTTTCCCTTGCTTTTCAGAGAGAGTGGAAGGGAGGGAAGGGAAGAAAAACAGAGAGAAACATTGATGTGAGAGATACACATTGACTGGTTGCTTCCCACTTGTGTCCCTATTGTGGGGTGAAGAGGAGACTCGAAAGCCAGCCAAGTGCCCTTGACCGAGAATC